>NC_069500.1:1225999506-1226599506 GCF_027579735.1 Bombina bombina | reverse complement strand
TCTCTCTCTATATATATATATATATATATATATATATATATATATATATATATATATATATATATATATATATCTGTATATACCTATGTCAGGGGTTTTCAAAGTCTTTCGGCCAGATTACAAGTGGGGCACAAACAATTGTTTTAGCTAAATCGATATTTGCGCTCCACTTTGTAATACCAGCACATGTACGCTATTGTGCGCTGGTATTACAGGTTTAAAGCAATGCGAACACAAGCTCGCGTTCACATTGCTGGAAAGCATTGCGCTCACGAGAGTGCGCTACCATGGGCTCCTATGAGTGGCTCATTCTAAAAGCTGTCACAGGGGGCATCAGAACCTCGCTCAGCGAAGAGGTAAGTAGCGCAGCGATGGGTAGCAGTTAGTAAATATATGTATATATCTTCACTTGAGAAAGGGCACAGCCCGAAACGTCGCCTATGTTTGTAGCTTGACAATAAACCTCTAAAAAGAAATTTGGAGTGCTGCAGCTTTTTTCTTATTTATTTGTATATATATAAAAAAAAAAGACCATCAAGTTCAACCTATACAAATCTAAAATACTTACAAAAAGCTCCAGTTAATCTTAAATAATCCCACTAAAAGGTGACACATTTAATACTAGCAATCATATCCATTAATTTTGTTTATATACATAAATGTATCCAGACTATTTTTAAATGTATCTAGGGTATTGGCATTCACTTCCTCCTTTGGTAATGAGTTCCACAATTTACATATATATTTACAGGGAACACACAGTTCCCATAGACCGCAATGTAAAGGCAATTTTCAGTGCTGTTTTGTTTCTAACAGCCCACTCCCGCCAACTTTAATGCCGCAAAACTGCCTAGTGCATTTTTTTTAAATAAAAACTGTAATACTCTCTATTTTGAAGGCATTTGGGGCACTTTTAGAAAATTAACCAGAGATTGTATCTCTGGTTAATTTTCTAAACGCTACTTGCTACCGTGATAATTTAGCGCTTCACATGTAATCTAGCCCTTAGGTGTTAGGCCTCCCCTCTATTAAATTTACAATTTAGCACCCCCATAATAGCTGTTACTTTATTTTTGTCAAAAAAGAGTGCTTTACTCATATTTCATTTTGCACTTTCTTACTCCTGGGTTAAACGTGTTACTGAGCAAGAACAAACATAACCCAGCCTCTGAGCATCTTTGACCTGGGTGTCACAAAATGGCAAGTGTAATGTCTCTTCTTCAAAAAAACTTTCTAAGTTTTGCCAAAGTCAGCTGCTGCTTGTGAATTCCTTTCAATAGTGTGAAGTGTCACTGCTCCCGTGCCTCCCCTTATATGCTCTAGCACCCCCTGGGGAGGCTAGCTTCACACTTTGAAAACCACAGACCTATACCTACATACCTATATATCTATTCCTAAAGGGTAGATTTATTAAGCAGCGGATGCTGCTTTCTGCCCCTATCATTTCAGTCTCATGCTGTCGGCATTTAGTGAGGTCGAGTGGACATGATTTGCTGTGATTCGCTACAGCGAATCATGTCCGCTCGACCTTTAATAAAACTACCCCTAAGTATTAAGCTTTGGTTTACAAACAGATATAAGATAAGGAAGAAAGTCTGTGTTCACAAAGTGATAACATAATGACATCTGATATTACCTGGAAGTCCAACACATTTCAAAAGGTTGTGGTTTAAAAGCACAAAACCAGCTAATTCAAAGGGGTCGATTTTACAAGCAGCAGATGCTGCTTACGATCCCGATAGTTTCTGGTCCGCCAGAAATGGAAGTTAAAGGGATATGAAACCCAAATGTTTTCTTTAATCATTCAGATAGAGAATATAATTATAAGCAACTTTCTAATTTACTTCTATTATCTAATTTGTTTAATTCTCTTGGTATAATTTGTTGAAGGAGCAGCAATGCACTAATGGTTTCTAACTGAACACGTGTGAGCCAATCACAATCGACATATATATATGCAGCCACGAATCAACAGATAGAATCTAGGTTCTGTGCTGTTCCTGAGCTTGTCTAGATAAACATTTCAGCAAAGGATAACAAGAGAAGGAAGTAAAATTAAATAATAGAAGTTAATTGGAAAGTTGTTTAAAATTGTATTATCTATCTGAATCATGAAAGAAAATTTTTGGGTTTCATGTCCCTTTAAGAAGCAGCGGTCATAAGATGCAAACAGGATGATTGGCCGCCGGTGAGCAAGGTCGAGCGGACATGATTCACTACAGCGAATCATGTCCTCTCGACCCTACATAAATCTATCCCATATACTCAAATAAACCTGAATATGCAATTTCTCATACATTTTATAGTCTGCAGCTGGTATAACAATTCCTTAAAAATACATTAAAGGAATAGTCTAGTCAAAATTAAATTTTCATGATTCAGATAGAGCATGCCGTTTTAAGCAACTTTCTAATTTACTCCTATTACCAACTTTTCTTCATTCTCTTGGTATCTTTATTTGAATATAAGCTTAGGAGCTAGCCCATTTTTTGGTTCAGTACCTGTGTAGACTCTTGCTGATTGGTGGCTACATTTAGACACCAATCAGAAAGCGCTACCCAGGTGCTGAACGAAATATGGGCCGGTTCCTATGCTTACATTCTTGCTTTTTCAAATAAAGATAATAAGAGAACGAATAAAAATTTATAATAAGAATACATTAGAAAGTTGCTTAAAATTTCCTGCTCTATCTGAATCATGAAAGTTTAATTTTGACTAGACTATCCCTTTAAGGGAAAAGTAATTTTACAGTATACTGTCCCTTAAAATATAAAATATTGAAAAATATTAATAATTATTAATAACTATTATGGATATTGTAAAATTATATATATATATATATATATATATATATATATATATATATATATTCTACGGATTAGTTAGAATTTTTTAGTACATATATAATAATTATTAATATTTTTTAATATTCTATATTTTATATATATATATATATATATATATATATATATATATATATATATATATACACACATGTGTCTAAATAATAATTCTATAATAATATTTAATAATGTGTTGTTTTTTTAAAAAAAAACTTTTATTTAAACTCCAAAAGTAAAAATACATGCCTTTCAATTAGGCTTACATTTCACCACGCAGGGTGTAACAAGACGCACCACTGCTTGAAGAACCAAAAATAGCCTCCGAAGAAGCAAAAGTATCAAATTTGGAAAAGGTATGAAGCGAAGACCAAGTCGCAGTCTTACAAATCTGTTCAACAGAAGCATCATTTTTAAAAGCCCATGTGGAAGCCACCGCTCTAGTAGAGTGAGCTGTAATCTTTTCAGGAGGTTGCTGTCCAGCAGTCTCGTATGCCAAACAGATGATACTTTTCAGCCAAAAAGAAAGAGAGGTAGCCGTAGCTTTTTGACCTCTACGTTTACCAAAATAGACAACAAACAAAGAAGATGTTTGACGGAAATCTTTGGTTGCTTGCAAGTAAAACTTCAAAGCACGAACCACATCCAAGTTGTGCAACAGACGCTCCTTCTTAGAGGAAGGATTAGGACACAGAGAAGGGACAAGGAACAACAATTTCCTGATTGATATTCCTATTAGTAACAACCTTAGGAAGGAATCCAGGTTTGGTACGCAAAACCACCTTATCAGCATGGAAAACAAGATAAGGCGAATCGCATTGTAATGCAGATAGTTCAGAAACTCTTCGAGTCAAAGATATAGCAACTAAAAACAGAACTTTCCAAGATAGAAGCTTAATATCTATGGAATGCATAGGTTCAAACGGAACCACTTGAAGAACTTTAAGAACTAAATTCAAACTCCATGGCAGAGCAACAGGTTTAAACACAGGCTTAATTCTAACTAAAGCCTGACAGAACGACTGAACGTCTGGAACATCTGCCAGACGCTTGTGCAGTAGAATTGATAAAGCAGATATTTGTCACTTTAAGGAACTAGCTGATAGCCCCTTCTCCAATCCTTCTTGGAGAAAGGACAAAATCCTAGGAATCCTGATCTTACTCCATGAGTAGCCTTTGGATTTGCACCAATAAAGATATTTATGCCATATCTTATGATAAATTTTCCTAGTGACAGGCTTTCAAGCCTGAATCAAGGTATCTATGACCGACTCAGAGAAACCCAGCTTGGATAAAATCAAGCGTTCAATCTCCAAGCAGTCAGCCGCAAGAGAAACTAGATTTGGATGCTGGAACGGACCTTGAATCAGAAGGTCCTGTCTCAGTGGCAGAGTCCATGGTGGAAGAGATGACATGTCCACCAGGTCTGCATACCAAGTCCTGCGTGGCCACGCAGGTGCTATCAAAATCACTGAAGCTCTCTCCTGTTTGATTCTGGCAATCAAACGAGGAAGGAGAGGAAACAGTGGAAACACATAAGCCAGGTTGAACGATCAGGGTACTGCTAGAGCATCTATCAGTACTGCCTGAGGATCCCTTGACCTGGACCCGTAACAAGGATGTTTGGCGTTCTGACGAGACGCCATCAGATCCAATTCTGGTGTGCCCCAAATTGCTGAATCAATTGTGCAAACACCTCCGGATGGAGTTCCCACTCCCCTGGATGAAAAGTCTGACGACTTAGAAAATCCGCTTCCCAGTTCTCCACTCCTGGGATATAGATTGCTGATAGATGGCAAGAGTGAGTCTCTGCCCATCGAATTATTTTGGTAACCTCTATCATCGCTAGAGAACTCTTTGTTCCCCCCTGATGATTGATATATGCTACAGTCGTGATATTGTCCGACTGGAATCTTATGAATCTGGCCGAAGCCAGCTGAGGGCACGCCTGAAGCGCGTTGAATATCGCTCTCAGTTCTAGAATATTTATCGGGAGGAGAGCCTCCTCCTGAGTCCACAAACCCTGTGCTTTCAGGGAATTCCAGACTGCACCCCAGCCCAATAGGCTGGCGTCCGTCGTCACTATGACCCACGCTGGCCTGCGGAAACACATTCCCTGGGACAGATGATCCTGTGACAACCACCAAAGAAGAGAGTCTCTGGACTCTTGATCCAGATTTATCCGAGGAGATAAATCTGCATAATCCCCATTCCACTGTTTGAGCATGCATAGTTGCAGTGGTCTGAGATGCAAGTGAGCAAACGGAACTATGTCCATTGCCGCTACCATTAGTCCGATTACCTCCATACACTGAGCCACTGAAGGCCAAGGAATGGAATGAAGAGCTCGGCAGGTGGTTAAAATCTTTGATTTCCTGACCTCCGTCAAAAATTTTTTCATGTTGACCGAATCTATCAGAGTTCCCAGGAATGGAACTCTTGTGAGAGGGATAAGTGAACTCTTTTTTACGTTCACCTTCCACCCGTAAGATCTTAGAAAAGCCAACACGATATCCGTGTGAGACTTGGCTAGTTGGTAACTGGTGATGATCTTTGTGGATAGGGATGTGTAGATATGCATCCTTTAAGTCTACGGTGGTCATATATTGACCCTCCTGGATCATTGGTAAAATAGTCTGAATGGTCTCCATCTTGAAAGATGGGACTCTGAGGAATTTGTTTAGGATCTTGAGATCTAAAATCGGTCTGAAGGTTCCCTCTTTTTTGGGAACCACAAACAGATTGGAGTAAAACCCCTGCCCCTGTTCCGCTTCTGGAACTGGGCAGATCACTCCCATGGTATATAGGTCTTCTACACAGCGTAAGAACGCCTCTCTTTTTGTCTGATTTGCAGACAATTGAGAAAGATGGAATCTCCCCCTTGGAGGAGAATCTTTGAAATCTAGAAGATACCCCTGGGTTACGATTTCTAAAGCCCAGGAGTCCTGAATGTCTCTTGCCCAAGCCTGAGCAAAGAGAGAAAGTCTGCCCCCTACTAGACCCGGTCCCGGATCGGGGGCTACCCCTTCATGCTTTCTTGGTGGGCTTCTTGGCCTGTTTACCTTTGTTGTGGGCTTCTTGGCCTGTTTACCTTTGTTCCATGTCTGGTTAGGTCTCCAGACTGACTTGGATTGAGCAAAATTCCCCTCTTGTTTTGCAGCAGGGGAAGAGGTAGAGGGACCACCTTTGAAGTTTCGAAAGGAACGAAAATTATTTTGTTTGGTCCTCATCTTATTTATCTTATCCTGAGGAAGGGCTAATTCTATCCAGAATATCCTCTAATGGGGTCTCAACCTGAAGAGCCTCCTCCAGAGCCTTGAACCAAAAGGCAGCTGCAGTAGTTACAGGAACAATGCACGCTATAGGTTGGAGAAGAAAACCCTGATGAACAAATATTTCTAATTTTTTATCCATAGGATCTTTGAAAGCACAACTGTCCTCAATAGGTATAGTTGTACGCTTAGCCAGGGTAGAAATAGCTCCCTCCACCTTAGGGACCGTCTGCCACGAGTCTAACATGGTGTCTGATATGGGAAACTTTTTCTTAAAAGTAGGAGGGGGAGTGAACAAAATACCTGGTCTATCCGTCTATCCCACTCCTTAGTAACAATGTCCGAAATCCTCTTAGGGACCGGAAAAACATCAGTGTAGGCAGGAACCTCTAGAAATCTGTCCATTTTACACAATTACTCTGGAACTACAATAGGGTCACAATCATCCAGAGTCGCTAAAACCTCCCTGAGCAACAAGCGGAGGTGTTCTAGTTAAAATTTAAAAGCCGTCATATCTGAGTCTGTCTGAGGGAACATCTTTCCTGAATCAGAAATCTCTCCCTCAGACAGCAAATCCCTCACCCCCAACTCAGAACATTGTGAGGGCACATCGGATATGGCTATTAAAGCGTCAGAGGGCTCAGCATTTGTTCTCACACCACACCTAATGCGCTTCCCCTGCAACCCAGGCAGCTTAGATAAAACCTCTGTGAGGGTAGTATTCATAACTGCGGCCATATCTTGCAGGGTGAAAGAATTAGACGCACTAGAAGTACTTGGCGTCGCTTGTGTGGGCGTTAATGGTTGTGACACTTGGGGAGAATTAGATGGCATAACCTGATTCCCTTCTGACTGAGAT
The DNA here is from genome assembly GCF_027579735.1 of Bombina bombina. Lineage (NCBI taxonomy): Eukaryota > Metazoa > Chordata > Amphibia > Anura > Bombinatoridae > Bombina > Bombina bombina. The sequence goes on along the minus strand of NC_069500.1, from coordinate 1,226,592,535 downwards.
TCATCCTGTGACATACTTTTAGTAGCTAAAATATGTTCTTTGCAATTTATTGACCTTTCAGTGCATGAGGGACACATTCTAAGTGGGGGTTCCACAATGGCTTCTAAACATATTGAACATTGACTTTCCTCAATGTCAGACATGTTGAACAGGCTAGTAATGACTACAAACAAGCTTGAAAACACTTTAGTGAAAAAAATAGCAATCTTAAAAAACGGTACTGCGCCTTTAATAGAAAAAAAGCATACACGTTCTGCAAAACTGCTTTAAAATACACCAAACTTTTAAATTTTTTGATAGCAGACTCAATTTGTGTAGTTAAGTTTGCCCCACAAGAAAATAAAACATTTAACCCTTTATTGTGCAAACCGGATTGAAATAAGGCCTAAATCCGGAAAAAACACCCCCAGCACCTTTGGCCCAAAACTTCCACAAGGGCCCTCAGGAGTTGGAGCTTGCTGCTTGCTAAGTGAAAACAACTGCGCATCTGAGGCGTGAAAATAGGCCCCGCCCATCTCGCTCGATGCCTTTACAGCCTCAAAGAACTGCACCAGAGTGGTTTTAAACTAGCCATGTGGCTTCTGAAACCCAAAAATTAAGCCAAGTGTACCCTCAATAAAGTTGCCAAAAAAAAACGTTATTGCCCACAAAACTTTAACAGCACTCCCAGTTCATAGAACGTTTGCCCACAAACATTCAAAAACCAGTATCAACCATTTTTTAATTAGCCCCTTATGCAAGCTTATTAATGCCCTTCTATAGCTCTTAGGATTACTGCTTACCCTTACCCTCATGGGGATACTGTCAGCCTTTCTGAAATACACAGTCTCTCCAGAAAAAATTACTGAACATACCTCACTGCTATATAGCATGAAAACGTTCCTCACACTGAAGTTTATTTTACCCCTCAGCCTCTGTGGGAACTGCACTGGATCTTAGTGACAAATGCTAAGATCATCATCCTCCAGGCAGAAGTCTTCATCCATCTGCTGCCTGAGAGTAAATAGTACACACCGTACCATTTAAAACAAAAAACTCTTGCTTGAAGAAAATAAAAACTAATATTTTATCACCTCTTTCACTTTACCCTTCCTAGTACTTAGAGTAGGCAAAAAGAATGACTGGAGGGTGGAGCTAAGGGAGGAGCTATATAGACAGCTCTGCTGTGGTGCTCTTTGCCACTTCCTGTTAGCAGGAGGATAATATCCCACACGTAAAGCATGAATCCGTAGACTTGTCGTACCTTATAGAAGAAAGTAGAAAAACAAACAGACACTCTCTCCTTTAGACTTACAATCTACCTCATCAGCAATATTGGTGTATTGCTGAAACTCTACAAAATAGAGAGACACCTTTATGTAACAATCTGCTGGTGATACCCTTTTAACTTCCTTAAGAACAGTATTTAAACTACCAGACACCTTCCCTAGTTCATACCTTTTACTTTTGGTCTTTTTCTATTTTCTTTAAAACCCTATCTATCCCGAAAAAAAAAAGAAAAAGAAAAAAGAAAAGAAGACGAGAAGAGGGAGAAAAAAATAAAATATATATATATATACAGATTGTATCCACCTCCTCCCTTCCACCTCCCCCTCCCTAATTATCCAAAATGCTCTTTGGAATCACTCATCTTGCCAAGTGTTGATATTTGTTTAGCAAGGTTAGCTGTTGGAATACCTGCAAATCCTGCAGTGGAGTTATAATTTGTCTTTGTATATCACACAAATGGGATAGTAAAAACTTCCCCCATTTTATCATCAATAATTTCATTTTGTTCTCTAAAAAGATCAGAGGGTCTTTACTATCAAGTGCTAATTGAAGTGACATCTCTTTTACAAATGTGGCTATAATTTCTCAGAATTAATTGCCTCGCCACCAAGATTGCCGTATTAATTAGCTGTTTATTATGTATCTCTATCTCTTGCACAAGAAATATAATCTGCTCTATTCTTAGTTTAATTTTGTTTGGTATAAATTTATTCAACCAATATTCTACCTTGCACCAAAAATTATATATTTTAGGGCATGCATAAAAAGCATGTATCAGATCGGCCCCCAAGGCACTGCATCTTGTGCATTTAATGGCTTGTGCATTCTTCCATTTTGACATAGAACGAGGAGTGAGATACGCTCTATTCAATAATTTAGTGTGAGATTCTCTGAATGAAATTTCTCGGGAATATTCTGTAATCAATATCAGACTTTTTTTAAAAAGATCCAGGTTTAGATCATTAAAGTCTCCACACCACTTCGCATATAAAGTTGTGATTTTACCTTTAGCGTCTGAAGAAATAATACTTCTGTACAGATAAGAAATAGGGTGTTTCCCTGACCGGTAAATATTAATAATTGCATCTATATTCCTCAAATTATTTGGGCTCTCCTCTATTAGTTTATTAACATCAATAAAGTGTCGAACTTGCAGATAAACAAAGAATTGCGCTTTCTTCAACTTAAATTCTATGACCAGAGAATCAAAAGTTTTGACAGTCATAGTTTGATAGTCAATTAATTGACTAATCCCTGTTAGTCCTTTCTTAGCCCAATCACTAAATGCGTACGATTCCATCCCACTTATAAAATCATGATTCCCTCTTATAGGTAAGTATTGTGATATTTTATAGTTTATTTGAAGCACCTGACATATTTTCTTCCAGGCTAAAGTTATATTTTGAATCGTATATTTAAAGTTGGCTCTCTCAGCTGGCCTTGATAGTGAATAATGTAATAGCGCTCTCAGAGATAAGGGGGCTACTGCCTTTTCCTCATTTTGATAGTTAGTTACGTATTCTGCACCTGTTATCCAATCTAATGCTATTTTAGCTAGGCAAACCCAGTTGTACAGTTTTAAATTGGGGAAGGCAAGTCCCCCATCACTTATCAAATGTTCTAAATTCTTGAGTCCTATCCGTGGCTTCCCTTTACCCCAAAAAAATTGTATACATTGAGAGTTAAATTTTCTCTCTTTTTCCCTTTTGCCCAGATAAAGACTGGTATGTTTTGCATAAGGAATACAATTTTTGGAAAAATCATAATTTTAATGAGGAGTACTTTTGCCGATAGGGAGAGTTGTAATTTGGCCCAGTTTTTTAAGCAATCAGTGCATTTCTGCCATATCGATGCATAGTTTAAACTGTACCAATCATCTGGATTCTTTGATAAAATAAAATAATCCCAATATATTTAATCTTCCCCACTGCAAGTTTAAACGGATTCTCAAGCAGACTGTTCTTTTTTTTAATAATCCACATGATCTCTGACTTCTTTAAGTTGATTTCATATCCCAAAAATTTACTAAAGTCACCAATTATGTCAGTTATACGGTGTATATTTACCCTAGAGTTACAAATATTAAAAAGTATATCGTCCGCATACATAGAAAGAGTAATTCTTTTATCCCCCAATAGGACTCCTTCTAGTCTATTCCTACAACTAATTGCCAGGGGTTCTAGTGAAATGTTAAAAAGTAGTGGTGACAGCGGGCATCCCTGTCTAGTTCCTTTCTGGAGTGTCAGACCTGGGGAACTGAGGCCGTTAACCATTATATAGGAGATAGGGTCTTGATAGATTAATTTGATATAGTTGTTAAAATTTCCTACTATCCCAAAGCTATTCAGTGCTGTAAAAAGGTGGTCCCAAGTAATACTGTTGTACGTTTCGTCATCGACTGTAAGCAGGGCAAAATCTGAATAATTATTTGTCTTATTACTCTTCCCCTTTAATGCCTGTTCTATCAGGAACATGGCAGTTCTAATATTTTTTTGGACAGTCCTACCTGGCATAAATCCAGTTTGATCTGTATGTATAATTCCCCCTATGAATCCTTTAAGTCTATTTGCCAAAATACTTGCCACTAGTTTATAATCGACATTTAATAGGGAAATTGGGCGGTAAGAGTCCATAGATTCTGCGTCCTTGTCCTTTTTATGTATTAATGTTGCATTTGCAGCTGAGAAATAGCTAGAGGGTTTAATATTTTCCATAAAGTAGCTGTTATATAATTTTCCAAGTACATGAACGACATCCTCCTGTAATATCTTGTAAAATTCAATTGGAATTAGATCTGGGCCTGGGGCTTTGCCATTTGCGGCTTTCTTTATTGCTAATACTATTTCCTCTTCCGATATCTCCTTATTCAGTAATTCAAGCTGCTCTTCATAATCCTGGGAGTAGTAATGTTTTTCCAGAAATTCTCTTTTGTCTCCAAATCAATTTTATTAGCCGAGTATAAGGATTGAAAAAATGTATGAAACTGAGACAATGGCCTCTAGTTATCAAGCTGTCAACCGCAAATACACTGGAATTCCGCAGCTTATGTGTGGCGAGGCTAATTCACCATAGTTATCAAGCCCTACTGCCTGGCAAAAGTAGAATATAGTGACGTAACCTACGATCCGCCGGACTCAGTCCGACACAGATCGATGGTTACGTCACTACAGATGTTCCGAACGCAAGTTTGGCACAATCTGACTACTTTTGATAGTTATCAAACTACTACCAGGTATGCTCGCCACTATTCCGGGCCAGCGTACCTGGATTTCAATCCGCCGCCCTAGAGGCGGCGGATCCCATAGGAATCAATGGGAGTCTGACCATAGCGAAAGTTCATGTTCGCTGCTGCCCGATATCCCATTGATTCCTATGGGAGATGTCTGCACCTAACACCCTAACATGTACCCCGAGTCTAAACACCCCTAATCTGCCCCCTCCCTACACCGCCGCAACTAAAGAAATGTATTACCCCCTAAACTGCCGCTCCCGGACCCCGCCGCAACTATAGTAAACATGTTAACCCCTAAACCGCCGCTCCCGGACACTGCCACAACTATATTAAACATGTTAACCCCTAAACTGCCGCTCCCAGACACCGCCGCAACTATAATAAACATGTTAACCCCTAAACCGCCGCTCCCGGACCCCGCCGCCACCTACATTATAAATATTAACCCCTAATATGCCGCCCCCTATACCACCGCCACTTATATAAACTTATTAACCCCTATCCTGCGGATCCCGGACCCCGCCGCAACAAAATAAATTGTTTAACCCCTAAACCGCCGCTCCCGGACCCCGCCGCCACCTATATTAAAGTTATTAACCCCTATCCTGCCCCCCCTATACCGCCGCCACCTATATTAAAATTATTAACCCCTATCCTGCCCCCCTATACCGCCACCACCTATATTAAAGTTATTAACCCCTATCCTGCCCCCCACTACACCGCTGCCACCTACATTAAACTCATTAACCCCTAAACCGCTGCTCCCGGACCCCGCCACAACTAAATTAAATGTTTAACCCCTAAACCACCGCTCCCGGACTCCGCCGCCACCTATATTAAACTTATTAACCCCTATCCTGCCCCCCTATACCGCCGCCACCTATATTAAAATTATTAACCCCTAAACCTAAGTCTAACACTAACTCCCCCCTAACTTAAATATTATTTTAATAAATCTAAATAATATTACTCGTATTAACTAAATTAATCCTATTTAAAACTAAATACTTAGCTGTAAAATAAACCCTAAGATAGCTACAATATAATTAATAATTACATTGTAGCTATTTTAGGATTTATATTTATTTTACAGGCAACATTGTATTTATTTTAAACTAGGTACAATAGTTATTAAATAGTTATTAACTATTTAATAACTACCTAGCTAAAATACTTACAAAATTACCTTAAAATAAATCCTAACCTAAGTTACAATTAAACCTAACAGTACACCATCATTAAATTAATTAAATAAATTAACTACAATTACCTAAAATTAAATTAAATAAACTAAACTATAGTACAAAAAAAAAACACTAAATTACAGAAAATAAAAAAGAATTACAAGAAGTTTAAACTAATTACACCTAATCAAAGCCCCCTAATAAAATAATAAAGCCTCCCAAAATAAAAAAATGACCTACCCTATTCTAAATTACAAAGTAACCAGCTCTTTTAACAGCCCTTAAAAGGGCTTTTTGTGGGGCATTGCCCCAAAGTAATCAGCTCTTTTACCTGTAAAAAAAATACAACCCCCCCAACATTAAAACCCACCACCCACATACCCCTACTCTAACCCACCCAAACTCCCTTAAAAAAAACCTAACACTAACCCCCTGAAGATCACCCTACCTTGAGCCGTCTTCACCCAACCGGGCCGAAATCTTCATCCAAGTGGCGCAGAAGAGGTCCTCCATCCAGCAGAAGTCTTCATCCAGGCGGTGTCTTCAATCTTCATCCATCCGGAGCAGAGCCATCTTCCAAGGAGCCAACGCGGAGCCATCCTCTTCAACCGATGACTGAACGACGAATGACGGTTCCTTTAAGGGACGTCATCCAAGATGGCATCCCTCAAATTCCGATTGGCTGATAGGATATCAGCCAATCGGAATTAAGGTAGGAAAAATCTGATTGGCTGATTCAATCAGCCAATCACATTGAAGTTCAATCCGATTGGCTGATCCAATCAGCCAATCGGATTGAGCTTGCATTCTATTGGGTTTTCCGATCAGCCAATAGAATGCAAGCTCAATCCGATTGGCTGAGTGGATCAGCCAATCGGAGGACCTCTTCTGCACCACTTGGATGAAGATTTCGGCCCGGTTGGATGAAGACGGCTCAAGGTAGGGTGATCTTCAGGGGGTTAGTGTTAGTTTTTTTTAAGGGAGTTTGGGTGGGTTAGAGTAGGGGTATGTGGGTGGTGGGTTTTAATGTTGGGGGGGTTGTATTTTTTTTACAGGTAAAAGAGCTGATTACTTTGGGGCAATGCCCCGCAAAAAGCCCTTTTAAGGGCTGGTAAAAGATCTGGTTACTTTATAATTAAGAATAGGGTAGGGCATTTTTTTATTTTGGGGGGCTTTATTATTTTATTAGGGGGCTTAGATTAGGTGTAATTAGTTTAAACTTCTTGTAATTCTTTTTTATTTTCTGTAATTTAGTGGGGGGGTTTTGTACTATAGTTTAGTTTATTTAATTTAATTTTAGTTAATTGTAGTTAATTTATTTAATTAATTTAATGATAGTGTAGTGTTAGGTTTAATTGTAACAGGTTAGGATTTGTTTTACAGGTAATTTTGTAAGTATTTTAGCTAGGTAGTTATTAAATAGTTAATAACTATTTAATAACTATTGTACCTAGCTAAAATAAATACAAAGTTGCCGGTAAAATAAATATAAATCCTAAAATAGCTACAATGTAATTATTAATTATATTGTAGCTATCTTAGGGTTTATTTTACAGGTAAGTATTTAGTTTTAAATAGGATTAAGTTAGTTAATACAAGTAATATTGTTTAGATTTATTAAAATAATATTTAAGTTAGGGGGGTTAGGGTTAGTGTTAGACTTAGGTTTGGGGTTAATAATTTTAATATAGGTGGCAGCGGTATAGGGGGGCAGGATAGGGGTTAATAAGTTTCTTATAGTTGGTGGTGGGGTCGGGGAGTGGTGGTTTAGGGGTTAATACATTTATTATAGTTGCGGCGGGGTCCAGGAGCGGCGGTTTAGGGGGTAATAACTTTAGTTGCGGGGGGCTCCGGGAGCGGCGGTTTAGGGGGTAAAAAAGTATAGTTTAGTGTGGGTGCTTAGTGACAGGCTAGCAAGAAAGCTGTGAGGAAGCCGATGAGCAGCGAGATCGATGACTGTCAGTTAACAACAGTCCGCTGCTCATCGCTCCGTACTTGGTGCGCAGCTTTTTTATAGCTTTTTTTTATCACTTTGCCGAACATATTTAGGTCCGCGGCGGCGATGGTAGGCGAGCTTAGGCGAGCGTATTGGGCCAGAAAATGCAGGTAAGTAGACGGCTTCATAACTAGAGGCCCATATCTCTTTAGGAGAGGTATATCTTTTGTCTTTAACCTTAATAGTTCCAATAAAATTATTTCTCCTCTTGCTTTTCACTAAATTGGCCATAGATTTAGCTAATTTGGGTGAGAACCTCTTAAATCTTGCATAATTATTAGTGTCAGACTTTGATAGTTGTTGATTTAAAAAGGCTTCTCTTTCTAACTTTGTGTTCTGATAATTCGCCCAATTTAGCTTGTTAGCATTTTCTAGGTATCTCGCATACTTGTTTTTTAGCTGATTGGCTAGTTGAATCTCCCTTTTACCTAAGGCCTTTTTCCTTGCGATAATATAGGCCTTAATCTGCCCTCTAAAAAAGGCATTTACTGTCTCCCAAAAAGTTTCTATTTTTGGAAAAAAATTCTTATTAAAGTGGAGAAACTCCCTCCATTTAGATTGCATCCAGTTCCTAAATTTAATATTAGAGATAAGAAATGAGGGGAAATAAAACCCTGCCCTTTTGTTCTGTTTAACCTTATACTGGCTTATAACTAATGATATGAAATCACAATGTTGGCGATGTCTGTCGCATTCTCAGCCCCCAGAAGCGATTCGCTAATTAAAAACATGTCAGTTCTTGAAAAGTTTTTGTGCGACTTGGATTCGCACGTGTATGCTCTCTCGTCTGGGTGCTGCAATCTCCAAATATCTTTCCATTTCAGGCTTTTAACAAATTTACTTAAACCGTCTGCTTCTCTTCGATATCTATTGGTTTGGGAGCGTTTAAAACGGTCCAAGTATGGATTAATTACACTATTAAAATCTCCTCCAACTATCAATTCTGAGTTTTTGAAGTCTAAAAGTTTAGAGAAGAGGTTCTTCCAAAATAAGGAGCAGTACTCGTTTGGGGCGTAAATATTACAGATAGTGAACTTACGTTCTTGTAAGGATAAGTTAAGGATTAGAAACCTACCCTCCTTATCTATTATTTGGGTTTTAATCTCGTAATCTAATTTTTTGTTAAAGAGACAGGCCACCCCTCTTTTCCTACCAAACGCCGGAGCTGCTACTACCTCACCAATCCACCACATTCTTAATTTAGCCGCTTTATATTCATTCAAGTGTGTCTCTTGTAAAAGAACTATATCCGGAGCGGATTTTTTAAGTTGGTATATTATTCTCTTCCTCTTTATGGGTGAGGTTATTCCCCCCACATTCCAAGATAAAATTTTAGTTGAGTTTTCCATTTATCTGTTTGAAATATTTTATTAAAACCCTACTAATCACTAATAAGTTGGAGGGGTGTAGTGGGAGGAGAGGGGGGGGGGGAGAGGAGAAGAGAGAGAGAGAAAAAAAAAATACATACATAATCTAACAGCTTGTTATACTCTCTGATCGCCAAACTAATCTTATACATCAGAATTTTGTTGTTGCTTAACATTTTTTATATATTGTCTATCAAAGTGACCTCTGAATTCTGCCAAATTTTAAGTCTGGCTGGGTATATCATGGTGGCTTTTATCCCTAAGTCAATCATTTGCGTGCAGAGAGGGGACATCTCTCTTCTCTTATTTATCGTCTCTGAGGAATAGTCCTGAAATATTAATATCTGTTTATTATGAATTTCAAATGGAATGAATTTACGATATAGAGTAAGAAGTTTCTGCTTATCCTGAAAATTCAGAAATCTTGCTATATTTGGTCTCTTTGACACATGAGAAACATCTTTTGTTTTAACTGATCCTACCCTATGGGCTCTTTCAACAGTAAGCGGGAGTTGTTCTAAGGGGAATCCCAACGCTTTAGGTATTATAGAAGAAATTAGCTCCATAATATTAGAGTATTCCTGTGATTCTGGAATACCAACAAACTAAATTGTTCCTTCTAGACCTGTCTTCTAGGTCATCTATTCGCATTTGCAAGTTCTGAATTAATTTTGCTTGAGAATCAAGGGAGGATTGTTGACTAAATTGTAGGTTATCTATATCAGATATTCTGATCTCCATCTCAGAAAGTCTATTGGAAAATTGCTAAACTTCATTAGACAGGGAGACTATCTCCTTTTTTATATTATCAAATTGTGGCATAACAATATCAGAAATTCGTTTCACCAAACTCTCAGTATTGATATATTGACTTCTGTTGGGACTTTTATCTACTTGTTCTGTGTCTAGAGTACCAATGCTGTTACGAGGTTTTCTTTCTTTTACTTGTTTGGCCCTATGGGCTCTTTCAACAGTAAGCAGGAGTTGTTCTAAGGGGAATTCCAACGCTTTAGGTATTATAGAAGAAATTAGCTCCATAATATTAAAGTATTCCTGTGATTCTGGTATACCAACAAACTTTAAATTGTTCCTTCTAGACCTGTCTTCTAGGTCATCTATTCGCATTTGCAAGTTCTGAATTAATTTTGCTTGAGAATCAAGGGAGGATTGTTGACTAAATTGTAGGTCATCTATATCAAATATTCTGATCTCCATATCAGAAAGCCTATTGGAAAATTGCTTAACTTCATTAGACAGGGAGACTATCTCCTTTTATATATTATCAAATTGTGGCATAACAATATCAGAAATTTGTTTCACCAAACTCTCAGTATTGATATATTGACATCTGTTGGGACTTTTATCTACTTGTTCTGTGTCTAGAGTACCAATGCTGTTACAAGGTTTTCTTTCTTTTACTTGTTTGGGTGGCATGTTTTCTGCAGTATTTGTAGTAGCTACTACAAATCTATCCATGAGTCAGACACAAGGGAGAGAGAAAAAATAGTGAAGTGAGCTAGGAGAAAAAAAAAAAAAAAAAAGGAAAAGGGGATGAGAAGATGAGAGAAGGAGGGATTAATACCCCTAAAAGTGATCAAACATACACAGTGTTAAGAAAGCTAAAAAAGCTTTAGTGATTAAGTATAGAGAATGTGAAAAGTGAACGTGCAGACTGACATTCAATGTTACAGTGTTATTGCCAGGCCCAGTAATCTCTACTAGCGTGCAATAAATATAATAGGAAACTACAGTGAACTATAAAAAAGAAAGAGAAAAAAAAAAGGATTGACCTGTGCTTTACTCCCCCTCAGTCTCTAGAATTTTAACAGGATCAAGTGATCTGTTATCCAGGAGTCAGATTTCTCTTCGTTCTTATCTTGATTTGATACCCTTATCAGTTTGGTACACATAAACTCTCCATGTAGCCTCAATATGTCCTGCCTCAATTTATACCTTAGATTCTTTCTAGAGCCTATTCTTAGTTAATCAAGGTGAATTTCTAAGGTGTCTTTTCTCTAACCTCTATATCGGAAGGCTATTAGCTAAAGAGGTACCCCTAGTTCATACCCACTATCTAAAGTAGGAAATTCCCAACTACTTTTCTTCTATTCAAATTGGAAATACACCTTACTAGCCAGGTTTCAATCTATGCTTGAATAAAAGTGTATGTATTTGCCCAAAGTTATTATAATACTACCATCTTAACCTGGTATATCCACTTTAATTTCAAACTGGATTTTACTCTCATAACACAGTTATCACTTTGGAAAAAAGTATATCATCTTAGTGTCGTCATCACAATTTACATGAGTCAGTATTATTGAAAGTGGCTACTACATCCAGCAATACCACACTTTTTGCTCTAAGTATCTATATTATGCTAACAGACTCTAAGCTTTTGGAGCCGGAGAAACATAACAATAATGCAGAATCAGAATACTCTGTTATCCAGAAGTCAAGTTTTTCTTAATTCTTATCTAATACTTATCTTAATTAATACACTTATCAGTTTGATACACACAAATTCTACATATAGCCTCAATGTTGATTGCACACCTCTATATGAGAGATATATACCTACATTCTTTCTACTAATAATTGAAAATATATTGAAAAAATAAAATATCCTACCTCGAATTGCACCTTCAGGTTTTCCTGGAGCCTACTCTAAGTTTGTTAACACAGGCTTTCTAAAGGCTCTTTTCTCTAAGCTCTACACAGGGAGGCTATTGGGTAATAAATTATGCCTCCTGCTAGCAACTTGACTATATATACCACCCTAGATATAGAACATATGCTTTCATTATCACCAGAGCCTTATCTTAATCTTATACAGTAAATTAGATTTGGCAATATATCTTGCTAGTCAGGTTTTAACCTTTACTTGGGAAAAAAATATATATAGTAGCCCAAAGATTAGTATAATTCTTAACCTGATGTGACAATTTCTATTTCAAACAGGAAATTGCTATCACAATACAATTATCATTTTGGAAAACAGTAAATCATCTTAGTATCAACATCATGCTTAACATAAAACAGTGCTATTGAGAGCAATTATTAAATCCAGCAATACCAATAATATCACACTTTTTTGCTCTAAGTTTATAGTGTCCCCACCATATATAAAATGCTAACAGAGCCTAGGCATTTTTATATTTCACAACAAGATATTATCACTTATGTATAAAATACATCATAACCAAATGTAGAATAGAACTTATTGTCTCTCCTTTTTCACCAATTGGTGTATAACCACTTTCATTGGTATGCATATAACTGAGGAAAGAGACAAAATCTTCAGCAAGTCCTTATTGCATCGCCTGTACAAAAGGGCTTTTCAAATGTCATATCTAAGTAAATGGAGAAGAAAGAAAGTTCCACCGGTGGATTCGTTATCCCAGCTTAACCCCTTGTTGGCTTTACAGGGGAAGTACAGCTTCCTTGTATAATCTCCTTTTTAGATTTTTATTTCCTTTTCATTCCCCCTTCTTTTTTTTTTTCTCCCCCTTTTGCTTTCTGCTTTCAGGCCGTTCTCCTTTTTATTTTTTATTTATCCCCTTTTCAAAGAATATTATTCAAAAAGTTAAAAAAAAGGGACTGCTGTGTAACAGAATATTATTTAGAGAGAAAGTACTTATCTGCCTTCGCTTTGTCCATGCAATGTATATGCCAGTCACCCCGAGGCCGGATCGTTTGTAGATTTCTTTTTTCTTTTTCCTGCACTCCGTTACCTCCAGATATCTCAGCATAGGCTGTATTTAGGCCGGGTTCAGCTTCCTTCAGCACTGATTTGCAGGTGTTATCCTCCTATCCCGGGCAGCCCGTTTTGGAGTGAGGCAGCATAACCCACTTTTCCCCAGCACAGGCCACCTTGGGGTCTTGGGAGCGCCTCTGTGGTTCCTCCGTTATGCGTTGATTCTGCAAGCCTCCGATCACACAGCCTCCAATCACCCAGCCGTGTATATCCTACATGCAGCCGTCTGCACCCGAAGCCTGAGGTCACTCAGATAGATCCTCCTCCTCACCGGGTTACAAGCTGTGGCCCCAGCGAATGGGCCGGATGGCTATGAGGGCCTTACGATGTCCGCTGCTGAATCTTTGCAGCCATCTTTGCAGCCGAGGGCCGGTGCAGAATATCACTCCACACCTATGGCCATATGATCATAGCTGATGGTGGTGACGGGTGTCTCGCACTCCTCCAAGACGCAGGTTTTGGCGCGTCTGCCACTGCTCCTCCCACTTCTGGAACGCATTTAATAATGTGTTTTACTGTGTATTTACTGTAAATATTTCATTCCAATGTTCTTCACATACACAAAAAAAAGTTATTTTTATTTTAAATACATATTTCTCTATATATATCTGTATATACCTATACCAGGGGTTTTCAAAGTCTTTCAGCCAGATTACAATTGGAGCAAAAACAATTGTTTTAGCTAAATCGATATTTGCGCTCCACTTTGTAATACCAGTGCACGTACGCTATTGTGCGCTGGTATTACAGGTTTACAGCAATGCGAACACAAGCTCGCGTTCACATTGCTGGAAAGCATTGCGCTCACAAGAGTGCGCTACCATAGGCTCCTATGAGAGGCTCATTCTAAAAGCTGTCACAGGCGGCATCAGAACCTTGCGCAGAGAAGAGGTAAGTAGCGCAGCGATGGGCAGCAGTTAGTAAATATATGTATATATCTTGGCTTGAGAAAGGGCACAGCCCGAAACGTCGCCTATGTTTGTAGCTTGACAATAAACCTCTAAAAAGAAATTTGGAGTGCTGCAGCTTTTTTCTTATCGTATATACATATTATTTATGTGTTAATATTTGTATATATTAAAAAAAAAAAAGACCGAAGTCCATCGAGTTCAACCTATACAAATCTAAAATACTTACAAAAAGCTCCAGTTAAACTTAAATAATCCCACTAAAAGGTGACCCATTTAATACTAGCAATCATATCCATTAATTTTGTTTATGTACATAAATATATCCAGACTATTTTTAAATGTATCTAGGGTATTGGCATTCACTACCTCCTTTGGTAAAGAGTTCCACAATTTACATATATATTTACAGGGAACACATAGCCTATGGAAAGATTCATTATGCAAACAGAAGCCAGCCGGAATCTGTAGACTTGAATTTACATCTAAAACTTTGGGGCTTGGTTAGGAGTCTGTAAATCAGCATAATATTATTAAAAAATAAGCAAAACTATACATTGCTACTAAGATACTCCAAGTAGTCTATATAAATGGATCATCTACAAAACATTTATGCAAAGAAAAAACTAGACAATGTCCCTCTCAATATATATTTCCAGTGCTTGCAAAAATATTACTTCTAGCTGTGTTTATGCTCAAGCAGGAGCGCTATATAGCGCTCCACTTGTAATCTAGTTCTTAATCTAGTAAACACCAAGCCCAGATAAATGTATAGAGTAGGTAAGTAAGCTATAATTTTTACCAAAATTCAACCAACAAATACTAGATACCTATTTTAGGCCTAGATTTGGAGTTCGGCGTTAGCCGTGAAAACCAGCGTTAGAGGCTCCTAACGCTGGTTTCTTACGCACTCCGGTATTTAGAGTTTATTTACCGCGACTCAAAATACACCTAACGCTCACCTTTCTACCGCCACCTCAGACCCAGTAGTAAACATATACCGACAAAAACAACATCCACGAATCACAAAACAAATATTACACAAAGTACACTTACACTCATACAAACACTACACTATCTTTATTTTTCATATTTATTTTGTTTTCGGTAAAATACAAAGGATTAAAGTTGCGAGATCTCGGGTGTTTGAAAAAAATCCACAAAAATCCATTTTCCCATTGACTTACATGGACATACGGGAAAAGACCCTCATATACCTACATCTAACTAATAACATTATCACAAACATACACTCATCAATGCATACAAACAATATACACCACATGACATACTCAAAATATTTATTTATTACAAAAAGAACACGATTTAGTGACTTTTTCACACAAGCTCATGACGTCACTCACTTTACGAGGAAAACCAGTCTTAGAAAAAAAAATTAGAAATCTTTAGAGCCTCCATTGACTTCTATTGGGAAGACGTGCTCGTGCACGCGAAACCCTCATTTCCCTAACGCACGCAAATAGCGTAGACTGAAAAACTCCAAATACCAGCGCTAGAAAATACATGATTTCATGCGTTAGACACAGCTATGATAAATAGATCAAGAAATGACTATTTCCCTATGGTGGACTTATGGTTTTTAATTATTAAATATTCACAACACCATAAATTTGTTTCACACTTTTAGATTACATCAACTACAAATCCACATCACTAGTAACACATTATTATTTCAATAAAATTACATTTAAAATTAAAATAAAATTCAATACACATTTCTGGATTCACAAACACTACACAATGGGAAACACCTCTCATTTACCTTTATTATTGCATTTCAGTTATTCAACTCATATGCTTGCAGCAACTGCATATTTACATAGGCTTAACACATAATCACTCATGGATGCACATATATTACTTTTAACATTCACTCATACATGTGCATTCAAATGATGGTGGACAAACACATTACATTCTCTACAGGAATCACAAAACACAACATATGGATTTGACGGTACTTGTAACATCATTATTCCATCACAATAAACCATTAGGAATTACCTACAAAAAATACATCATTACACCAGATTACAGATGTCACTTTATGGGAAGGAACAACAATGCCAGACCGCTATATAGAAGTCAGCATATGTGGGACACAATCACAATATATACGTACATGTACATAACACGTATCACCCATCACGCAACCACAAAGCACACATTTAGATTTTATTCAGCACACAATAACAATGTAGCACAATACAACAACACAATGAGGATTTCACAACTACATAGGCAGGTTAATAATATCATGACGTCATTAGAAGATTCAACCATACACATCACAGATTCACCACTGTACCGCCCCTTTAGGAACTTTAACACTCAATACTACAATACAACATATACGTAAACCACACTTTTGAACAGCATTATTATGGAGATTTCAATGGGACAATTAAGAAATATTGTCAGATCGCAAATCACTTATATATACAATACTACAGATGGCAGCCGGAAGTTATTCAGTATTAGTGCCATTTTTATGGCACGCATACAATATTGTCAGATCTAAAATCACTTATATATACAATACTACAGATGGCAGACGGGAAGTTCTGAATTATTATTGCGATTTGAAAGGGACGCATACAATATTGACAGCTCGGAAATCACATATATATACAATACTACAGATGGCAGACGGGAAGTTCGGAATTATTATTGCGATTTGAAAGGGACGCATACAATATTGACAGCTCGGAAATCACTTATATATACAATACTACAGATGACAGCCGGAAGTTATTCAGTATTATTGCGATTTTAATGGGACGCATACAATATTGACAGCTCGGCAATCACTTATATATACAATACTACAGATGACAGCCGGAAGTTATTCAGTATTAGTGCCATTTTAATGGGACGCATACAATATTGACAGCTCGGCAATCACTTATATATACAATACTACAGATGACAGCCGGAAGTTATTCAGTATTAGTGCCATTTTAATGGGACGCATACAATATTGACAGCTCGGCAATCACTTATATATACAATACTACAGATGGCAGACGGGAAGTTCGGAATTATTATTGCGATTTGAATGGGACGCATACAATATTGACAGCTCGGCAATCACTTATATATACAATACTACAGATGACAGACGGGAAGTTCGGAATTATTATTGCGATTTGAATGGGACGCATACAATATTGACAGCTCGGCAATCACTTATATATACAATACTACAGATGACAGACGGGAAGTTCGGAATTATTATTGCGATTTGAATGGGACGCATACAATATTGACAGCTCGGCAATCACTTATATATACAATACTACAGATGACAGCCGGAAGTTATTCAGTATTATTGCGATTTTAAAGGGACGCGATTTTAAAGGGACGCATACAATATTGACAGCTCGGCAATCACTTATATATACAATACTACAGATGGCAGACAGGAAGTTCTGAATTATTATTGCGATTTGAAAGGGACGCATACAATATTGACAGCTCGGCAATCACTTATATATACAATACTACAGATGGCAGCTGTTACTTTATCGTTTACAAACAATGTTGCAGCAACATTGATCGATCACATTCGATGCACATTATACACAACTATGCACTTTCATTCATGTTAGCCTGGACGTGTGCTTGTTACTATAAGATCGCGTTTAATAAATATTGATTACGCATATGAACAAACATTACAAACATGCACTGTATGTGTGATATTTGACACTTTCACATTGAGATTTATTTGCGGAAAACAACATTTCAGCCAAAAAAATACAACGCCCACTTTGAAAGCATTCGCGCCGCTCACATACAAACAAGTGAATACAATCAGCAATCATTACAAACTCAATACCATTGGACTAATCGTACTATAAATCCCCCAAACAACATGGCCAATGCATCACTTGTGATCCACATCAGATCGTGCTTACCTTGTTACGCTGTTTTGAAAGATGGATGACGATGACATGGTAGACGCTGCTGGTGCTGCTATTGGCGAACTAGCTGTTGGTCGAATCAGGCAGCCTCGGCGGCTCAGACCGAGACGAAGGGGTCGTCTGGTTCGAGGTCCTCGTGTCTACAGGGTGAGACCCACCTTGGAAAACATGAGCGACTTTGAGGTTTTTGATAAGTATCGGCTCGATCGCGAACAGCTCATTGGCCTTTACGATCTTCTTAAACCTCATTTGGAGCCACGTATACAAATAAGGACTGCTGTTCCCCCCATGAGTAAGATGCTAAGCTGTCTATACGTCCTGGCCTCCGGGAGTTTTCAATCCGGAGAACTGTACATGCATGGCCTGGCTCAAGGTACATTCTCTGTGGTGTTTGATAACTTTCTGGACGCCATGGTACGTATCAGTAAGCAATACATAGGATTCCCACAGAATGATGGTGATTGGAGGCGCCTGAAGCGGGAATTCTTTGATATTGCTCAATTGCCCAATGTCTTGGGAGCCATAGATTGTACCCACATTGCGCTGCGTGCTCCAATTGATGACTTGCCCTTCAGAAATCGCAAACATTTTCATAGCCTCAACGTGCAGTATGTTTGTGACGCACGGATGAGGATTATGCATGTGTATGCGAATTTTGGAGGGGCTTGTCATGATGCCCGCATCCTCTCTCTGTCGTCCCTGTGGAGCCAGTTTGAGGAAAGACAAATGCCCCCTGGTTATCTCGTTGGTGAGTATTTGTGCTCAACATGGTTAATAATTTTGACAATTGGCCCTGTATTTTTTAACTGTTAGCGTCATGTTCAGCTATAGGATTAAATTTAACCATTTGTTATTTACCGACGCTAATGTCTATTTTTATTTAAATGCAGATATGTAGCATGTCTTACCTTAAGTGTTCAGATAGAGAATGCAATGTAACCATGTAGTTAGCATTTTACACAAGGTTTTTTTTCAGAACAATACGCATATGTAGCATGTCTTAGCTGAAATGGGAAGCTATTATCTCATGCAATTTAACCCTGTCATTGTCTCTTTCTGCTAATGTCTAGTTTTATTTAAATGCAGATATGTAGCATGTCTTACCTTAAGTGTTCAGATAGAGAATGCAATGTAACCATGTAGTTAGCATTTTACACAAGGTTTTTTTTCAGAACAATACGCATATGTAGCATGTCTTAGCTGAAATGGGAAGCTATTATCTCATGCAATTTAACCCTGTCATTGTCTCTTTCTGCTAATGTCTAGTTTTATTTAAATGCAGATATGTAGCATGTCTTACCTTAAGTGTTCAGATAGAGAATGCAATGTAACCATGTAGTTAGCATTTTACACAAGGTTTTTTTTCAGAACAATACGCATATGTAGCATGTCTTAGCTGAAATGGGAAGCTATTATCTCATGCAATTTAAGCCTGTCATTGTCTCTTTCTGCTAATGTCTAGTTTTATTTAAATGCAGATATGTAGCATGTCTTACCTTAAGTGTTCAGATAGAGAATGCAATGTAACCATGTAGTTAGCATTTTACACAAGGTTTTTTTTCAGAACAATACGCATATGTAGCATGTCTTAGCTGAAATGGGAAGCTATTATCTCATGCAATTTAACCCTGTCATTGTCTCTTTCTGCTAATGTCTAGTTTTATTTAAATGCAGATATGTAGCATGTCTTACCTTAAGTGTTCAGATAGAGAATGCAATGTAACCATGTAGTTAGCATTTTACACAAGGTTTGTTTTCAGAACAATACGCATATGTAGCATGTCTTAGCTGAAATGGGAAGCTATTATCTCATGCAATTTAACCCTGTCATTGTCTCTTTCTGCTAATGTCTAGTTTTATTTAAATGCAGATATGTAGCATGTCTTACCTTAAGTGTTCAGATAGAGAATGCAATGTAACCATGTAGTTAGCATTTTACACAAGGTTTGTTTTCAGAACAATACGCATATGTAGCATGTCTTAGCTGAAATGGGAAGATACAGAATAATATAGAAATTTTATTTTTTGGATGTTTCTGACAAGTTTTAATATGGATTATGGTTTTTAACTAAAAAAAATTTATACAACAATATACTAGTTTAAGTATTCTGTTTGAATTATGTTCTGTTCAAAATTTATAGGTGATTCTGGGTAAATGAGCCGGCCTTGGCTCATTACCCCCTTGCGTAGCCCGACTGATGTGTCTGAGGAGCGCTACAATAGGGCTCATAAGAGAACCAGGGCGGTGGTTGAAAGGATGTTCGGGCTCCTGAAGATGAGATTCAGGTGCCTGGACCGTTCTGGAGGAGCACTCCAGTACAACCCAAAGAAGGTGGCTAAGATCGTTGTAGCCTGTAGCGTCCTGCATAATATTGCACAGCGGGCTGGGATGCTACAGGCCGTCCCGGTGGACAGAGACCTCCTCAGAGATGAGGAGGATGATCCTGTTCTAGAGGGGGAATTCCAGGACGAGGGACTTGATGTCAGAGCAGACGTCATCAACCGCCACTTTAGACGGTAAAGAATAGAAGTTAGACTGTAGTATTTTCAATAGATGTGAACTCTAGGGAAATGACAAGTAGAGAATTGTGCAAACATGTTAGTATTGATCAAATGTTAGAATAATTTTTAATTTTCATAATATAGGTGATGCTCTGGGCATTGGGTCCTATAGCGAGTCTTTGCCACCTGGTTTTTAAAGAGGACATCAGATGGTAAGTAGAAATGTATGGACTGTTGCTGGCATGATTTGTACACAAATACATCATATGGCATACATTTTAAAAAATAGATTTTTGTTTACACATTACTTAAAATGTACATAATCAGAAAGGGATACTCTAGAATGACTATGGTTCAATGTCACACAGAGGTTTTTTATGCTCAATATGACTCATCTTCACACTTGATAGAAAATAACACAGGTTCATACACAGGCTTAGTAAGCTAGTGACAGATATTTATTATGAAATGGGGGTGGGAGAGGGGTACAGAACTGATTCACACACTTGTATGAATTTTTTTTTTAAAATTTATTACATTAGGGAGATGACTTAATCTAAAGACTGAAAGGGAACAATTTGAAGCCTGACAGTCAAGATTGCCCAGACTGACAGTGGGGAAAAAGCCAAGATTGAAATTGAAGTATACCAATGGGATCATGTCTGGCATTATCTTTCAATTCTGCTGACCTTGAAAACCATACAAAGACATGTTCACATGGTAAGTGCAAACTATTTGATAGAATAAGGCTGTGGAGACATCCTATTGGAGACACTTAGATGATTTTCTATTTTGTAGATGGTATTTCCCAGTCCTCTATTTAATGAACTGATGAATAAGACACCTATTGAAGATCAACTGTTTACCCCTGAATTGACTTTCAAAGACCATGCATTATCCAGGTTGGTGCATGCTAGTTAAGAATCACATGAAGAATGTTGATTATTGTTAGCTTACATACATTAGTCATACTTATTTCATCATTAGATATTTAGGGATCACAATCAGAAAAAGGAATACATATTATAGTTGATATAGAGGTATTTGAATGGACATGAAATATTAGATTTATGTTCAGCATACATATATTGTTGAAATGTGATATACATTATTATGTATAATTTGAATTTGGGATATTTAAATAGAATTTTTAATCAACAATATAATGGTGTATGTATTTCATTAATTTTAAATCAATTTAATGATTATCTTTAAAAAATGTTGATCAAAGTTAGAGCATAGACACCATATGATTTTAAATGTATTTTATGAATATTTGACAACGTGTGTATTAACTTTGTTCCATTTTTATTATTTTTCATTTCAGATTGGCATCTGATGACTTCCAGGAATATTGAATTATTTTCTATTAAATATATTTTGACATGTTAATACTAAACATTTTATTATTAAATACATTATTTTGAACAGATTCTACTAAATATCAATATAATCTGTAAATAAATCAAACTTGGACTCCCATGACTGGTAGTTGGCTATTTGACAAGCACATGCATAAGATAAAATAATGCATTAATATTAGAAAATAAAATGCTTCCGAGAATATTAAAATATATTTTATAACATTAATTGGGGAGTCAGATTCTTCAATGCTTTTATATTGAAAATGTATATATTAAAATTATTTAGGATATGTAGTAAAATTTTTATTTTTTTAACATTTAATAAGGTGAAGTGGTTCAATTACATGAAAGTGACAGTGTTGTTGAATGTAAAAATAATTGTATAAGATCATGTATCTTCCTTAGGTATCTCAAAAAATTAATTGAAAAATTATTTAAATTATTACATTTATAAATGGTAGGTCATTTAACTTGATATTTTTTAAAAATTAGTTATTGGATGCCAGGTTAATCTATGTAATTTTCTAGTGGAGTCATTTAACTATACTTAGTAATATTATGTATTTATTACAATCTTACCTCTTGGGTTAGACATCAAATATCTATATAGAATGTAAATTCCCCTTTTGTTTATTTTGTCAATGTTAAATCAAAATACAAAATGTTTGGGTCCTTAAAGGGACATTCACAAAGTATATTTTGTATAGATTTTTAAAAATATCATACAAGAATTTAAACATATTTAGAAAGTACTATAGAATTACATTCAGTCTTTAAATATACTTGTTAAAATAAAAAAAACAATGCACATATCTTAGTCAATGATATAAGGCATCTATATGCAAACAACAATCAGCATCAAAATAGCCTATGTAGAGATGTATTTAATCCAAGAATATATATAATTACAATATAATGATTGAATAACAAAACATATTAAGTTGTTCAAATATAAGAATATTATACAAAATGCATACATAACATATAGCTTAATGTCCCTCTACGCTGAAGGCTAAAAAATACCTCATTTAATAAATATATTTCAGTCAGTGTGTAAAACAATCTAGAATTTAATATAAATTTGCTTTACTCATATGTTAGACTCATTTAGCAAAAGGAAGGTGCCTAGGTTTATGATATTTTAAGCATTATTGTGAAATGTTTATTTAAAGGGACATGAACTCAAAATATACTTAAAGGTAGACAGTTAAAAAATTAATGATTTATACATTCTGAATGAGTATTCTATTGGAATCAACTTTAAAACTTGTCTCATATTATGAATGCTCATTGTGATGTTGCTATCATTACTTTAAAAATAAGGCAGTAAATAGCTAATTTATTTGCTTCAGTACTCTGGACAGAACTTGATTGTTTGGAATAATTGATGCAACAATCGTCAAGGACAACCCAGGTTTTTATAAAACAATTGTCCGTAATATAAAATATCATTATTGATTTGCAAAGAAACATAACAAGATAACTGTTAACATTTGATAATCTGATTAAAGAATAAAGTTGATTAACATTTCATGCTCAATCACCAATGCTAAATTTGTTTGGACAGTGTCCCTTTAAGAGATTTAAAGAGTGTATTTACTTATCTTGCTATCTTGACATACTTTGCTTGAAAAGCATATCGAGATCGGCTCAGTAGATGAAGATTGGTGGATGCACAGAGATGCCTTATGTGATTGTCTCAACCATGTGCATTTAAATTTCTTCTGTTGAGGATATATAAATACTAATGGAAAATGATTCACATTTTAAAGTCTAAACAATCTTCTATCTCTACAGATCATTTGATACAATTGTTTGTAATGTCTCTTTAAAACTAAAGACGCCATTGCACAATAACATATATGAGCACTTCAGACAAATACAAGCTCGAGGTTTATTTGCGCATAACAAAGCTGTAGTTTAATATTTATAAACAGATTATCCAAGTTACTGACATTCTAACCTGAATTTTAACATTAATAAATATTGCGTGGGAAACGCATCTTGAAACACCAGATTAGCATCTTTAAACATTAGAGTCTAATGTCACGCAATAGCACACAATCAATGTGCATTATAAAGACATTTAATAGAGCAATGTCAATACTTCACAATAAATGTATTTAAAGAACAATAAAGACATACAATATGAAATGTGTATTTGTATTAAAGAAACAGACCGTTATTAAACCGAGAAATGTCGACAACATTAATAATGTGACAGTATTAGATTTTAAAGAGTATTTAATAATTAATATTTAACGGATCACGGATATTAAATCTGCGTCACACATATCCGCATGACAGGCCCATGAGTTACAAATAAGTCTACATGAAAAATGAAGTTACAGCACCACCATGAGGTATGTGTAAGGAAGTTACTAAGATATGAAACATTAAGGAACGGCCAATCAGAGTTCATCACACAAACACAACTTGAGTCAGGATGGTCTCACAGACATTATAACAATATTTCAAACTTTTATCCAATCAGATGTACAGATAAATTGTCCCATGGTGCATCTCATGTTTACTTCACCATATAAAAGTCCATTACACGTTGCCATCTTTGTCAGTTCTCTAATGCCTGCAGGCAATATATATTATTATTATTATAATTATACAACCCAGCAGGCATGTCAGTTCCCAGGTTCACCAAGGAGGAGAGCGCTGCACTGGTCCACGCCGTCAAGGACTTTTATCCCCAGCTGTTTGGGAACAAGAGGAGTTCGACAGATGCGCCTGTTAAGAAGGCCCTCTGGGAGTCTATCACCAATGCGGTTAGATTGGTGTGTGACGTCCAGAGGACCCAGGATCAGATCATGAGGAGATTCGGAGATATGAGGTTGCGTTTATCGAAAAAAGTAAACCTCATAAGGGACTGGGTACAAGCCCGTAAAAGAGGGGGCCAAAGAAAGGCCCCGCGGAAACTGTACCTACTCCCTTATGAGGTGACTTTATGCGAGCTCCTCAATCTCCGGGTCCCCAAAAGATTTAGATCCTCGCCATCCTCGGCCTCCTCTTCTTCCCTCCCAGCTGCGGGATCTGAAAGTCCTGACGCGGGGGACAGGGCAGATGCTTCTCCGTCCGGTGGCCTGGGAGGAGATGATAGAGAATCTGAACCAGGTAATTATCCAACTTCATATAATATATATTTATTTTTTTTTGATAATCAAAATATGTGTATATAGTCAGATACTAAACCTATACAGATCTCACAACATACACTACATATGATGTTTAGATATCTGATTTTAGATTATTGACACATGAAATAGGAATGATGTTTCTTGCGCTCTACAGAATATGCGTCACAGAGCGGAAATGTAATTTCTCATCCACGTTAACATGGGTTTGCGGAAAGTGGCATTGCTTTATACATGTTGTTCAAATGACGGATGCGTAATTCCGCTTGGAATCATTGCGCAATGATCGCGAAAATGGCATTTCTCATCCACGTTAACATGGGTTTGCGGAAAGTGGCATTGCTTTATACATGTTGTTAAAAATTAAATGGGAATTCTTAGATTAGTGAAGAATACAGTATTCTTATTTTCAATATTATAGCTAATAAAAAACGAATAATACAAAACAATTATAACATATGGCCATCAATTGATGATTATGTAATAACAAGCAGATATTCTTAAAGATACAGTAAACAACACAACTGATTGAAAATAAGAGTCCAGGATATATTTTTAATTAATTTAATTGAGGAAACTATTAACTCATGGGACTACCAAAGGATTAATATTTTTCAATTGATTTGTTATTAATGTAAATTTTTTAAACATGGCATGATTAGTATTAATGATATGCAATCCTCATTTAATATATTACAGATATGGATGTGGCTGCTGGATCCTCAAGCCAGGGCTTGTCACAGTATGGTATGTCTCTTTTTAATTGACATTTGTCTTAGAAACATGGACTGAACATTACATACTAAATACACATTGTTCAATATTTATATGTAATGTCTATTTAATAGATGAAAATTAAATAATTATTCGGATATCCTTAAATAACATATTACATTTTAATTGCATGCTCAATACCATTCATGACATCAACATATGGAGTAGATAATTCATTAACAACAACATTGTGGAATCAATTTAATTTTACATTAAAGGGATACTGAGCTACAATTATTAATATTGTCATTCAGATACAGTATGCAATATTAATAAACATAAAAATATAATACTATCATCATATGTGACATATTCTATTGCTAAATGTATTGTAAAATAAAGAAAGTACGTTTATGTGCATCTAAATTTTGGTTGACCAACCTGGGTTTTTATTGATGATTGGTGGATACCTTCAACAAACAATATTTATTGAATCCAATATTCCTTATCTGCCTTTAAGATTAATATCGAGCAACATTCTAATTATAATAGGAGTCAATGTTAAATCATTTTTTACAGTTTGAACATAGAAATCAATTATTTAAATTAATCATGTCAGTGTCCCTTTAAGACAAAATAGATTCATTCATCTTTACATTCTTTTTATTAAAAACTATTGATATATAAATCACATTCTCTGTTGGAGTTACTTTATAGATATCTGCATACTCTAACAGCACCATGATTACATATTTGTAATAATCAATTTTGTTTTGTATTGTGATAAATATGTGTTGTGTCCTAAACAAGATTACTGTACATTGCAAAAATGGCTCGATGTGACACATGTGTTTGTTTAGATTTGTCAACAGATGCTACTCAATATGTGGTTTGTGTGTATTCTTGTAACTTCTTAAGGACATATGACGGAATTATTCCGTCATAAAACAATTGAGCAAAGTGAAAGCCGTGTCCTTAAAGGGTTAAGAACATTGATCATTGGGTATATTTAGATATGCAATAGCAGCATCTGAGATGAATTTGATGTCTAATGTAGTCTGACATTAAACATATGTTCAATACAGATATTTTTACAGAATCCCCTTGATTCAATCAAGCATTTTCTGGTGTAATGACTGCTCTATTCTTCACATTTTAAAGTTGATTAATGTTAAAATTCTAGACAGATGTGATTTAGTGATATCCCAAATGTGTTTAATAATATATATCTATATCATTCATAGAGAGAGTTGGTGTGGTGAGCCCACAGGAATCCAGCAGTGACATAGAGACGCCTTTGCGGTCTCCTGGTAAGTCCATTGACTCATTTATATGTAATTGAAGGTGTATTGCTAATCAATATTATGATCATGATTCTGATGAAGCATAACATTATAAAAATTCAAAATATTTATCTTCTGATTATATATTAATTTATTTTTCATATTGAACGATTAATAATTTCTACTTTATTAGTCTACACATTTGTTATTCATAAGATGTATAACATATGTTTGTTTCCATTAGATTTTTTGACAACAGTCATCAAGTGATACACACATGAGAAATCTTAAATGTTCTATGTACTATGCTTTTATGAATTTAACATTAATACAAACAATACATTAAAATTAATATTCATTGACAATAACAAATCTATTGTCATTTGTATGCTCCATCAAAATGATGTAAATCATAACTTTGTGTGTGTATATCTTTAATGCAACATTGATGTGCGTATTTGAGCAACAGTAACATATGTTATAATATCTGATCTTAACGTGTACACAACATGTTATGTTTTACAGAGATTGCTGTCACATGTGGGACGGAGGAGGAAGAGGCTGCCTTGGAGTCTGATGGTATGTGAAATATATCTATCATGTTTCCAACATGTTTCTTTTTTGGAAATCATTTTATTGAAGACATTAAAAGTCTACAGCTTTTGCCCTTTAAAAAGGAATATTATTTGTCTGTTCAAATACACTACTGCCCCCTTTCTATATCAGGCAGCATGAAATTCTGCTTGTATATTTATTTTTAAAAATTTAGAATTCATGCCATCATTATGTCACATGCATATTCCATGCCAAAACACAATAATAAGGTTCAAATTGTACAGACAGTCATTGATATTCATCTGAGTGCCTATATACATACCATATCCTCATTTCAGAATTGTTTAAAAATTCAAACACACTTCGAAGTATATTGAAAACATAATCAATTTGAAATGCGTTGATTTGATGTCAGGATGTATGAGATGTTAATATATTTTCTTTACATTTTCAGATGGATCCACCACTTCTGGTCATCTGGTTTCCGCCCCTGCCCAGTCACAGACCCCTCCCCATGCACACACCCATGACCATGGCCACACCCCTGCACAGACCCAGAGCCCTTCCCATGACCAAACTCATGACCATGCCCAGACCACTGCCAGCCCTTCCCATATTTCATATCCTGTCCCTCCCAAAAAACGCCCATACACCCCCCTTCGCCGCTCTCCCCGTATTCTGGCCCGTACAGCTGCCCACACCCAAACTCCCCACTCCCCAGCTGTACGGCCTACCCCGGAGCGGCAGCTCACCCCTCCCCAAGCCATTCACATCCCTCCCCAAGCCAATCCCATCCCTCCCCCCTGTCTCAACCTTCATTGTCCTGGGTGTCAGATTGTCCTTCCCAGGCACAGCTGTAAGTATCATTCTAAATACACTTTATAAGATACTTAAAGGTACAGTGAAGTTAAATTCGTTAAATTGTGATTCAAATCCAGCATGCAATGTTAATCAAATTTATAATTTAATACTCTTATTAATTATTCGTCATTCTCTTGATATATTTTTAAAAAAAAAGTAATTCCTATAATTAGTTTAAACAATAAAATAAATCTGGCCATCATTTCTTTATTGTTGGATGAATGTATCCATCAACCAGCATGCACAAACAAAGTTGATAAACAAATATTGGCTTCCATAAAAAGCAACATTCTTGCTTTCAAAATATAGCTTGAGAATTAAAACATATAATGAATATGTGTAATTTATAAAGATTTGTCATGTCATGCTCTATCTGAATGAGTCCATTAAATATTTAGGTTCAGTGTCCCTTTAATTGGATATCGCTACATATACCAAACACCACTACTTGGATCCAAAATTTTATGTACAAATGTGGATACATTATCTCTTGTCTAACCCAGTGGGAATGTAATTTCTTCTGGTTGCTATGTTTACACAGCTTGTCCTCAATGCAAAAATGTTTAAGGATAGGTGTGCCTACCACAGTCTAAATTTAATTTTTAAATTGCTGATGTAAGTACAATGTAAATCCTTTAACAAGATTTGATACACTCAAGCTGTATAAGTGGATCATCTAAAACCAATTAAAGGGGACAACATGTTTGAGTAACATGTCCCTTTAATGATTTCTGTCTGTCTGAATAACCTAATTCATGTGTAAAGAATAAATGTAAACTAATTAATGTAAATAATTATTTGTCTTTATGATGACAATGTATGTATTAAAATTTTTTAGTCTGTTGTGTAATTATCCTTAATATTTAATTTTATTTTATTTTAGGCTGTGACTCAGCATGGCTCATGCTAGAAGGGATAGCAAGAGTAGAGCAGGCCGTGTTGAGGAACGCAGCTGTCCTGAGAGGGATGAACGACACCATGCAGGCCCAGCTCCGGGTTCAGGACTTGACTCTGCGTGAAATTATGCGATTACGTTCAAGGCCTGAATCTGAAGCTGGACATGCACAGGACAATGAAGAGGATGACCAGTAAGTGGAGGATCTGGATATGCTCCATGGTGGCAGATAAGAATCCTCCGTCCACATGTTGAATTTTTATTTTTAGTGTTGCCATTTGGCCTTTTTTTCTGTTTATTGTTGTGCCTGTTGCACTCTTTTACCTTGTCATATGTCTCCAATGGGGCTATGCTGGCCCTTGGCAACTCTCTTAATGGACTGTGATGCACTGTGTTACCTTGTCATATGTCTCCAATGGGGCTATGCTGGCCCTTGGCAACTCTCTTAATGGACTGTGATGCACTGTGTTACCTTGTCATATGTCTCCAATGGGGCTATGCTGGCCCTTGGCAACTCTCTTAATGGACTGTGATGCACTGTGTTACCTTGTCATATGTCTCCAATGGGGCTATGCTGGCCCTTGGCAACTCTCTTCATGGACTGTGATGCACTGTGTTACCTTGTCATATGTCTCCAATGGGGCTATGCTGGCCCTTGGCAACTCTCTTCATGGACTGTGATGCACTGTGTTACCTTGTCATATGTCTCCAATGGGGCTATGCTGGCCCTTGGCAACTCTCTTCATGGACTGTGATGCACTGTGTTACCTTGTCATATGTCTCCAATGGGGCTATGCTGGCCCTTGGCAACTCTCTTCATGGACTGTGATGCACTGTGTTACCTTGTCATATGTCTCCAATGGGGCTATGCTGGCCCTTGGCAACTCTCTTCATGGACTGTGATGCACTGTGTTACCTTGTCATATGTCTCCAATGGGGCTATGCTGGCCCTTGGCAACTCTCTTCATGGACTGTGATGCACTGTGTTACCTTGTCATATGTCTCCAATGGGGCTATGCTGGCCCTTGGCAACTCTCTTCATGGACTGTGATGCACTGTGTTACCTTGTCATATGTCTCCAATGGGGCTATGCTGGCCCTTGGCAACTCTCTTCATGGACTGTGATGCACTGTGTTACCTTGTCATATGTCTCCAATTGGGCTATGCTGGCCCTTGGCAACTCTCTTCATGGACTGTGATGCACTGTGTTACCTTGTCATATGTCTCCAATGGGGCTATGCTGGCCCTTGGCAACTCTCTTCATGGACTGTGATGCACTGTGTTACCTTGTCATATGTCTCCAATGGGGCTATGCTGGCCCTTGGCAACTCTCTTCATGGACTGTGATGCACTGTGTTACCTTGTCATATGTCTCCAATGGGGCTATGCTGGCCCTTGGCAACTCTCTTCATGGACTGTGATGCACTGTGTTACCTTGTCATATGTCTCCAATGGGGCTATGCTGGCCCTTGGCAACTCTCTTCATGGACTGTGATGCACTGTGTTACCTTGTCATATGTCTCCAATGGGGCTATGCTGGCCCTTGGCAACTCTCTTCATGGACTGTGATGCACTGTGTTACCTTGTCATATGTCTCCAATGGGGCTATGCTGGCCCTTGGCAACTCTCTTCATGGACTGTGATGCACTGTGTTACCTTGTCATATGGCTCATATATTCCTTATTTTTACAAGATTATTTATAAACGTTGTGTATGTTTTCTTACATACTAATAAAATACATTTTATTTCACAAATAATTGTCCTCATTCTTCCTGTTATTTTTTGAAAGCTCTAGTTTATGTTGTTGATCCTTAAAGGGACCTACCAAATATATTTGTTATACTGAAATCATATATGTAAGACAATAGTAAATGACTTTAAGATTAACATCTCCAATGTAATCTTATTATTTGTCTTTATATTATTTTCTATTAGCTCTATCATTGCCTGATTATGATTAGCAGAGTAATTTCTTTATATATGTATATATAGATTGGTATTTGTGTATATATGTATATTTAAATGTTCAGATCCATGTGTGTATTTAGAAAGTCTGCATGAATTGATGCACCTTTACCAAATGATCTGAGTATTGATAAAATGATATAATCCCTGTAAAGTCTTCATTTTTTTGAAATAGTATTGACTATGTGTATGCTCTTTTTAAAAACAAAATAATGTCCCTTTAAGTGATGTTGATCACAATTGTTAATGAATGTATTTCCATTTGTAAAGCGTTTTTTGTCCTTTTTACAAGAACAAAGACATATAATTTTATTAATAAACAATCTTATTGTAATGTTGACAGCACCTGTATTTCATTTTCAAATCTATATTAGTGTAAAAGTGTAACCAAATAAATCTCTGTGTGTAATGCAAATAATTTAGATGATGAATATTAGTTAACTAATATGTTAACAAAATACATCTCCTCCCATATATGGCTATAGGTAGGCTGACAATAATTAAACCTGAATAAATGACACGTTTAATCAATACATGTATAACTATTGTTATTCAACAACAATCCAAACATATCTTAAAACATCAATGGCATATGTATTTCTCATGTGTATCTTTTAAATGTTAAAGATATACACCATAGCTATAGTTCAAGGGACAGTCAAGTCCGAAAAGATGATTCAGGATTTGTTGTCATTCCTAGATAGCAATCTACACACATACTAGTTCCTAAAATATAAATACGTTTCTTAGTGATATGCCAAGAGTCCTTGTATTGTCTGCGGTTTTTCAGCGATCTCAGATGCGCCATGTTGCTTAAGACGTCACCTGCCAGGCTGTCCAATGATTCCTTGTATTGACTGACGTTCTTACGTGATCATGAATATGCCTTTTATTGGATTGCGTTTTGACGCGATCAAGGATGCGCCTTTTTTTTTGGGCGTTCTTACGTGATCAATAATGTGCCTTTCATTGGATGGCGTTCTTACGTGATCAAGGAAGCGCCATGTTAAGACGGCACATGTAAAGGTAAAAAAACGTCTGATTGGATTACGTAGTCCCGCAATATTTGTGCACGTTAAAAACGTTTGTGACTGCATCCAATTTTAAAAAGCTTGCGAATATGTATTATTTGCATCATGTTACATTGTTGACCCGTAGCTGATAAAGACCACCACATTCTCTTTTGCTGTATGTCTGGTTGAATCAACGAACGAAAGAAAAATGTTTTCATGCATAGGATATTTCTAGGCAAGTGCAAATCTCTACAGTCCATGTTTAATATGTTTGTCAACAATATGTTCCTTTTTCTGAAAAAATTAATGTTGTGTTTAATGTTGAATATATCTAATTAATAAATAAGCGCTATTGTGTTTGAATAAAGTAATCAATATGCATTTATCTTTATCATATGCTAAATATATGATGCCGACTTCTTCTAAATGTAATTTCGTTGTATATTTTATTAAAGGTTCATTAGACACTCACATTATAAATCAAAAGCTTGGATTTTGTCTCTAGTTAGATAGTCCATTGTTTAACCAATACGTTTATTTTTTCTTCTGTTCTAAGAAAATGTAAGTAATTTTCTTACTCCTCGCAAAGCCTCTGAGTTTCATGTGAGTACATTCTCCAGCTTTCTCCAGTTTGTGTAAAGGTTCTTTTCATATGTTAATGATGGGGTATTGTGTTGTTTTACGGTTGTAATGGGGGTTTCGTCTATATTTTCAATATAGCTAACCCTATTTTATTTTCAAGTGTTTGAAGCTTT
Organism: Bombina bombina; assembly: GCF_027579735.1. Taxonomy (NCBI): domain Eukaryota; kingdom Metazoa; phylum Chordata; class Amphibia; order Anura; family Bombinatoridae; genus Bombina; species Bombina bombina. Next base: position 1,226,559,821 of record NC_069500.1, on the reverse strand, counting down.
TTAATATTGATATCAGTATATGTTAATCTTGTTGTTTGTAGTAGTGTCTATTACATACAGTTATGTTAAAAATATAGGATACTGTCCCTTGAATGCAAATGTTGTTTTTTGTATCATGTATGAGATCCACATAGTTTAATCTTCAAATATATTATTGTTAGCATATTTTCACCCCCCCCCCACTCCTAAAAGGACTTTAAACCATATTCATTGTTAAATAAAAATGTCTTTACAATAAAATATTAACACAATAATGTCTCTTAAAGAAAATAGACTTTATTTAACACGTCAATATAAATGTGATTTCAAATTTTTTTTATTTGACAAAGTACATGTAGATATACCAACAAGCTTAAAATATGTGTTAGCATATGTAATGTTGTTAAAGGGACAGTTTAGAAAAAATATAATGTTTGTCATTATTCTAAAAGTCAATTCTGTAATATCAAGGATATCAAATGTTTCTCAACAATTGAACATTTGTCTGGGTTTATTTAAATTTGCTATCTAAACTTATGAGGTTGGTGTGCTCATTTCTTCGATCTTGAAGAGTGCTTGTAATCATTATACAATTTGAGCACTAGAGGGCATTTTGATAGCATTTGTATATGTAAAACCTTGTGCTCATACAGCATATTATTGACCATGTATTGATCATTGATATCTAAAATGTTGTTATGTCAGAACAACAAATAAGTGGTCATTTTTCATAGTCATAGATACAAGGGTAAGCACATAAGTCACACATGTATTTCTCCATGTTTTGTTGTTTCAAAATTTATAATGCGTAATACAGTGTTTTCTTTGTAATCAATAATTTTCTGACTGTCCCTTTAAGCTGTGTTATTGGCATTCAAACAGTAATATGCCATCATGGAAAATTGTTATGGTAATTTAGTTAGCGATTCGGGAAACAGTTTGGACATCACATCACAGAAACCAATCAATATCATGAACAAGGATAGGTATGTGATGATGTGGTTTTCACACACTTATAACCCACACTCTGCAAACAATCTGCCTCCATGGACCCGGTCCCATAGAAGTCGATTATATACAGAGTGTGGTCCACAAGTGTATGAAAACCACATCATCACATACCTATCCATTACACATTAAATTAAAAAAAGCAGTGAAGATGAAAAAAATACTTACTTCCTCTTCCTTCCCCTCTTCCCACGGGGCTGAGGCTCTGGGAGAGGCAACTGCCGACTCCGAAGAGTCCTCCTTGGAGCTGTTGTGGGAGGAGTGGAAGGAAGAGTACTGGGACGACCAAGGTGAGGAGTAGATGGCTGGGGAGGAGAAGATGGATGAGGAGGAGAAGATGGCTGAGGAGGATGAGTAGATGGCTGAGGAGGAGGAGGAGTAGATGGCTGAGGAGGAGGAGTAGATGGCTGAGGAGGATGAGATGGGCCGGCAGGAGGAGATGGCCCAGCAGCAAGAGGCCCAGCAACAAGAGGCACAGCAACAGGAGGTAGACCAGCATGCGCCTCCCGGAAAAAAGTGAACATTTCTTGATGAAGCTGAAATATTCTTGTTTGGCCTTCTTCTATTCGATTCAGTATGTTGATGATTTCATTTTGTCCTTGAATAATCTGATTTTGGCCATCAAGTATTCTGTGTCGTCCTTCTATATTTTCTATCCGGGAGGTACGCATCTGGTCTATGTACTCCAGTAGAACCCGCACCTCCGCTATTTCCTCTTGTTGTGCATGTTGAACCCGTGCACGGCGGGGTGCCCGTGCACGGCGGAGTGCGGGTCTTTGAGGGACCTCGGGTTCCGCGGGTTCCTCCTGTGCTTCCGGGGCCTCTTCATCATCTCCCGTGCGCTGTTCGTCACGGGGGGCCTCTTCCCTCCGAAGTGGAAATTCCTCACCACCACTCTCATCCCGGGGAGATGCAGGAGGCTGTGCTGCCTCGTCCCCAGACTCTGTATATAAAAAAAATAAAAAAATAAAAATAAATGTATATATTAGCATATTTGCAAATAAAGGTTTAAATGACTTAGCTTACGATACAATTACAAATGCAGAATCATTAATCCACTTTGAAATCTAACAAACAATCAATACTATTTCCGCTTTTTCTAAACCGTGTTTGTGATATCTGTGGTCAATGTGAATGTTTTTGCGTTTTTTTTTTCAGTCTGTTTAAATGCACACCTAACCTATAGCCTAGATACTGATGTAACCGCAAAGTAATAGAATGCGTGTAAACAACGTTATAGCATTAATCTGATCCTTAACACATGAAACCCAATGTTTTATCTTTCATGATTTAGAAGCATACATTTTGTATCAACTTTCGAATGTACTTTTCTTATCTAATTCGCTTAATTCTCTGGATATTCTTTGCTGAAAAGCATATCTAAATATGCTTATAAGATGCTGATTGTTAGCTGAATATAGCTGCCTCCTGTGATTGTTTCACCGTGTGCATGGCTATTTCTTCATTAAAATATATCTCAAGAATGAATCAAATTAGGTAATATAAGTACATTTGAATGTTTTGTCAAATTGTATTCGCTACCTCAATCATGAAAGTAAATGTTTGCGTATAGTGTCCCTTGAAATACATTTGTATGTGAAATTATTGTTCAATAAGCTTACCGTCAGATGAGAGTGGCAGGTTCCCGGTATCGATTCCTCCGATACCGACTACTTCCACCTCGGAGATGCTGGGCCGCAACATTTCCTCCCATCGGCAGTACTCCATTTCAATGGCAGGGCCGCCACCGGTCCCTGCGGCATGTCGGGCCTCCAGGCTTAACTTTTTTTTCAGTTCAAGTTTACAGTCCCGGTACCGATGTTTGATAGAATCCATATCGCGGTTCCGGCCACCCACTGCATTGACTGCATTCCTGATCTCGTTCCAGAGCCTCCTCCTGTCAGTCGGGGTGGTCTTTTGGTGCTGCAGCATCCTATGCCTGGCCATATAGGCCTCTACGAGGGCCTCCTTCTCCTCCATCGAAAACCTCGCCTCCCTAGTCGCCTTGGCCTTCCCCTGTGATGATGCCCTCTGTTTCCCGGACTGTGAAGCCCTACTCTGACCGCCACTGGGCCCAGCCACTTGGTCATCTTGAACCAAGTGGCTGGGTCCACCCACCGCTTCCACCCCCGCTTCCTGCCCCCCTTCCTGCCCTGTTCCTCTCCCCCTCCCTCTACTCCCCCCTCTACCTGTCCCCTGCCTGGCCTCCATCTCTTCCCTAAACTAAACCCCAAATAATCAAACAAAAAGTGAGTGTGATGAAATTAAAGGGGGTCAAAATAAAGAACTAAAAAGACAAAAAAGGTGCTTAAAGTGTGAGAGGGATGTAAAAAACAAAGAGGGTAAGGAGTATTTAAATAAACGAAAAGAATAAGACTAAAAGGAGGATATGTAAACTAAATGTAACTAGGGGATGGGTATGGGATGGGTATGGGGTATGGGATAAGAGTAAATGGGATGAAAGGGAATGGGGTATGGAGTGTAGTATGAGGGGGTAGGGGGTATGGAGTGTATGTAGTGTTATTGATAAGTGTATGTATGTATTGAATGTGTTTGCGTGTAAATGTGTTAAGTGTACAGAAAAATCACTCGCTCGCTAACTCACACTACTTCTAATTCTCACTAACAAACACTCCCACTAACGCTCACTAACTACCACTAACTGACGCTCCCACTAACAACTCTCACTAATAACTCCCACTAACTCACTCACGCTCCCACTAACAGACTCTCTCCCACTCCCACTAACTACCACTAACTCACTCACTCTCTCACGCTAACACTACCAACTGACTCTCTCACGCTAACACTAACTCTCAAAAATTCTCAAACTCTCTATTCTTAAACCTCCAATCTCCAAAGACCCAACAGCAACACAGTCAAAGAAGCCATGCTTGTGTGGTGCTTATATACCCTGTGTAAATGTTTAATGATGTACCTATTTGCGTTGTAAATAGTGTTCAGGTGTGCTTTATTAGCAATTAATATTAGTGCAATGTGTATTAGGTGTGTGAATTTGCGCATGCTCATTTTGAGTTGGTATTTGTGGAATGTGTAGAATGCGATGATGTCATAGTGGTCGTTTTCTCTAACATTGTCCAATAGTATTCTTTTTAAATGTGATTTTGCGATGGTGTGTTCTTTGTGAAGTGTTGTATATGTATGTTTGTCATAATATATAGTGATATTGAATGCGATTTTGTTTCGAGTGTATGTATATCATTTTTAATCCTTGTTGTTATTTAGCGATTTTTCGCATCTTAAAGTATATGCGTATTCCCCGTATAAAATTTTATTAAAACATCCCCCGCTTGTGAATGTGTAATGCTTGTGTGCTTTGTTGATTGATTGTTGTTGTGACATTTGCGGCGTGTTATTGTTGTGCATGATGTGGTATGCGTCATATGACCGAGCTGTACGTATTCTCGCGAGATCGAGTGTTAGGTGAAAAAAGCAATTTTTTGCCTTTCCCATTGATCTCTATGGGAGACTGTCTTACGCCGGCAGTATTACGCGTGTGACATACACGCGTTAGGAGCATCGTTAGATGGTCTTATTTTAACTCTAAATACCGGAGTCAAACAATGACGTGCGTTAGACATAAACACGCGTGGCGTTAACAGCCCTTTTACCGCCGAACTCCAAATCTAGGCCTTAGTGTGGTATATGGCACTCAAGATATCAGGTCAATAGAAAAGACAATTATTTCACCTGCTAGACACCAAGAAAGGATGCTCATGTTAGATGAGTGATGCACGTGCACATATGCAATGATTGACAAAGGCACATTCAAGTTTATAGTGACATACACTATTTGTTTATGCAGTCAGAAGTAGTTATTTAGAAAGTGCTGAACACATAAGCAATTAAAGGGACATACATTACTCCAACTGAATATGAGCCAAAGATGACTTTAAAAAGAACATGCTGCATTTATATATTGATACATATAACAAAGCACTTTTTTTTTTCTGCATGTGTTCACACCTGCATCTGAATTAGCATCTGCTAATGAATGAGTATGCTTTTGTGTCATTAGTTGGACGAACAAGTTTGTCCATGTGTGCTACTGGTTGAATAGTAAAGGTATACTAGAACTTTGCAGAACCACATTAGTCTGACCTTGAGCACTGAGCATCACCTAATTCATTAGGGGCGCAATCCGATATAGATCGTAGTTTGCGGCGCAAGCGAGGGAACCCGCGTCGCCCGCAGTTTCAGCTCGCTAAAGTGCCGTAAGTCAGATAAACCAGCGATGTCCAGAAATATGCGCAAATTTCTGGCGTCGCCAGTGACTTGCGCCACGTTAGAAACTGCCGGCGCCTACAAAACCTGACTAAAGTCTAAATCACCCGCACTGTCTAACACGCCTCCCTAACATAGCCCGACACGTCTAACCCTCTATCCGCTATACCCCCTCACTATCCTAACAATAAAATATGTATTAACCCCTAAACCGCCGCTATCTAATAAAGTTATTAACCCCTAAACCGCCGCCAGCTATATTAAATCTATAACCCCCTAAAGTGAGCCCCTAACACCGCCGCCATCTACCTTACCTACCCCCTAAAGTGAGCCCCTACCCCGCTGCTATCTATTTTAAAATTATTAACCCCTAATCTAATCCCCCTACCCCGCCGCCATCTATATTAAATTATTTAACCCCTAAAATACTAAACTATCCCTACCACTAAACCTAAGTCAAACCCTACAAATAGCCCTGAAAAGGGCTTTTTGCGTGGCATTGCCCCAAAGTAACAGCTCTTTTGCCAGCCCTTAAAAGGGCTTTTTGCGGGGCATGCCCCAAAGAATTCAGCTCTTTTGCCAGCCCTTAAAAGGGCTTTTGGCGGGGCTTTGTCACAAAGTAAACTGCTCTTTTGCCTACAATCTACATCCCCCTACACCGCGGCCACCTATAATAAATGTATTAACCCCTAATCTAATCCCCCTACACCGCTGCCAGCTATATTAACTATATTAACCCTAATTATATTAGGGTTAACATAGTTAATATAGTTATTATATTATATATATTAACTATATTAACCCTAATTATATTAGGGTTAATATAGTTAATATCGTTATTATATTATATATATATATAAAGTAAATATTAATATTATTAATTAAAATATTCCTATTTAAATCTAAATACTTACTTATAAAATAAACCCTAAGATAGCTACAATATAATTAATAATTACATTGTAGCTATGTTAGGGTTTATATTTATTTTACAGGTAAATTGTTAATTATTTTAACTAGGTATAATAGCTATTAAATAGTTATGAACTATTTAATAGCTACCTAGTTAAAATAATTACCCAATTACCTGTAAAATAAATCCTAACCTAAGTTACAAATACACCTACACTATCAATAAATTAAATAAACTACAAATATCTATCTAAAAATGCAATTAAATAAACTAAACTAAATTACAAAAAAAAACAAACACTAAATTACAAAAAATAAAAAAAGATTACAAGATTTTTAAGCTAATTACACCTATTCTAAGCCCCCTAATAAAATAATAAAGCCCCCCAAAATAAAAAATTTCCCTACCCTATTCTAAATTAAAAAAAGTTCAAAGCTCTTTTACCTTACCAGCCCTTAAAAGGGCCTTTTGTGGGGGCATGCCCCAAAGAAAACTGCTCTTTTGCCTGAAACAAAAAAAACACAATACCACCCCCCAACATTACAACCCACCACCCACATACCCCTAATCTAACCCAAACCCCCCTTAAATAAACCTAACACTACCCCCCTGAAGATCTCCCTACCTTGTCTTCACCACCGGGCCGAACTCCTCATCCAATCCGGGCGATGTCTATCCAAGCGGTAAAGAAGAGGTCTTCATCCCAGTGATGTCTTTATCCAAGCGGCAGCAAAGTCTTCTTCCATCGGGCAGAATTTTCCATCAAGCGGCATCTTGAATCTTCTCTCCACCGACGCGGAGCATCCATCCCGGCCGACGACTGAACGACGAATGAGGTACCTTTAAATGACGTCATCCAAGATGGCGTCCGTCGAATTCCGATTGGCTGATAGGATTCTATCAGCCAATCGGAATTAAGGTAGAAAAATCTGATTGGCTGATTGAATCAGCCAATCAGATTCAAGTTCAATCCGATTGGCTGAACCAATCAGCCAATCAGATTGAGCTTGCATTTTATTGGCTGATCGGAACAGCCAATAGAACGCGAGCTCAATCTGATTGGCTGATTGGTTCAGCCAATCAGATTGAACTTGAATCTGATTGGCTGATTCAATCAGCCAATCAGATTTTTCTACCTTAATTCCGATTGGCTGATAGAATCCTATCAGCCAATCGGAATTCGACGGACGCCATCTTGGATGACGTCATTTAAAGGTACCTCATTCGTCGGCCGGGATGGATGCTCTGCGTTGGTGGAGAGAAGATTCAAGATGCCGCTTGATGGAAGATTCTGCCCGAAGGAAGAAGACTTTGCTGCCGCTTGGATAAAGACATCGTTGGGATGAAGACCTCTTCTTTACCGCTTGGATAGACATCGCCCGGATCGGATGAGGAGTTCGGCCCGGTGGTGAAGACAAGGTAGGGAGATCTTCAGGGGGTAGTGTTAGGTTTATTTAAGGGGGGTTTGGGTTAGATTAGGGGTATGTGGGTGGTGGGTTGTAATGTTGGGGGGTGGTATTGTGTTTTTTTTTCAGGCAAAAGAGCAGTTTTCTTTGGGGCATGCCCCCACAAAAGGCCCTTTTAAGGCCTGGTAAGGTAAAAGAGCTTTGAACTTTTTTTAATTTAGAGTAGGGTAGGGAATTTTTTTTATTTTGGGGGGCTTTATTATTTTATTAGGGGGCTTAGAATAGGTGTAATTAGCTTAAAAATCTTGTAATCTTTTTTTTATTTTTTGTAATTTAGTGTTTTGTTTTTTTTGTAATTTAGTTTAGTTTATTTAATTGTATTTTTAGATAGATATTTGTAGTTTATTTAATTTATTGATAGTGTAGGTGTATTTGTAACTTAGGTTAGGATTTATTTTACAGGTAATTGGGTAATTATTTTAACTAGGTAGCTATTAAATAGTTCATAACTATTTAATAGCTATTATACCTACGGTAGTTAAAATAATTAACAATTTACCTGTAAAATAAATATAAACCCTAACATAGCTACAATGTAATTATTAATTATATTGTAGCTATCTTAGGGTTTATTTTATAGGTAAGTATTTAGATTTAAATAGGAATATTTTAGTTTATAATATGAATTAGATTTATTTAATAAGAATTTAATTAGGGGTGTTAGGGTTAGATAGAGTTAATATAGTTAATATAAATACTATAGTAACTATATTAACTATATTAACCCTAATATAATTAGGGTTAATATAGTTAATATATATAATGTAATAACTATATTAACTATAATATACTTAGGGTTAATATAGATAATATAGCTGGCGGTGGGGTAGGTAGATTAAATTAGGGGTTAATAATTTTAATATAGATGGCGGCGGTGTAAGGGGCTTACATTAGGGGTTAATACCATTAATATAGGTGGCGGCGGTGTAGGAAGGGCAGGTTATAGGGCAAAAGAGCTGTTTACTTTGGGGCAAAGCCCCGCAAAAGGCCCTTTTAAGGTCTGGTAATAGAGATAATTATTTTAGGGGGATTAGATTAGGGGTTAATAATATTAATATAGCTGGCGGCGGTATAGGGGGATTAGATTATGGGGTTAATAATTTTTATATAGGTGGCGGCGGTATAAGGGGTCAGATTAGGGGATAGATAAGGTAGATGGCGGCGGTGTAAGGGGTTCACATTAGGGGATAGATCAGTTAGATGGTGGTGGTTTTAGGGGCTCACAGTAGGGGGTTAGTTTATGTAGATGGCGGCGGTTTAGGGGTTAAATACTTTATTAGGGATTGCGGCGGGGGATCGCGGTTGACAGGGAGATAGACATTGCGCATGCGTTAGGTGTTAGGTTTATTTAGCAGCCAGTTTAGGGAGTTACGAGGCTCCAATAGTCAGCGTAAGGCTTCTTACGGCTGCTTTTTGTGGCGAGGTGAAAATGGAGTAAGATTTCTCCATTTTCGCCACGTAAGCCCTTACGCTGTATATTGGATACCAAACTGCATGGGTTTGGTATACCTGCCTATGGCCCAAAAAACTACGGGCGACGGCAGAAATATACGCGCGTAACTTCTAGGTTACGCCGTATATGTGATACCAAACCCGCGCAAATATTGGCGTCGCCAGCTTTTTTTATCGGATCGACCCCTAGGTTTTTCTGACATAGTTTAGCAACAGCTTGTCATAACATTCCTCTTTGGAATCCAAGTGGTTAAAGGCCATGTGCCGTTCTGTACAGTTGATTGGCCCAGGGATTAGTGGGAGTATTGATACTAAAACCTCTCTCTTGGAATAAATTCCATTGTTGCAGCATCCCCAAGATACAAAAACATATCAAACATTCATGCTAATGTTGCTTTTATAGCTAATAGTAACAGATGTTATTTGCCCAATTAGGATCTAACAATAAATAACAGTGTACTTTGCCTCATTTTATGTGCACTGGACTTTGATTTGTGTATTTAAAAAAAAATCATAGTTGTTTTGTATAATGTGGTTGCCGTTGCTTATGTTGAGGGGCACATTGTTCTGGCAGTTCTTTATGTTTAGAGTAGTTACGTTTGACAAAGGTGCCCTCCCATGTATTGTGCCCCTCTAAGCCCTTCATAGTCTGCAGGTATACTTACAGCCAATCTAGAGCTAACATAGGCATAAGGAATGGGAGAATCCACTTGGTGGAGGCAATGGTGTATAATTACACAGTGGTCTATATTGCATTATGTTTTACATGTCTACACATGACATTGACTTTGTTTTAATACCTTATTTCTTCTATACCCCACCGGGAGTGTAAATTCTTCCGAATATGTGGGGATACCACAGGCTAAATCAACTATTTCAAATGCCAATATAAGCGTAAAGGAAATACTTGTAATCAATTTAATACACTCCAGCAGGTAAAGTGGATAGTTGGGAACAAATTAAATGGGATACATTTTTGAGTAAACTGTCCATTTAACCCCTCTACTAATGGGAATTTCAGATAATTTTTAGCATTTTTGCTTTCACTCCATTTAAACAGAAATAGGGCCACACACTCACTCACACTCTTTCAAACCCACACTCACAATCTCCTAAATATTCACACTCTCACACATTCACATGCTCTCTCCCACACGCTCTCATACATACACACACTCTCAAATATTTACACACACTCTCAAACTCAAGCAAACATTCACATACCCACTCACACTCATGCAAACATTCACACACTCTCACATCTCAAACATTCACACACTCTTGTAAACACTCACTAACACTCTGAAATATTCACACACTTTCTTACACTCTTTCAAACATTCTCCAGCAGGTAAAGTGGATAGTTGGGAACAAATTAAATGGGATACATTTTTGAGTAAACTGTCCATTTAACCCCTCTACTAATGGGAATTTCAGATAATTTTTAGCATTTTTGCTTTCACTCCATTTAAACAGAAATAGGGCCACACACTCACTCACACTCTTTCAAACCCACACTCACAATCTCCTAAATATTCACACTCTCACACATTCACATGCTCTCTCCCACACGCTCTCATACATACACACACTCTCAAATATTTACACACACTCTCAAACTCAAGCAAACATTCACATACCCACTCACACTCATGCAAACATTCACACACTCTCACATCTCAAACATTCACACACTCTTGTAAACACTCACTAACACTCTGAAATATTCACACACTTTCTTACACTCTTTCAAACATTCTCACACTCTTTTAAACAATCACTCATCCACTCACACTCACACATTCATACACTCTCACATATTCACACACTCTCACACATTCATACTCTTTCAAACATTCACGCACATTCATAAACTTTCAGAACCATGCATATTCTCTAGCACACTCTCACACAGAGACACAGGCACTCACAAACACATACACTTTCACAAAGTCTCACATTCACACACAATCTCACACACCTACACTCATACTCTTTTAAACACACACTCCCACGCAGACACAATCTCACTCTCTCTCATGCACACACACCGACTCTATCTAACATTCTCTAGCACACTCTCACACAGAGACACAGGCACTCACAAACACATACACTTTCACACAGAGTCTCACATTCACACACAATCTCACACACCTACACTCATACTCTCTCAAACACACACTCCCGCACAGACTTTCTCTCTCACACACAGACACAATCTCACTCTCTCTCATGCACACACCGACTCTCTCACAGAATCTCACATACTCACTCTCTCGCTCACATACACTCTAACATAGAGACACAGGCACACACATACTCACACAAACACACCAATAGTAACACACCATCTGTTTTCTACCTCAAAGCACCAAACAACACCTTGCAACATCATTACAACTGTGTTAGTCCTAACTTGCCATTTACTTTGTACTTTTTATTATTAAATATATATTTCTATATATATATTATACTGTTCATGTAAAATACATATCTATACCTAGATTTCTATAGGAATAGATATATAGGTATATATAGTATTATATAGTATTTACTATAAAAAACAGAATTTATGCTTACCAATAAATGGGATGAGGAGAGTCCGTAGGTGTCCATAACATGTGGGATATACTTCCTGCCACCAGGTGGAGGTCAAGAACCCTCACAAGAGCTTTCAATCCCTCCCACCTCCACTCCCTCTCCAGTTAACATATAGCCGAGCAGAGGAGAGAGGTATAAAAAAAAAAACAAGACGTAAAGACAGAAAGCAGGGTTAAAGGGATAGGAAAGTCAAAACTAAAAACTTGCATGATTCAGATAGAGAATGCAATTTTAAGACACTTTTAAATGTTCTTCTATTGTTCTCTTTGTATCCCTTTTTGAAAAAGAATACGCACATATCCTACACTAGTGGGAGCTAGTTATTGATTTGTCTCTTGTGATTGGCTAACTAGATGTATTCAGCTAGCTGCCAGTAATGCAATGCTGCTCCTTCAGCGAAGGATAATAAGATAGTAAAGCAAATTTGATAATAGAAGTAAATTGGAAAGTTGTTTAAAATGGTATGCTCTATCCAAATCATGAAAGAAAATTTTGGGGTTTCCGGTCACTTTAACCCCTTAATGACAAGTGACGTACCAGGTACGTCCTGCAAAAACTTGCAGTTAGTGACAATGGACGTACCTGGTACGTCACTTGTCTAAGAGAGTGCTGGAAGCGATCGCAATCGCTTCCAGCAGCTCTCAGGGTATTGCAGTGATGCCTCGATATTGAGGCATCCTGCAATACCCTTAGAAAGCATCCGATGCAGAGAGAGCCACTCTGTGGCCCTCTCTGCACCGGTAGCGATGCGGCCGGTTCGTTGGTGGGTGGGAGCGCAACTGGGAGGCGGGTGGGCGGCCCATCGCTACCCGGCATCCGGCTCCTGTTAGTGCAATGTGCACGCCGGGTGCCGGGAGCGTGCGGGTGCGCGCATGCGCGTGCGCGTGCGCGCGGGTGCGCGCGCACGCCCGCGATCACCTACCCACACTGACACCAATGAGTGGGAAGAGGGGGGGAAATATATATATATGAGGATCTGGGAGGGGGAGGGGGTTGGGGTATTGTGGGGGGCTGCTACACTACAGAAAAAAATAAATTAGTAATAAAAAATAATTAAAAACACTTTTTTGGGGGGCAAATTGGGTACTGGCAGACAGCTGCCAGTACCCAAGATGGCGGCAATTAGGTAGGGGAGAGGGTTAGATTGCTGGGGGGGGGGGGGGATCATGGAGGTTGGGGCTAAGGCAGGAGTCCATCACAGCTAAAACATTTTATTTTTTTTTATTAAAAAAAATAAAAACTCCTTTTATTTAGTACTGGCAGAAAGTCTGCCAGTACTTAAGATGGCGGGGACAATTGTGGGGTGGGGGAGGGAAGAGAACTGTTTGGGAGGGATCAGGGGGTGGGATGTGTCAGGTGGGAGGCTGATCTCTACCCTAAAGCTAAAATTAACCCTGCAAGCTCCCTACAAGCTACCTAATTTAACCCCTTAACTGCTGGGCATAATTTACGTGTGGTGCGCAGCAGCATTTAGCGGCCTTCTACTTACCAAAAAGCAACCACAAAGCCATATAAGTCTGCTATTTCTGAACAAAGGGGATCCCAAAGAAGCATTTACAACCATTTGTGCCTTAATTGCAGAAGCTGTTTGTAAATAATTTCAGTGGGAAACCTAAAGTTTGTGACAAAATTTGTGAAAAAGTGAACTTTTTTTTTATTTGATGACATTTGGCGGTGAAATGGTGGCATGAAATATACCAAAATGGGCCTAGATCAATACTTTGGGTTGTCTTCTAAAAAAAAATATATACATGTCAAGGGATATTCAGGTATTCCTGACAGATATCAGGGTTCCAATGTAACTAGCGCTAATTTTGAAAAAAAGTTGTTTGGAAATAGCAAAGTGCTACTTGTATTTATGGCCCTATAACTTGCAAAAAAAGTAAAGAACATGTAAACATTGGGTATTTCTAAACTCAGGACAAAATTTAGAAACTATTTAGCATAGGTGTTTTTTGGTGATTGTAGATGTGTAACAGATTTTGGGGGTCAAAGTTAGAAAAAGTGTGTTTTTTTCAATTTTTTCCTCATATTTTATATTTTTTTTTATAGGAAATTATAAGATATGATGAAAATAATGGTATCCTTAGAAAGTCCATTTAATGGCGAGAAAAACGGTATATAATATGTATGGGTACAGTAAATGAGTAAGAGGAAAATTACAGCTAAACACAAACACTGCAGAAATGTAAAAATAGCCATTGTCATTAAGGGTAAGAAAATTGAAAAATGGTCCGGTCATTAAGGGGTTAAGAGGTGCAAATAAGAATAGTAGGCCTTTAGATTCAACAAAAATAGGGCGGGTCCTATCGACTGTTCTCATCCCGAAAGAAAGAAATCTTTTGGTAAATATAAATGATGTTTTCTTTCTTAAGATGAGGAGATGTCCATAACATGTGGGGTACAATACCCAAGCTGAGGATCCATGTTAACAACGGGTGGGACAAAGAAAGGGCAGTTCTGAAGGACTTTCCTGCCAGAAGCATCTTCTGAAGAAGCATAAGCATTAAAACGATAAAATTTAGAAAAGGTATGAAGAGAAGACCAAGTTGCTGATTGCAAATCGGTTCCAAGGAAACTTCATTCTTGAAGGCCCAAGAGGTAGATTTTAGTTTATATGCAAATATTTTAACTATATGCATTCGACATAACAATGCATAATTTAAAAAATGTAATATGTATGTGTAGGGCCTTAGCTTTTACTGTTAGTTTTCGGTTATGACAGTTTAGAGGTCAATGTTTAAATTATATGCATAGTCATGTACAATGCATAATGTTTAAAGCATTGTATATATTTATAGACTAAAATTTATTTAATCATGCTTTCTATTATTTGAAGCATAAACATATATAAAACCTCCCATTCCTCCCAGAAGTTAGCATCCCCAAACAAGTGGTATCCCTAGGTGCCTCATCAAATTGCCGACAACATACTATAAGGGCGACGTAATCCCCTGCACCCTGCTCTATAAGCACCCTTTTTAAGAAGCGGCAGACAGAGGTTCGATTCTGGTCCATGCATTTCGCCACCAATCAGCAAGCGTTACCCAGGTGCTGAACCAAAAATGGGCCAGCTCTTAAGCTTACATTTCTGCTTTATCAAATAAAGATACCAAGGGAACAGAAAATTTGATAATAGGAGTAAATTAGAAAGTTGCCTAAAATTGCATGTTCTATCTGAATCATGAAAGATAAAATTGGTTTCAGTGTCCCTTTAAAAAAAGTTTTAACAGGGTACCTTGTGGTGGGGTGAAATTTAGATGTAGCAGTGATTACCCTGAGAGATTACATATGGATTTTTAATCTCGGTAATTTGTTTTAAGGAGTTTATTGATCTGGGAAGCTAGGTGAACAGTGGGCAGGTTAATGATCTCAGCTCCTGAGCCTATCTAGATATGCTTTTCAACAAAGGATACATAGTCCCGGATTATTTTAAACCACCAGTTCAGAGCTAGTGGAGAGGTTAAGGTTAGCTGACAGACCGAAACTAAACGTATTAGACAACATCTTGGAAAGTGGGGTAACTGCTTCCCTTTCCTACAATAAATTGAAGGTAAGACCCCTCATTATAATTAGGCAATCCTTTACTTTCAAATGACAAGTCTTATGTTCATCCATATGTCAGATTATAATCATAAGAACAGTAAATGCATTAAAAAACATTGGTCCTGTTTTGGAGGTGTGGTCTTTATCACCCCTAACAATATAAATACATCATTTTGGGGTATTGGTTCAGGGGTGTTATCAATGGGTTTAACATGAATGAAGAGGCCAGCAGAAATTGCACAAACTGTTCTATTGCATCCCAGAGAAATGCAAGGGTTGGGCAAGACCATCAATTATGCAGCATCAAGCCCTGTGCCCCACACCCTCTCCAACACAGTCCAGAGGATACAGGGTAGATACTTTTTAATCTGCTTGGCACAAGATATTTAGTCAATATTATTTTAGTGTTGAGTTACAGAATCTAGAAGACACTAATATTTTTTTAGTATAATAAAAGATTCTAGCTTAGTCCTTGGCATCTATCGTATGTCATAGCTCACCCTCCCAAGAGGCCGTAAAGGGTAGGAGAGAACCCTCATCCCTCTCCCTCAAGTTCTAAAGTGCCCGACTGCCTGCTCATGTAAGCATAGTAGTTCAAATTGGGTTGGTTTTCTTGGCTTACCATCCTTGAGAGGATGTGGAAAGTTAGTGGTGAAGTTGGGTATAATTGAGACACCTGGCTAAAGACCCATCACTTCCTATCAAATTTTTTAACAGTAGAAGAAAATAAATGGGATGCTTTTGGGGAAAAAAATGACAATGATCAAGCATAACACAGCTTTTGCAGAATATGTAGTAAGTACTCTGTAAACTTTATCTTTTCTAAAACCATAAAGCATTAATCTATAAATACATCAGTCACGGAAATTGCAACAGATTAATATTTCTTTTGTAATTTTGCATCTTGAAAGAAAGCAGCAGAGATAGCATAAAAACATTTGTTAATCTATAAATGACATCAGATAATCAATATGACCTTGAGTTTATATGTCTGCAATTGTGTCCCTGTATATTGCATCCATACTTATTTATCTCATTACCTATAACTATTTGTTTGGATCCCTGCTAGCAACAGATACAAAGGCACACAAATACTTCTCATAAACAAAGCTATAAAGTCACATTATATTCAATAGATCCGCTGGAAGTAAAACTAAAATTGATTTTAACATAATGCATCAAACAAACCGCATAGATCAGCTGAATAGTTAGGATGTAAAATTAATTACTAATTGATCTGAGATATCTCCTATAACTGGCTTACAGGTAGTGAATGGCAGTTATAGGTAGAACTATGCACCACCATTCATTATAGTAGCACCCCAGTTCTAATGGTGTCAATATCAGAACCTTTTTATATGTCCAGAGCACAGACATTAACATTTGAAAACAATTCCATAGGACACTTTGCAGCAGAGCAATACAGCAAACAGGTTACATGACTATTGACCACACTCACTTTTCATAGATCTGTCCACCCTGCACACCCAAACATTTTACAATTTCCACGGCAGGTCCGATTTCCCAGTGCGACTCTGCTCACGAGCATCTATCTAGGTAAATGTTAAATGAAGTTCAGTTTTGTGCAGGAGCTCAGATTTTATGTTTTTGCCACTGAAATGTTCCTGAATGCCAACAGCCAGGCCCTTCATACGTATCTACATGGTCTCTGAGACACCTTCTGTTCTATCCAACAACTCCAGAACTTTCCCAAAGCAAAACTGACATGTGAATATTTAACAATTAAAAATACAGATAGCCCATTTTTTGCGCAGATTCAATTTGTGCTGTTTCACAATAGCGCCTGTTCCAAGTGATCATGTGACCACTATTGAGGAAGCTGTTCCACAGGTTTCTTAGCTGAAAACAAAAGATTTGCAGAAGAGTTTTCCCCACCTGTATTTGCAGTACAGCACTGTAATACTGTGTACAGCATATGTGTAGTTTACAATTTGTTTGTTTTTTCTTAAAGGGCTAGTACAATGAACTGTATAAAATAGCATGTGAGCAAATTGTAAAAAATGATGTATATAAAAGAGCAGTAACATATTAAAAATATTTTTCCATGCTGTCCTTTTTGATATTGAAGCTAACAGAAGAACATTAGAATGTAAAATATTTATAGTATATACTCTTCAAAACACATTATAAAATATTAAAATGTATTAAAAAAAAATATTTCATGTTTTCAGGTATTTGAGTGGAAAGGGCGACCATTACCTGATGTGAGCTGTTACTAATATGTGTGAAATTTGTTCCACATATACTCCTAACTAGGTACTTTAATTATTGTGATATTGGTTAATGACTAAATGGGTATTTGGGACTGTGTCCCTATTTGATATACAAATGTTATTTTGAGTATCCACTTTAATAGTTATACACAGGGACTCCGTGGTTTCCGTTTTCACTAGCACTTATCCTCTGGGATTTCTAACTGATAACGGTTTATAACAGTCTTACTCAGGCTTTATTTGGGTTTCTTTTAACATTGTGTGTGTGTGTCTTGTTGTAACATCCGTTTGTTACAGATTTTTTATTATACATATATCAATAAAAGTTAATTTGTAATTACTATAGGTGCTGTTTTACCTATCCCTTTATGTATAATTCTTTCTAGCTAGAGCTTCTTTCCCATTTATTATATTATCTTATTTACTAGCACTGAGCACCCTCCACATACTCTTTTTGTGGATCCATATACGTTACAGTGTATCACAACCAATGCATTATCTAATGATTCAGATAGAGCATGCAATTTTAAGCAACTTTCTAATTTACTCCTATTATCAAATTGTATTCGTTCTCTTGGTATTTTTTTTTTGGAAAAGCAGGAATGTAAGCTTACGAGCCGGTCCATTTTTGGTTCAGAACCCTGTGTAGTGCTTGCTTATTGGTGGCTACAATCAAAGATATGCTGGCTCGTAAGCTTACATATCTGCTTTTTCAAATAAAGATATCAAGAAAACAAAGAAAATTGATAATTGGAGTAAATTAGAAACTTGCTTAAATTGCATGCTCTATCTGAATCATGAAAGAAAAATTTGGGTTCAGTATCCTTTTAACCCTTATAAGTTTTTAATATTTATGTAAATAATTTTGATTAGTGTATATATGAGTGTACCCTTCACACGAGGTCTTCAGTTGCGCTAACCCTACGATCGCAAACCACTCATGTGGTTACGTTTACTTTCAACTTGCAGGTTAACTTTAGCGTTCCACTTGTAAGCTAGCCATATATTAGGGAGTACCTGGAAATATTTTTGAAAATAAAATACTGGAGTCATCAGATACAGTGAATGTTCAGGTTTCCTCTGACCTGTATTACAATAATTGAGATATCTTCCCTTTCAAAGCATTTTAGGTCTTGAAAGGGTAAATGTAAAAGAAAAAAAAAAAGATTTGTAAAAAGAAGTGTTATTGTGAAACGTGAGTCCGGGGTCTGCTGGAGAGTCTCTCTCTTCTTTTAACTTGCTCACCTTACCTATAATGATCTAAAGTATTCTCCTGTATGTGGGTTTGAATGGGAATTTTCCACTTGTTGGCACTCTGACCTATATTGTAACAGTGATATTAAATAGGGCTCCCGGAGCCTAATCTAGAAACGTAGATATTGACGGCAGATAAGAGCCATAGGCCCAGCAAGTCTGCCCGATATTACCTAACAGTATAAATGTATTTAGTTTGTAGGATAGCCTTATGCTTGTCCCATGCATTTTTAAAGTTCCCCACGGTGTTTGTTGCTACTACCTCTTGAGGAAGTTTATTCCATAAATCAATCACTCTTTCTGCAAAGAAGTGCTTCCTCAAATTACTCCTGAATCTACTACCCTTTAGCTTGAGATCATGACCCCTTGTTCTTGAATTTTCCATTTTATGTAAAATACCCACAGCCTCAGTTTTACTAAGCCTTTTAACGTACTTGAAAGTTGCTATCATATCACCTCTTTCCCTTCTCTCCTCTAAGCTATACATATTTAGGTAATTGAGCCTATCCTGGTAAGTTTTATCTTTTAGACCATGTACCATTTTGGTAGCCCTCCTTTGCACAGATTCAAGTTTTTTAATATCCTTCTGAAAATATGGCCTCCAGAACTGCACACAATACTCAAGATGAGGCCTAACTAATGATCTATAAAGTGGCATAAGAACCTTACTATTTCTGCTGCAAATAATACCTCTACCAATACATCCAAGCATTCTGCTAGCCTTACTCACTGCATTACTACATTGTTTACTAAATTTTAAATAATCTGGAATAATAATTCCCAAGTCCTGTTCCTCCTCTGTAACAGTCAGTAAAGTGTCATTGAGTCTGTAATTAGCATTTGGATTTTTCTTCCCTAAATGCATTATTTTACACTTTACTGTGTTAAACTTTAGATCCCAGTCGTTTGTCCAATCCTCAAATTGTTTTTATATCCCTTCTCATTTTGTCTACCCCCCCGGAACATCCACTCTATTACAAATTTTTGTATCATCTGCAAACAGACATACTTTCCCCTGTAGCCCTTTGCTGATATCACAGATAAATATGTTAAACAAAACAGTTCCCAGAACTGACCCCTGAGGAACACCACTAGTAACAGCCCCCTCTGCTGAATGAACTCCATTTACTAAGACACTTTCACCTAGATTATGAATTTTGCGTTAGAGGCTGTGCGGTGCTATCGAGCAGTTTATACTCACTGCTCACTTACAGACAGCGCTGGTATTATGGGTTTTTACAAACCAGACAAGAAGTGAGAGTTAAGCAAAATTGTGCTCGTTACCGAACTCCAATACCAGCGCTGCTTAAGTCAGCGGTGAGCTGGTTGTACGTGCTCGTGCACGATTTACCCATAGGAATCAAAGGGGAGAGCCGGCTGAAAAAAGTCTAACACCTGCAAAAAAGCAGTGTAAAACTCACTAACGCAGCCCCATTGATTCCTATGGGGAAATAAAACACTCTAACATGAACCTCGAGTCTAAACACCCCTAATCTTACACTTATTAACCCCTAATCTGCCGCCCTCGACATCGCTGACACCTACATTATAACTATTAACCCCTAATATGCTGCTCCGGACACCGCCACCACCTACATTATACTTATGAACCCCTAATCTGCTGCCCCCAACATCGCCGCCACCTACATTATATTTATTAACCCCTAATCTGCTGCCCCCAACGTCGCCGCCACTATTCTAAATTTATTAACCCCTAAACCTAAGTCTAACCCTAACCCCCCTAACTTAATTATAATTTAAATAAATCTAAATAAAATTCATATCATTAACTAAATTATTCCTATTTAAAACTAAATACTTACCTATAAAATAAACCCTAAGCAAGCTACTATATAACTAATAGTTACATTGTAGCTATCTTAGGTTTTATTTTTATTTTACAGGCAAGTTTGTATTTATTTTAACTAGGTAGAATAGTTATTAAATAGTTATTAACTATTTAATAACTACCTAGCTAAAATAAATACAAAAGTACCTGTAAAATAAAACCTAACCTAAGTTACACTAACACCTAACACTACTCTATAATTAAATTAATTCCCTAAATTAAATACAATTAAATAAAATTAGCTAAAGTACAAACCCCCCACTAAACAAATTAAAACAAATTACAAGATTTTTAAACTAATTACACCTAATCTAATCCCCAACAAACTAAAAAAGCCTCCCCAAATTAAAAAAAAAGCCCTACCCTACACTAAATTACAAATAGCCCTTAAAATGGCTTTTTGCGGGGCATTGCCCCAAAGTAATCAGCTCTTTTACCTGTAAAAAAAATTACAAATCCCCCCAACATTAAAACCCACCACCCACACAACCAACCCTACTCTAAAACCCACCCAATACCCCCTTAAAAAAACCTAACACTAACCCCTTGAAGATCACCTTAACGGGAGAAGTCTTAATCCAACCGGGCCGAAGTCCTCAACGAAGCCGGGAGAAGTCTTCATCCAAGCCGGGTGAAGTGGTCCTCCAGATGGGCAGAAGTCTTCATCCAGACGGCATCTTCTATCTTCATCCATCCGGCGAGGAGCGGGTCCATCTTCAAGACATCCGACGCGGAGCATCCTCTTCCTTCCGATGGCTAACACTGAATGAAGGTTCCTTTAAATGAAGTCATCCAAGATGGCATCCCTTCAATTCCGATTGGCTGATAGAATTCTATCAGCCAATCGGAATTAAGGTAGAAAAAATCCTATTAGCTGATGCAATCAGCCAATAGGATCAAAGTTCAATCCTATTGGCTGATTGCATCAGCCAATAGGATTTTTTCTACCTTAATTCCGATTGGCTGATAGAATTCTATCAGCCAATTGGAATTGAAGGGACACCATCTTGGATGACATCATTTAAAGGAACCTTCACTCAGTGCTAGCCGTCGGATGAAGAGGATGCTCTGCGTCGGATGTCTTGAAGATGGACCCGCTCCGCGCCGGATGGATGAAGATAGAACATGCTGTCTGGATGAAGACTTCTGCCCTACCGGAGGACCACTTCGGCTTGGATGAAGACTTCTCCCGGCTTCGTTGAGGACTTCGGCCCGGTTGGATGAAGACTTCTCCCGGTAAGGTGATCTTCAAGGGGTTAGTGTTAGTTTTTTTTAAGGGGGTATTGGGTGGGTTTTAGAGTAGGGTTGGTTGTGTGGGTGGTGGGTTTTAATGTTGGGGGGGATTTGTAATTTTTTTTACAGGTAAAAGAGCTGATTACTTTGGGGCAATGCCCCGCAAAAGGCCCTTTTAAGGGCTATTTGTAATTTAGTGTAGGGTAGGGCTTTTTTTATATTGGCGGGGCTTTTTTATTTTGGGGGATTAGATTAGCTGTAATTAGTTTAAAAATCGTGTAATTTGTTTATTATTTTCTGTAATTTAGTGGGGGTTTTTTGTACTTTAGCTAATTTTATTTAATTGTATTTAATTGAGGGAATAAATTTAATTATAGTGTAGTGTTAGGTGTAATTGTAACTTAGGTTAGGTTTTATTTTACAGGTACTTTTGTATTTATTTTAGCTAGGTAGCCAGTAAATAGTTAATAGCTCTTTACTAACTATTCTACCTAGTTAAAATAAATACAAACTTGCCTGTAAAATAAAAATAAACCCTAAGCTAGCTACAATTTATTTATTTCTTTCTAAAATATTTTACCAGGAAGGATACATTGAGATTTCTCTCATTTTCAAGTAGCTAGCTTAGGGTTTATTTTATAGGTAAGTATTTAGTTTTAAATAGGAATAATTTAGTTAATGATAGGAATATTTATTTTGATTTCTTTTAATTATATTTAAGTTAGGGGGTGTTAGGTTTAGGGTTAGACTTAGGTTTAGGGGTTAATAACTTTAATATAGTGACGGCGACATTGGGGGCGGCAGATTAGGGGTTAATAAATGTAGGTAGGTGGCGGCAATGTTAGGGCCGGCAGATTAGAGGTTAATAATATTTAACTAATGTTTGCGAGGCGGGATTGTGGCGGTTTAGGGGTTAATATATTTATTATAGTGGCGGCGATGTCCAGTTCGGCAGATTAGGGGTTAGTGTTTGCAATGTGAGAGGGCCTCGGTTTAGGGGTTAATATGTAGTTTATGGGTGTTAGTGTACTTTTTAGCACTTTAGTTAAGAGTTTTATGCTACAGCGTTGTAGTGTAAAACTCTTAACTACTGACTTTAAAATGCGGTACCAGTCTTGACAGGAGAGGGTGTACCACTCACTTTTTGGCAGACTAGTAATACCGGCACTATGCAAGTCCCATTGAAAAAAGAGGATACGCAATTTACGTAAGTAGATTTGCGGTATTTCCAAGTCTGGCCAAAAAAGTGAGCGGTGAGCCTTTAACTTCAAGACTCGTAATACCAGCGGGCGTTAAAAAGCAGCGTTAGGACCGGCCAACGCTGCTTTTTAAGCCTCACGCACAACTCGTAATCTAGCCGTTTGTTTTCTCTCCTTAAGCCAGCATTCCACCCAGTTCACAATTTTTGAATCTAGACCAAGGAGATACAGTTTGTGAATTAGTTTATTGTGTGGAACAGTGTCAAATGCTTTGCTGAAATCTAGATATGCTACATCAACTGCTCCACTCTTGTCTAATACTTTTGTTACATAATCAAAGAAGTCAATTAGATTAGTCTGACATGATCTCCCTGAAGTAAAACTATGCTGATTTTGGTCCTCTAAATTGTTTGTCTTTATGTAAGTCATAATTCTTTCTAATAAGAGGCTTTCCATTAATTTCCCTACTACTGAAGTTAAACTAACTGGCCTGTAGTTACCAGATTCTTCTCTACTGCCCTTTTTATGAAGAGGTATTACATTTGCTATTCTCCAATCATCTACTTTATTACCAGGAAGCTGCAGTAACAAAATTGTTTATTTTTAAATGTGTGGCTGGTATGACTGTTTGTGAATTTATTTAATAAACATTTTGTGTGGATGGGTAGATGTAAGTTCCTATGATTTTTCTTTAATTATATTTTTGTAAGGCAGTATCAGTAACTTTATACAGGGTCCAGCATACCCTTTTTTGGATTGTATGTCTATTTACAATTATTTAATAACTAGTCCTAAAGCCCGTTCACACGGGCCATTTTTTGCAGTACAGCGGTCCCATGCCTTGCTCTCTCTTTTGTGCTCTCTCCCCCTCTCTTTTGTGCTCTCTCCCTCTCTCTTTTGCGCTCTCTCCCCCTCTCTTTTGCTCTCTCTCTCCCCCTCTCTTTTGCTCTCTCTCCCCCTCTCTTTTGTGCTCTCTCACTCCACATCTCTTTTGCTCTCTCTCTCCCCCCTCTCTTTTGCTCCCTTTCCAAACTCTCTTTTACTTTCTCTCCCCCCTCTCTTTTGCTCTCTCTCCCCCTCTCTTTTACACTCTCTCTCCCCCCTCTTTTGCGCGCTCTCTCCCCCTCTCTTTTGCGCGCTCTCCCTCTCCCCCTCTTTTGCGCGCTCTCCCCCCTCTCTTTTTTGCTCTCTCTCTCCCCCTCTCTTTTGCGCGCTCTCTCTCTCCCCTCTTTTGCGCTCTCTCTCCCCCTATCTTTTGCTCTCTCTCTCCCCCTCTCTTTTGCTCTCTCTCTCTACCCCCTTTTTTTGCGCTCTCTCTCCCCCTCTCTTTTGCATTCTCTCTCTCCCCCCCTTTCTTTTGTGCTCTCTCTCCCCCCTCTCTTTGGCGCTCTCTCTGTCCCCCCTCTCTTTTGCTCTGTCTCTCTCTCCTTTTTTTTGCTCTCTCTCTCCATCTCTCTCTTTTGCTCTCTCTCCATCCCTCTCTTTTGCTCTCTCTCCCCCCCTCTCTTTTGCTCTCTCTCTACCCCCTCTCTTTTGCTCTCTCTCTCTCTCTCTCTCTCTCTCCCTCTTTTGCTCTCTCTCTCCCCCTTCTCTTTTGCTGTCTCTCTCCCCTCTCTTTTGCTCTCTCTCCCCCCTCTCTTCTGCACTTCCCCCTCTCTTCTGTTCTTCCCCCTCTCTTTAGCTGTTTCCAGTTTCTTTTTGTCTCTCCCCCTCTCTTTCTATTTCTCTCACCTCTCTGTCACGCTGACTGTGCCCGACCACACCCCGCCACGCCCGATCCCGTCCGCCCACTTTCGCCGCAAACAGCATGGATTGTCAGGTAAGGCCAGGTGTGTTTGTCCTCGTGCTGTCTCTACTGCGCATGACAGCTTTGGACAAACATACTTGGCCTTTTATATAATAGGATTGTCTAAGAATGATAAGGCTGACACAATATATATTGAGAAGCTTTGATCCAAACCCATTCAAAGAACAATAAATAATTCTAGATCCTAAACACTTTTATTCAACCCAGGCTTCGTTTTATGCTTATATTGGAAAGATATCTTATTCTTATTTATTAAAGGAATATGAAAGTCAAAATTAAACTTTCATGGTTCAGTTAGAGCACTGGTTTTCAACCCTGTCCTCAGGCCTCCATAACAGTCCAGATTTTCAGGATTACATTGGGTGACAGCAGTTTAAAGGGACAGTCAAGTAAAAAAAACCTTCATGATTTAAATAGGGTATGTAATTTTAAACAACTTTCCAATTTACTTTTATTATCAATTTTGCTTTGTTCTCTTGGTATTCTTAGTTGAAAGCTAAACCTTGGAGGTTCATATGCTAATTTCTTAGACCTTGAAGGCCACCTCTAATCTGAAAGCATTTTGACAGTTTTTCACCACTAGAGGGCGTTAGTTCATGTGTTTCATATAGATAACATTGAGCTCAGGCACGTGAAGCTCCTAGGAGCAAGCACTGATTGGCTAAAAATGCAAGTCTGTCAAAAGAACTGAAATAAGGGGGCAGTTTGCAGAGCCATAGATACAAGGTAATCACTGAGGTAAAAAGTGTATTATTATAACTGTGTTGGTTATGCAAAATTGAGGAATGGGTAATAAAGGGATTATCTACATTTTTAAACAACAAAAAAATCTTGTGTTTACTGTCCCTTTAAGAAGCATGTTTACTAATACGCTGATTTCACCTGTGGTCTAGTTCAGATATCCTCAAAATCGTCCTGTTAGGGAGGCCTGAGGACAAGTTTGAAAACCAATGAGTTAGAGACTTTTCAGTTTATTTTACCATTATAAAATTTTATTCTTATGGCATCCTTTGTTAAAAAGCAGGAGCATTAGTGTAGTAAAAACTTGCTGGTGATTGATGGCTTTACACATATTCTTATTGTCATTGACTCAACAGATGTGTTCAGCTAGGTCCCAATAGTGTATTTCTGTTTGGAGCTAATTTTAACTATGTGTTGCAGTAGTTTAACACGTAATTATATATACATGTGCAAAAGTGTAATAACATGCTCTTTTTCACATTTGGGCATTTTATTTTTGAGCTTGTATGTCCCTTTAATAATACAATGGGGTCAATTTATCAAGCTCCATACGGAGCTTGATCCCCCGTGTTTATAAAGACTGCTGCTCCATAACCTGTCCTGCTCTGAGGCGGCGGACAGAAATCCACCCGATCGGATACGATCAGGTTGATTGACACCCCCTGCTAGCGGCCGATTGGCCACGAATCTGCAGAGGGCGGTATTGCACCAGCAGTTCACAAGAACTGCTGCTGCAAAGATAAATGCCGACACTGTTTGCTGTCGGCATTTATCGATGTGCAGCAGACATGATACGCTACATCGTATCATGTCCGCTCGCACATTAGTAAATTGACCCCAATGCATGGAGATTGCTTACATTTTTTTTTTTAAAAAAAACCTAACCGCCAGTACGAAATATTAAGAAAAAAATAAACTAACCGCCTGCACGAAGTATTAAGAAAAAACAACAACTACCTAATAAAATTATTAACCTCTAAAATCCGCAAACCCCAACATCGCAAACTACCTAATACATCTATTAACCCCTTAACCCGCAACCCTCCACAATGCATTAAACCTAATTTACCTATTAACTCCTACACCGCCAACCCCCACAACGCAAAAAAGTAATTTACTGACTAAGCCCCCTAACCTAACCCCCCTAAATTAACCCCTTAATTACAATAAAAATAAACTACATTACAATAAAAAATGCAAAACAAATTACATTACATTAATCTAATTACAAAAAATAAAAAAGGCTAACATTACAAAAAATAATAAACACATTATCCAAAATAAAAAAATTAAACCTAATCCCTATAAAAATAAAAAAGCCCCCCAAAATAAAAACACCCCCAAATCTAATGCTAAACTACCAATAGCACCTTAAAAGGGCTTTTTGTAGGGCATTGCCTTAAGTTAAACAGCTCTTTTACATTAAAAATAAACAAAGTCCCCCTAACAGTAAAACCCCCCACGCACTAAATCCCCCAAAATAAAAAAAAACCTAACACTAATAAACCTAATCTACCCATTGCCCTGAAAAGGGCATTTATATAGGCATTGCCCTTAAAAGGGCATTTAGCTCTTTTTCACTGCCCTTAAAAGGGCATTCATTTTCCAAGTGCCCCAAAAAAACCTAAGTTAAAAAAAAAAAAAAAAAAAAAAATAACACTAAAATTGCAAATAGGTACTCACAGTTTCAGAAGTCTGGCGGAGGTCTTCTTCCAGACGGGTCCATCATCTTCATCCACAGCAAAGGCAGCATGGAGCGGTCTTCCCAGAAGTGGCGATCCTCGGCGGCAGCGGCGGTCCTCGGCAAAGGAGTGGAGGTTCCTCTTCATGCGATCGTCGGCCGGTTCCTCTTCATGCGATCGTCGGCCGGTTCCTCTTCATGCGATCGTCGGCCGCACACTGAAGAAAAAAATCAATGTTCCCCATATTATTGGGGTACCTTGAATTCCTATTGGCTGAAATTTTCAAAATCAGTCAATAGGATGAGAGCTACTGAAATCTTATTGGCTGATTTGAACAGCCAACAGGATTTTTGTAGCTCTAATCCTATTGGCTGTTTTAAAAAATACAGCCAATAGAAATGCAAGGTACCCCAAATTGATTGCGATACCTTGCATTCTTTCTTCAGTATACCCCTGACGATTGGATGAAGAGGAGCCTCCATGTCGCCGAGGACCGCCGTCGCCGAGGACCACCCCGCTGCTGCCGAGGACCGCCGCCATCGAGGATCGCCACATCTGGGAAGACTGCTCCGGACCTCCGCTCTGCACCGCCTTTGCTGTGGATGAAGATGATGGACCCGCCTGGAAGAAGACCTTCTCCGCCGGACTTCTTAAACCGTGAGTACCTATTTGGGGCTTTAGTGTTTGTTTTTTAAAAAAAATAAAAATATATTCTTATTTTTTAACTTAGGTTTTTTTGGGGCACTTTGAAAAGAGCTGAATGCCCTTTTAAGGGCAGTGAAAAAGAGCTAAATGCAATGCCCATACAAATGCCCCTTTCAGGGCAATGGGTAGTTTAGGTTTTTTTAGTAGAGAAAAAAAACGAAGGGGATGACACTGGTCTATGGAGCGAACAACAGTTCTAGCCAACTGACAAATTCACACTTCCGAAAGGTGTGAAAAAAACAAAAACGTAAAAAAACACAGGAAGTCAGTGGCGCCTGAGGCTGACTGTCCAATAGCAGTGACTAAGTGATTGAATATAATAGAAATAAAAAATATATAAATAAATAAATTTAAAAAATGCAAACGTGGTAATGAGATTAACTAGATGTGCTTGATGAATTTAAAAAACGATCCAATAACAACAACTATAGGTGAACATACATCAATATAGCTATAATGCAAGTGTTAACACTATAAAGTCTGGACAAGACTAGAAACAGTGGGTTCAAAATATCAAATAAATAGAGGATTTATTATATCAATGAATACTAATATACATAAACAATACACCAGTGTATAAAAAATGGAAATAAAAACAGAATTACATAAAATGCGATAGTTGAACACACTCTAGTAATACCATTAAGAACTGGGAGTATAAAAAAAACAAAGGAACCTCATAAGTGAAAAATTAATGCAACAATGTATAAAAAAATTTGAAAATCCGAGCTGCCTGTTAAATGAAGATCTCTTAGATCACAAGTTATAATGTTACCAGTCAATGGGCATTAAGTCCATGGATTGTATTGTTCAAATCAAATGAAAAAGGACGGATCACTTCCTGGGAGTATAAAAAGAACAAAGGGGGGCGGAGCCGGCCGGCATCCAACATGGCCGCAACAGTGTGAAGCTCAGAGTAGCTAAACTTCTGAGATTAGATCTTCAAACATTGAGGGAGCTATTATCCGGCTGCAAAGTGATAAACGGATGGCTAAGCATCCCTACAAGCTATTAATGTAATCGCTACAGCTGTTTGGGTACCCGGCAAGACAAAAATTGAGTCGTTATAGCAGATCCGTAACTACGCCACAATTCCTAGGAACTAGCTGCACCATCGCAGCCTTTCTACATAAAGAGACTCATTACAAAGCACAACAAAAGTTCAACGGCGAGAAATCCGAGCCTTTGTGAGACCGGTACTCGATCCTTCTGCAAAGCGTTGTGAATTATAGTAAGTGGAACATACTCCCTGACTACAGTAAATATGGCACATGTGTCGTACAAGACCCTTCAGGCACTTTTTTCAGCGCAACTCACCCAGGTGGCAGAAGCGGTGAACGCAGTAATACGCTCCCACGTGCGAGGGCCCTCGATGGATACGGCAGCTGCCCTACAAGGGGACAGGAGACGGAAAATCCCCACTCAGAGTCCCAGCAAGGGGGATGTATTTGACCCCAACAGTCGGGAGCCCACTAAGAAGAAAGTGCCTTCATTTACTTTGGCCCGCAGTGAGTTGTCTGTAGAGGTACAAGCAGGGCGAGACAATAGAGCAGCAGGTCGAGACCACAAAATGGTGCGACTGATCACTCAGAGGCCTGAGGGTAAGCCTGCAGCAGCAGAATATGGCATGGGCTATGGGCGGAAGCCAGAGGCTCACCGACAGTTATCTTTGGAATTGACGATAGAAACAAAAATTGAAGCGACCTATATGAGACAAGAGCTGCTACTTCTAGAGTTGGTAAGGTTGCGTCCTCTATTTTCTCCTGCCTGGTGCCCTAGCAATAAGACTGGAGTAGGATGAAAGTTCTGGTCCTTTGTAAACTCAGGCTGTCTCCCGAATGGACTCATGGCTTCTCACTGGATATAACTGTAGGCTTAAGCCTTGAACTTTTGATTACGACTACTCCTGTTAGAACAAAGTACTAGTCCTTTGTAAAATTAAGATATCTCCCAACTGGGCTCTTTGCTTCTCATTGGATATAACTACAGGTTTAAGACTTAAACTTTTGATTACGTTTACATTTTTTAGAGCTCTTGTGTTAAGAGAATATGATGACCACAGGTCTGAACTACTGCTCTTCAAGTGCAATGACTTATTTGCCTTAGCTATAATCCATTCACCGATAATTTGAGATTTTTTTTTATTTTTTTTTTATTGCATGCTGTGAATTGCCTGATAATGAGCCTGTGCTGGCTCTTAGATACTAATTGCATAACGTTATTGTAAATATACTTGCAGTCTATGAATGCAGGGGAATACAGATAGTCATTAGATGGGTGCTGACTACTTAGCTATTGTAGACATGAATGCTGCATCTTAATGTCCACAAATCTTTGTCCTGATAACAGCTCACTGTGTCACAAGCTACTTTAGGTACTCTCTTTTAGCTTTCAAGACTGTATAGTTTACTGTGGAAATGTTGCCAAGTCACTGGTGTACAATAAGTCAGCGTAAGAATTACAAAACTTGATTTGAAATGGCTATCTTGAACCCCCTATTATATATATTACCTGTATAATTACTGCAAGCATACCTCATGTTTATTGCTGCTCACAACCCCTATCCCAATACTGTCTCACTATGCCATTATTTGTTACGGGAACTTTCCTTAAGTTCCTATGTCGATACCATTAGCTCAGGTTCATTTATATTGTGTTGCATCTTTAATATGCTAGTGTTTACATGTTCTATGCTCTGGCTCACCATACTAAGCGCCCCAAAAATAGGTGTTTCAAGCGCATAATAATACAGTCTGGGTCACCCCATTTCTCTAGTAGGTGGCATCCCAGGGAGCATGATATAGCGTCACCTAGGGTCAGCCCTGATAGTACTATTGTGGGACCTTGATGTTGCTCTATCTGGTAGTTTGCTTTGACTATACAGTTTGCCGTTGGCTATTTCCTATATAGATTGCGGACATCTTATCTGTTTATCCCCCCCGTGGGTTAGGGGAGGGCCCTGGGAGAGATATTTTCATAAATTTGTGTAATCAATGTCATGGCAGCTATATTATAATTCTACCAACTGTGGGTCATAAACACGATACTTTTAAGGATAATTATCATGCCATCCTTATGAGTCTGTCCGCCCTGGAGGTGAGAGAGGGCCCTCAGTGGGGACAAGTATATTTCTAGTGGTGTCTTATCCTAAGTATCATTATCACATTTAGCCCAAGATAACAATTACACGATATTTGTTTCTCCTTCTGGGCCAGTGGCCAGGGCCCTGAGGGAGTCCTTGTAAAGGAAGCATAACCCACGAACATGCAAACGTTTTGTTAATTATCACGAGATCCCTAAGTTGCATATGGCAGCTGAACATTGTACTACAAATACATCCACTCTAGACTGAACTTAGCTTAAACTATGTAATCTAGAAATGCTATACAGTTAAGCCCCATGGTACGGTAGAAGGGCTCTCAACCTGTAGGATGCCCAGATTTTTGTTATGCGTTTTAATTTTAAAGAAAACTATGGAAAATATTTTATGCCTAGAGCAATCAACACCTATCTTGACCTCTTATATTCTGTTCAGTCTAACAACCCTTATGTTTATAGACCTAAGATACCCAGCATTAGCCCACCTCCTCCCCCCCTAAAGTAAAACCCACTCCAGGGTTCCAACTAGGCGGACTATTTTCGCCTCAATCTTTTTTATTTTATAAATATGCGTTCTCACCAAATTGAATTTTACTGCTTATTCATTGGGTATGGAACTACAATTTATATAAAGTTGGTTTCTTATGTGTTTAATGTACGTTAGTCCTCCATGGATATATTTGTATGAACTTCCTGTTTACAGATACTTGAGCAGGGGTCCTGCGCGACCCCAATTGTTACTTTTTTCTTTCAAATCAAATAAAAACTTTAAAAAAAAAAAAAAAAAAAAAAAAAGAACAAAGGAACCTCATAAGTGAAAGGTTAATGCAACAATGTATAAAAATTTTTGAAAATCCGAGTTGCCTGTTAAATGAAGATCTCTTAGATCACAAGTTATAATGTTACCAGTCAATGGGCATTAAGTCCATGGATTGTATTGTTCAAATCAAATTAAAAGGACGAATCACTTCCTGAATATGCAATTTGTACAATTGTGAGGCAGGGTTAAACTTCGCTGTGAGTGTTTGGCTGTTTTTTCTTAAATCGATACAACAATTTGCTGTATTATGAAACTTACATCAAATAGGTACAGTTTATAACAACAGGTGTGTGGCTTTTACTCACTTGGAGCTTTCAGCGTCCTCGCTTTATTCACCCGTTACCTGTAAGCAGGGCAATGTGTAGTAGTGGTCCAATTGGGACCGTTGAAGTGCGCGCACTTATTCAAAAATCTGGAAATCCTTGAAGATACAAACTCCTACCGGCTCAGTATGTGCTGTCTGAGCACGTAGAAAGAGTCGGTTCTGGGAGTAGTTTCTTTGCTGCAGGAGCAATCTGTAAGAACGTCTACGCGTTTCAGCTGTAAAGCCTTTATCAAGATGTTCATTTGCCGTTGCTCCTCCGTTTTTATAGGCTAATTTAACCCTTTATATACCTCATTCCTGATTTTCTTTCGCCTTTGTTTTGATCATAGATTGTGACATGTTGTTTGGATAGAAAACTAACAATACTATTACATCTGTGTATAATATAAATAGCTTGTTCTCTCATAAATAGTGACTTTAAAAGATGGTCAAAATGGATAATCATAGAACATTTAGTGCTAAAAAATCCAATGTTCATCTGTGACCAGAATGCGCTAAGACAGTCATAACAGTTGGGGATATGATTCAATGAAGAACGAACTCAATATACTAATATTTGTTATAAAAAGTGAAATAATTTACTGATCTGTGATCAGAGCCGCTTGACAACCTCAATTAAAGACTAAAGATGACACCCACATTTTTTACATTAATATTTGTATTGGTTCCCCTAAAGTTCAAGTATAGTTACAGGATCGACAGAATTGATATATAAATAGATGACCTAATATACGAAAAATTATGGGATAAAACTATATATGGCGAATTAATAAGAAGGGCAATCAATTAAGAATATGCAAATGGTATATATAAAAAAATACCTAAAACATCATAAAAATATTAATAAATTCACAAAAAATTATTTTCATATCAGAGAGGGATTGCCTGGTATTTCGGGGCTGGACTGTACTGTGAAGTCAGGATCAGACTGATATGCTACAGGAAAGTTCTTCTCTGTGAAAGACACATATTGAGCAAAAAGAGGCTGCTTCTGGGGTGGTAACTAGCCATAGAACAAGCTATTATGCTATTGTTCGTTCCCAGGTTGAGCGCTTCTCTCTTTTTATTTATGCAAATTATGACACTTAGGGAAGTCTCCCTAAGTGTGATGCGGGAATCCAGACGTGGACCCGTTGCTCAGTGTGCCTAGAGGGATATGGCTGCACCTCACTGACGAGGCCCACAATAGGCTGAAACGTACGTCTGGGGTTTTGCTGTTTCTCTTGTTCAGAGAGGGATTGCCTGGTATTTCAAGGCTGGACTGCACTGTTAAGTCAGGATCAGACTGATATGCTACAGGAAAGTTCTTCTCTGTGAAAGGCACATATTGAGCAAAAAGAGGCTGCTTCTGGGGTGGTAACTAGCCATAGAACAAGCTATTATGCTATTGTTCGTTCCCAGGTTGAGCGCTTCTCTCTCTCTTTTTATTTATTTGGTAGAGTCTGTTTGTAAACGCAATGGGCTGATAGAAGAGAGTTTGCGAAATTCTGTTAGTGAAAGGGATATGTTTAAGATTTCAGATTTTGATTCATTCACTAAGAAATTGTAGTATCTACCAAATTGATCTATTTCATGCATAATAGCTGGGATAGAGGATAAAGGGGATGAAAATGAAAATAGTACATCGTCCACGTAAATGGCAATTTTAAAATCATTGGGTTCTATTTGGATTCATTTTATATCTTTTTTTTTATGGACATAAGAGGCCAAGACTTCCATAGTCAATATGAACAGGATAGGGGATAGTGGACAGCCCTGACGAGTACCGTTTTGTATTAAAAAGGGTTCCGATAGCATGCCGTTAGCTTTTACTCTAGCACTTGGTTGGGAATAAAGACTAAGGCCTAGATTTGGAGTTTGGCGTTAGCCGTGAAAACCAGCGTTAGAGGCTCCTAACGCTGGTTTTAGGCTAACTCTGGTATTTGGAGTCACTCAAAAAAGGGTCTAACGCTCACTTTTCAGCCGCGACTTTTCCATACCGCAGATCCCCTTACGTAAATTGCGTATCCTATCTTTTCAATGGGATTTTTCTAACTCCGGTATTTAGAGTCGTGTCTGAAGTGAGCGTTAGAAATCTAACGACAAAACTCCAGCCGCAGGAAAAAAGTCAGTAGTTAAGAGCTTTCTGGGCTAACGCCGGTTTATAAAGCTCTTAACTACTGTACTCTAAAGTACACTAACACCCATAAACTACCTATGTACCCCTAAACCGAGGTCCCCCCACATCGCCGCAACTCGATTAAATTTTTTAACCCCTAATCTGCCGACCGCCAACTACGTTATACTTGTGTACCCCTAATCTGCTGCCCCTAACACCCCTATATTATATTTATTAACCCCTAACCTGCCCCCCACAACGTCCCCGCCAGCTACCTACACTTATTAACCCCTAATCTGCCGACCGCAAAGCGCCGCCACCTACGTTATCCTTATGTACCCCTAATCTGCTGCCCCTAACACCGCAGACCCCTATATTATATTTATTAACCCCTAATCTGCCCCCCTCAACGTCGCCTCCACCTGCCTACACTTATTAACCCCTAATCTGTCGAGCGGACCGCACCGCTACTATAATAAAGTTATTAACCCCTAATCCGCCTCACTAACCCTATAATAAATAGTATTAACCCCTAATCTGCCCTCCCTAACATCGCCGACACCTAACTTCAATTATTAACCCCTAATCTGCCGACTGGAGCTTACCGCTATTCTAATAAATGTATTAACCCCTAAAGCTAAGTCTAACCCTAACACTAACACCCCCCTAAATTAAATATAATTTTAATCTAATGAAATTAATTACCTCTTATTAAAAAAATTATTCCTATTTAAAGCTAAATACTTACCTGTAAAATAAATCCTAATATAGCTACAATATAAATTATAATTACATTGTAGCTATTTTAGGATTAATATTTATTTTACAGGCAACTTTGTAATTATTTTAACCAGGTACAATAGCTATTAAATAGTTAAGAACTATTTAATAGTTACCTAGTTAAAATAATTACAACATTAATTAATTACAAAGTTGCCTGTAAAATAAATATTAATCCTAAAATAGCTACAATATAATTATAATTTATATTGTAGCTATATTAGGGTTTATTTTACAGGTAAGTATTTAGCTTTAAATAGGAATAATTTATTTAATAAGAGTTAATTAATTTCGATTAAAATTATATTTAATTTAGGGGGGTGTTAGTGTTAGGGTTAGACTTAGCTTTAGGGGTTAATACATTTATTAGAATAGCGGTGAGCTCCGGTCGGCAGATTAGGGGTTAATAATTGAAGTTAGGTGTCGGCGATGTTAGGGAGGGCAGATTAGGGGTTAATACTATTTATTATAGGGTTAGTGAGGCGGATTAGGGGTTAATAACTTTATTATAGTAGCGCTCAGGTCCGCTCGGCAGATTAGGGGTTAATAAATGTAGGCAGGTGGAGGCGACGTTGTGGGGGGCAGATTAGGGGTTAATAAATATAATATAGGGGTCGGCGATATTAGGGCAGCAGATTAGGGGTACATAAGGATAATGTAAGTAGCGGCGGTTTACGGAGCGGCAGATTAGGGGTTAATAATAATATGCAGGGGTCAGCGATAGCGGGGGCGGCAGAATAGGGGTTAATAAGTGTAAGGTTAGGGGTGTTTAGACTCGGGTACAAGTTAGAGTGTTAGGTGCAGACGTAGGAAGTGTTTCCACATAGCAAACAATGGGGCTGCGTTAGGAGCTGAACGCGGCTTTTTTGCAGGTGTTTTTTTTCAGCTCAAACAGCCCCATTGTTTTCTATGGGGGAATCGTGCACGAGCACGTTTTTGAGGCTGGCCGCTTGCGTAAGCAACTCTGGTATCGAGAGTTGAAGCTGCGTTAAAAATGCTCTACGCTCCTTTTTTGGAGCCTAACGCAGCCTTTATGTGGACTCTCAATACCAGAGTTATTTTTATGGTGCGGCCAGAAAAAAGCCGGCGTTAGCTACGCGTGTCCTTACCGACAAAACTCTAAATCTAGGCCTAAGAATCCATGAGATCATTTTGGTTCCAAATCCGAATGATGTTAGTGTGATTTTAAGAAATTGCCAGCTTGTTCAATCGAAAGCCTTTTCGGCATCTGTTGTGATTAGGACTGAATTAATATGATGAAATTTAGCAAACTCCATAAGTGTTATGGCTCTAATCGTATTGTCCCGAGCTTCACAGCGGGGTACAAAGCCCACCTGATCTGCATGTATTAATTCATTTAGTATGGTGTTGATGCGGTTTGATAGTATTTTGCTTAAGATTTTAATATCCGTGTTTAATGATGAAATAGGTCGGTAGCTGCTGGGATCGTCTTGTGGTTTCTCAGGTTTGAGGATTATGGGAATATGGGCTGTTAATATGTCTGGTGAGAATTGGAAGAGTTATCTATATTATGAAATATAGGAGGTGAGGGGCTAGGAGGTCTTTAAAAGTCTTATAATAGTAGTTTGTAAAGCTTCCCGGTCCTGGGCTTTTACCAGGTAGCAATTGTGATATAACTGTTTGTATTTCATTCAAGGATATTGGTTTGTCCAGGTCATAAGCTTGAGTAGGGGTTAATTTGTTTAGCCCCGCTTTCTCTATATAATGTTGTGTGTCATAAAAGTGTTCCTCTGAGGTTGGGGCCTTTATATTGTATAATTGTTTGTAAAAATCACTAAGTTGGTTTGCAATACCTTTACTGTCGTAGTGCTAGGTCTTTCCTTTGTGCTTCTTTGGTAAGAATGGTGGTAATTTCTTTACATGTGGAGGTGAGTAGTGTGTGGAGATTGATGTTTTTAGGAGAATTGTTATGTTGTAATTCTAGCTGTTGTAGTCGTGTGGTTAAGTTCGTCATTGTGAAGTTATACATTTTTTTAAGATGAACCTTCTGTTTAATGCATTCTACCCGTATGACTGCTTTATGTGCTTCCCAGATTGTGAGGGTTGGAGAGTCGGGGGTATCGTTAAATTGGAAATATTCTGTGATAGAGGTTGTTAATGTCTGGAGAGTTGGTGGGTGGTGTAGCAAATATTTCTCTAATTTCCATATATATATGGGTGCATTGGATTGTCAGGCCATGCTAACTCAAGTGTGATCATTGAGTGATCTGTTGAGGCCATCGGTAATATGTCTGTGTCAGGGATAAGTGGAAGGCTAGATTGGTCTACATATAAATAGTCAATTCTGGAATTCATAGACCATGGGTGTGAGTAAAAAGTGTAGTTCCTTTGTTGGGGATATTGAATCCTCCATACATCAACTAATCCTAAGTGTTTGCAACAGCTAAAAACTGAATCAGGGAGTCTGGATGAGGGTCCCGGATTTCGGGTTGATGAGTCCAATGATGAATCCATTGTTACATTTAGATCTCCCCCTAATATCAATGTGCCTCTGCGGGTTTCTAGTACCAGGGATAATAAGTGTTTAAAGAAGGAGGTTCTGTTAGAGTTGGGAGCATATATGTTAACTAAAGTGATGGGCCTATTGAACAACAAACCTACCACTATAATGATTCTACCTTCTTTATCTGAAGTGGAGCTTATTAACTGGAAGGGGATGCTTCTATGAGAATTCCTACTCCATTTCTTTTCTTTTCATTTAAATTAAAGTATCCTGTTAGGAAATCTTTGGAAGAGAATTCTGGTTCTGCAGATTTGGGAAAATGGGTTTCCTGTACAAAGACTACTGAGCTTTTCTGTTTCGTGAACCACCTCAGGGCAATCAAACATTTAGTGGGTGAGTTAAGGCCCTTTGTGTTTTGTGAGATTATACGGATTGATCTATTCATCATAGGTATGTGTGTGGTTGGTTAAGCTTGTGTAGGAGTGTGTGTAGTGCCTTACCTTGGAGTGGGGTCAGGAAAGCAGGAGTGTTGTCCTCCACATCGGGATCCATGAGATGAGGAAAGGGAGATGACTTTTGTAGAATAGTGCAGCACATAGAGTTCACCTGATTAGGCGAGGCAGCTAGAACGATCAAATAAACAATAAATATTAAGCAAAGAGAAAATAAAACAATTAAATTAATAACAATATTAAACATAAACAATGAGCTAGACCCAATAGGGGCTATTCCAACAAGTTAAGAGGAGGTGGGGGTTCTGGAGCAGCTGAACACTGCTACTGCTCCTTGGGCTTTAACATATGTTATGCTCCCAACCTAGGGAAGGTTGGGAGTTTAACCAACTCTACAGGTATGGTATTTGTCAACAAACTTCAATTATATTATCATATTACACTACTAAGGGATCTGGAAAAAGGTTCCAGGTTTTTACCAACTCTAGCAACAGGGTACAGTCTGGTTAACTAACATAATGTCCATCGCCCTCAGGGTGGTGTGCTGCCACGAGAGTCCATGGGTTGTTTAGCTAACGCACCCTTCTTAGGTATCGTGGACCATTTTTGGCGTTGAGGTTTTACTGTCTAGTAATATGGTGGAATCATTCTCGGTGTCCAACAGAAAGCTGAAAAGGTTTTGAATATACTGTGGGAGATCAGTGACTGTAACAATTTCGGGGATTCCCCCGATTCTTAGGTTCTGACAACGGCCTCTGTTGTCCAGATCCTCTATCTGGCTTTGTAGTTGTATTATTTCCGTAGTTTGTTATTGCAATTGCATTGCTGTTAACTTAGTAGATTGAGAGAGCTCTTCTGCATGTTCTGCAGTACCCTGTTACCTAAATCTGTGATATCTTTCTTGACCTCAGCCATTCCATCTTTAAATACCTGGCTAACCTGAGACATAAAAGCTGCAAAATCTTCCTTTGAGGGTAAAAATTTCAGATCATCTCTGGTTAGAGGATGTTCTTCACCCTTGCCAGTGGGGTGCTAGAGATGTTGTATAACTAGGACATCTTCAATTATGCAGGTGTTATGCAGATAGTGTAGTGAAGGGTGTTATCTAATAAGGTATTTATACTTGGGCCCAGATCCAGTTCTGTGCAGACTACTGCTAAGAACGTCTTAGATATTTGGATAAGTGACCCTATAGGCAATTAAGCCTGTGTTTATTTGAGGCCTCGCTAGTTGGTCTTAGGTACTGTATATGTATAAAAGAAGAAGAAGAAAAAAAAAAAAGAGTCTAGTAGGCTGTAATTAGCTGTGAGGAGTTGTTAATATCGCAGTGCCCTGATGATATTAGAGATAGATTACATTATTATGTTCTGCGTTAACAGTATTCTTGTATTTGTTGCAGGATTATTTATTTCTTTGTTTAACGATAGGTGCTTCTCAAGCCATGTATTATGTCCTGAGTAAAAAGCAAGCCATCTGCTTTTGCTTGTATCATGCGCTGATGCAGCCGTATTAGATGTACTTGTGTTTTTTTTTCTCGTTTTTTTTTAATTTTCAAAAGGTTTTTATTAATGAATTCAGGATTACAACATTGAAGAAATAGTCAAATTCACAGGCTTACAGGAGCAGCATCTTACAAACAAAACCAGTATTTTCATTTGATTAGAGCAATGTATAGAATTAATCTATTATGGAATCAGTAGTGATAGCTCGTAGTATTTCAAAGAGCTGCCAATCCTTATTATATCCACAGTCTCGAAACTGACTAAGTAAGCAAGGAAAGGAAACAGTTAGATATGAAAGAAGCAGGGGGGGGTTTAAAATGATCGGGGAAGGTGGGGATATTCTGAATGAGAGCTACGCTTAGTATTTTAAGTAAAAGACGGGAGTGCCCACACAACTAATTCAGAGCAGTATTGGTGGTAATTATTTGCATTCACTCTCAGACTCCAGCACCACTCCACAGGTCCACCATCCCTTGGTGTTTTTCCAATTGGCCTGTCTTTAAATAGTGAAAGTGTTCTAGTCTCATCAGGTCATCTGTCTGAGAGCGCCATTCTAGTAATGTGGGGGGAGTACTGGATTTCCAGTGTTTAGGTATCAATTTTTTAGCACTGTTAATCATAATTAATAGGAGTGATTTTTTTAATGTTATTTTGCAGTTTGGGTATGTCTAAGAATAGGAGGGCACTGAAGTTGGACTCCAGTGGTGTGTCAATGATTGTGGACATTGAAGAAAACACCTCTCTTCAATAGTCTGTGAGAATGGGGCATGTCCACCAGATGTGATACATGGTTCCCCTTTGTCTGCATCCCCTCCAGCACCTGTCACTGATATGCGTAGCAGATCTGTGGAGCCTGGCGGGGGTCAGGTACCAGAGACTTAATAGCTTAAAGTGCACTTCTTGCATACCAGCTGACAAAGAAGCCTTCAGTGCTCGCTGGAAGGAGCCACGCCACATTTTTGATTCATATTCTATACCTGTTTTGGCATTCCAAACTTGTGTATATGTTGGTAGTGTGTGTTCTTCCAGGAGCAGAAGGAGTTTGTATAAGATAGAGATTGTATGTCTTGGTGGTATGAGTTGTGTGCATAACTTCTCAAAAGGGGTAAGTTCCCTGTGAAATTTATGTTTGTATTTGTGAGTAATAATAAAATGTACAATTTGTGCTCTTGATAGCCAGTTGGGAAATAACTCTTTGTCCCACAGTTGTAGTTTCTCAAGGGTCATAATTTTCCCCTGGTCAACTGCAAAATGCAGTGTACCGTCTCTAAGTCTGTATGCTGATCTTGCTAATTTTTGTGTGTTACTTGTAGGTAAGTCTGGATTTTCTCTGATGGGGAGTAGCAGTGAGTAAATCAATGAGATATGTGGATTTGTGGCAATTAATCTGTCCCACTCCCTAAAGGTCTCCAATATAGATGGGTACTGGGATATAGTGTCTGGGCGTTTTCTAGGTTCCGTCCATGCCAGTGTCGCAACATTACCCTTCTTAAATATGATTTTATCTAATTGTACCCTGGCCTTGTGTTCTGAGTTGTGGCTCCATTCTATTATGTGTTGTAAAGCTATGGCCTTCTTATAAAGGGCTATGTCAGGTACTCCAAGTCCTCCTCTCCCCCTGGGCAAGCACATAGTCTGTCTTCTCACCCTGTTTCTCTTGCTTCTTCCTATAAAATTGTCTAAAATAGATTGTAGCTGTGTTATAAACCTTAGAGGCATAGGTATTGGCAAAGTTTGAAATAGATACAACAGACGGGGCAGAATGTTCATTTTGATGAGTCCAACTCTGCCCAACCATGACAGTGATTTGTTATTCCAGGAACCCAAATCCTTTACAATCTCATTTTTCAGAAGAATATAGTTATTTGAAAATAGGGTCCCGGGGTCTTTAGTGATATATATCTAAATATTTAAGCTTAGAATTGGCTACTGTAAGGTGGTGCTCCGAGACCAATTGGTCTATTATCTGTGGGG
Organism: Bombina bombina; assembly: GCF_027579735.1. NCBI lineage: Eukaryota > Metazoa > Chordata > Amphibia > Anura > Bombinatoridae > Bombina > Bombina bombina. The sequence continues at coordinate 1,226,518,390 of NC_069500.1, read as the reverse complement.
GAGAAGAGATATTAAGAAGCTCAGATTTAGACAAATTTAGGTGAAAATTTGAAACTCGGCCATATGCTTGTAGTTCTTCAAGTAGTTCATGTAGTCGTGTTTTAATGAACAGTTCACTGCTGGGCAGTTCTGTTGTAAGGCGATGTGTAATTGCGACTAGTCCTCAGGCGGCAGTGTAAATTAGGCGATCTGACTCACGTGGCTGCTATGTAGGTCTCCGGTAGACATCCTTCTGATTCGTCGGTTATAGGAAGGCTTCTGTGTCTGTTAGCACCTTTCAGGTGTAAGAACAGTCTCTCAATGGTAGGTATAGCAGCTTCCAGCCGCTGTTTGCCTCTGAAGAAATTGAGCAGTTTGCGCATTGAGCAGACCGCCTCACATTGGCCAATAGTAGCCGTACTCCGGGGCTGTTTACCCAGTCAACGGTAGCGGAATGGTCTAAGCCACCCGTTAACACCTATTAGATGTGTTTTTAAGTCCCTTGGTGGTGAAGCTATGTCGTACAAGGAGTCAGCTTCACGGAGCTTCACTCTGTGTTGTGACCGGAACTAAAGCTCCGTGGTGGAGTCCTGCATGGCTGAGAGAACTGAGGGACTGTAGCCGCAATATAGAGCATAACTAGCATACCTAGTGGTGAAATGCTCTCCCAGGACCCCTACAGTGGTGTTGTGTATCTTAGAGTGGCCTCACTAAGCAGCTCAAAGTTCACCTGCCCCAGGGATAGGAGAAAATAGCCACTTTGAAAGAAAGCTACAGACAAACTCTGATAAGCCATAAAGTGCTGGCTTATACTCAATCTATTACCGCTGGAAGCAGCTGTTAACCACGATTTCTGTCATACCTCTGTGGGATAGCAACAACTTGAACCACAGGCAATAGCTGATTTCAATGAGGAAATTACTCCAGGGTCTTTCTGGAAAAAGAATGCTGGATATAAGAAAGGATGACACCCAGAGTAACTGACTTGCTGACATACTGGGGACATTTTCTTCAGATAAGTAAGTGTTTTTTATTCCCTTTGCTGCAGTTTTTAAAAAGAAAAATTAAAAGAGTGATCCGGAAAAGAGCTGCATTCCAGAGATACCTTATACCTCTTTTCACATTATATGGTGCTCAAACATATAGCAGCAGAAGAGTTGTATCTATAACACACCAGCAGTATTCCCACTGAATCTTCGGTGAGAATATCACATTTAGAGATATCGTCAGTCTTTCTGGACAATTTCCAATATATAGCAACTGGGACTAACTAATTGCTGACCTTTTTTTTATTAATGTCTGCTATCACTAATCCTGGTTATTTAAGGAGCTGTCATATAATATACAATATACACATGTACATAAGGTGCTGCAAATATAGAGCAATATCATTACAACACTAAGATAAATGATAGTATAAGGTTATAGATCAATACTTATCTAAATGGCTGGTTAGCCATTACAGTTAGCTATAAATTGATGGCAGATGTGCAGAATTAATCTTAGACCAATAAGGCAGCTACAAGGATGGCCTGTTTACTTAACCCTAAAATATATGCAAATGTAATAGTGTATAACCTGTATAATTTGCAACTTAGGTTCAATAACAAACTGAAAGTAGTGTTGTTCATTATGTCAGGTGCTTACCCAATCCATCTCTGACATACAACTGTGAATATTGCCATTTGTGTGTACCAAACTGTGTTCTTATTATCTGCTTAGGCTAATATAGTTTTGAGAGTACTAATACGGTTTTGTAAAAAGTATTATTGCTGAGTGCTTATTCACCTCATTTCTGATATGCTAATGTGGATATTGTTATTTCTGTGAGCAAAATTGTATTTGTATTATCTACTTAGGGGCTAACACTGTTTAGAGGGCTTCTCTATGAGAGTATCAACACTGTTTGGTAAAAAGCAGTAAAGAGAATGTTAAAAGGGAAATAAGGAAATCTAGACTATTCACTTTTATTCAGATTATCTGTCAGGGAGTCATTTTTTGCTGTTACTAATACCCCTATTATCACTAGAGCACACGTGAATACATTCTCAATTCGGGCAGTTTTTTTTTCTGCCCCCTTCTAGGGCCTGACCTAACGACAGACCCGTAATCTCCTCAATAATTTATTTACACACACACATAAACATTCACGGATAATACATATTCACTAAATTCACTTTTTTTTTTCTTCTTTCACTTTTTCCGTTTTCACACGAGCAATCATATTCTTTCTTTTTCTCCAGATTGTACATGGATAAATACCTTGGTTCTAGCAAGATTAAATCACCAGCTATGCCTCCCAAGCAGAAAAAAGAAAAAAAAAATCCTGAAACCGTCTTGACCATTTTGAAGGTGGTTTAATGGATAACCCCAATCCTACATATTCAAGTATAGACACCAATATTCTCATAAAAAAAATTCAGACATCTTTCTACCAAAAAAGAGTTTTCGTTGTTATCTAATAACCTAAAACAAATTGCCAATAGGGTTACTGATGTAGAAAATAAGATTTCTGATATAGACGATCTTCAAAATTCTCAACAGAGCACTATCGAAGCCCAATCCAAATCTATACAATTTCTACAATCACGTCTATTTGAGCTTGAAGATACATCTCACAGGAACAACCTGAAAGTAGTAGAGCTCTTAGAGTCTACGGAATATACAGATCTTATGAAATTTGACAATTTAAAGGGACAGTCTAGGCCAAAATAAACTTTCATGATTCAGATAGAGCATGTAATTTTAAACAATTTTCCAATTTACTTTTATCACCAATTTTGCTTTGTTCTCTTGGTATTCTTAGTTGAAAGCTTAACCTAGGAGGTTCATATGCTAATTTCTTAGACCTTGAAGGCCACCTCTTTTCAGAATGCATTTCTAAGTTTTTCACCACTAGATGGTGTTAGTTCATGTATTTCATATAGATAACACTGTGCTCGTGCACGTGACGTTATCTGGGAGCAGGCACTGATTGGCTAAACTGCAAGTCTGTCAAAAGAACTGAAATAAAGGGGTAGTTTGCAGAGGCTTAGATACAAGATAATCACAGAGGTTAAAAGTATATTAATATAACTGTGTTGGTTATGCAAAACTGGGGAATGGGTAATAAAGGGATTATCTATCTTTTAAAACAATAAAAATTATGGTGTAGACTGTCCCTTTAATTTTACCTCAAGCCTTAGACATTCCCACAGAAGTTCTCCCTCTAGCAGTGGAAAGGGCACACAGAATAGGCCCCAATAAATCACAAGATAACAAAATCAATCAGAAAAGACCAATTATAATAAAATACCTGAATTTTCAGGATCAAATTAAAATCCTCACCTATTATAGGAGACAAATGCCCTTTGAGCTGAACCAAGAGCGTATCATGTTGTTCCAGGATTTTTCAGCAGAAACTTCCAATAAAAGACGGGAGTTTGCCCCATATTGTACAGAACTGATAAATCTTGGAATGCAGGATACTCTCATATATCCAACAAAAACGTAAAATATTGCATGACTTTAAAATTATAATAATGGATACGATAGAGGATGTTAAGAATTTTGTGGATAAGGTTAAAGGGTAAGGAAGGAGGAGGGGAAAAGGTAAAAAGGAAGAAAACTTTATTATTCCTGGTGTCACAGTTATGGAAGCACCAAGTAAAAAAAACACTAGACGGAGCCAAGGGCTGTTCTCCATGTTTTTCTTTTTTCCTTTTGCTGCTTTTTCTTTGTTTTTAAATGAGAGATAAGATAAATATACTTTCATGGAATGTTGGAGGAATTAGTTCTCCAACCAAAAGGAAGCAAACTATCCAATGTCTCAAAACTTTCAATCCAGACATTGTATTCATACAAGAGACACATTTGAACAGTGCTGAATCTGAAAAATTAAGATTTAACTGAGAGGGAGAAATAATATATTCTCCAGCATTAAACAAGGAGAGAGGAGTGGCAGTTTTATTTAGCAAAAATACAGAATATTCTATTATAGATGGGAGATTTTTAATTTTGGATATTGAGTTACAAGGCTCTCATTTTACCCTATGTAATCTTTATGCCCCCAATGAGTTTCAACCAAAATTCTGGGAAAATCTATATGCCAAACTTATAAAATAAGTAGATGCTCAGTTAATAATAGGAGATTTTAATATGGCCTTCAACCCATATATTGACAGATTAACAAAGAAGCACCAAAACAGATATACGAGAGACGCAAAATTAATCCTTGGTTTTGCTAAAAATTTAAAGGTGAAGGACATCTGGAGGATTCAAAACCCGGATGTCCAAGATTATACTTGTGAATTAAAATCACATTAAACCCTATCTAGGATTGACATGTTTATTATTAGTGAATCGCTGCTACGCCTAGATTTAGCCACTGACATTAAAAATGTCCTTATTTCCGACCATGCGGTTATCTCCCTATCTATGACGATCTCTGCTTTTGGGAAAAATCTAATTGGTAAATTCTTTTTTCCAACATTTCTATACCAGAATATTAAGTTTAGGAATTGGCTAACAAATAAATGGGGAAAATTAAAAAAAATAGATTATATTCCCAAAGCAGAGATATTTTGGGAAACAGCAAAGGCTTGCTTAAGGGGAGAGATTAAGGCCTACATGATAACAAGAAAAAAAGATATAGGGAGCAGGGAAATACAACTATCTATTTATTTTAGGAGTAAGTATACAGATTACATTGAAAATCCTGAGAGAACCCACTGGCATGAATACCAGAAGGCAAAAAAAACAGAGAAACCTTCTTAAATCAACAATCTATCCAATCTGATGTTAAGAATAGAGCTACTTTTGATAAATCCAGTATTTTGACTCAGTTCCATTTATACTATCAAAATGTATATTCAGCAGAAGAGGTAAACAATAAGAATAAGGAACACTTTTGAGAAAAGATTCTCCTAACTAAAATTTCTAAGGAACAAATAAATTCCTTAAATAAAGAAATTACAGCTGAAGAAATTTCAAATGCAATACATAAGCTAGCCAATGGTAAGGCGCCTGGCCCAGATCAGATCCCCCCTGGAATTTGATAAAATCTTAGAACTACAGATTACCCCAACATTGAAAACTTTATTTAACAGTTATTTCCTATTACATAAGAAACCATCAAGATATTTCTCTGCATCAAATATTGTATTGTTATTAAAAAAAGACAGAGATCCTGAATCGATGGATTAATATCGTCCCATCTCTCTTCTTAACTCCAACTACAAGTTATTAACAAATATTATCTCAAATAGAATGAAGAAAATATTAGGGAACATAATCCACCCAGATCAGACAGGATTCATGACTGGTAGAACCTCCCTGGAAAATGTAAGAACAGCTATGACTCAAATAGAATACGCCCAGATTGGTGATAAATCCAAAACTAAACAGAATGACTTTGCCTTAATCATGGTAGATGCCGAAAAGGCATTTGATTCGATTACTTGGGATCACCTATTCACTATGTTAGATAAATTTGGGTTTTAGGTAATTTTTTAGATCTTATTAAACTTATCTATGACAAACCTATATCCTTTTTAAATATAAATGGTTCTCTATCGGCTAGTATAACCCTTCAAGAGGGAACCAGACAAGGATGCCCTCTATCGCCTCAACTATTTAATATTGTACTAGAACCTATGGCAGTACGGTGTAGAAAAGAACTGGATGGGGTAATGATTGGTAAAAGGAAATAAATTCTCTTATTATATGCGGATGACAATCTTTTTTTTATGGGCACCTTTTCAGGCTATAAAATGAACCTAAACAAATCAGAAATCTCATGGATTATCAAAAGGAAAGAGTTTTTTAAACAACCATTTTATTCTAGCAGAAAAGAAAATTAAATATCTGGGAATAATTCTAACTAAAAACCCAAAAGAGTAGTATTATCAGAACTTTACACCAAACTGGGAGAAATTTTCAGAGTTTTTTTAGCGTATGGTCAAGGCTACCCCTTACCCTGTAGGCCAAAGTAAATATGATTAAAATGATAATTTTTCCAAAATGATTATTTCTTCTACAAAATATACCCATTTGTTTACATAATAAAGACATAAAGAACTTTAACTCTGCCTGCTCCTGTTTTTTTGTGGGGAAAGGGAAAACCGCGCATTTCGTTATCTAAACTTTCTCATAGTAGGGAAGACGGGGGTCTTTCATTCCCAAACATAAAATTCTATAATTGGGAATGTATGTCTAAAGTGGCTTTAGACTAGCTTACAGAAACTAATTATGTTACACATTACGAGGAAGAGGAGACTATGATTAGACCTTACTCCCTTAAGGCCCTTCTGCATAAACCAAAAGAGTCAATATCTAAAAAAGTTATTTCAAAATATACATTTCAGAATATAATTCAAGCCTGGACTAAATTATGCAGAAAACTAAGGATTGATAATACATGTTCAAAATACTTACCGATAAGGGGCAACCCTGATTTCAAACCAGGACTTAACTACCACGTCTTTAAAATATGGTCTCAGAAAGGTCTAAAATGTATCTCACAATTAGTAGAACCACAATCCAAAATTATTCACTCATTTAACTATTTGTCTTTGAAATATATTTTAAATAAAAAACAATTATTTGCCTATTTACAAATAAGACACTACATATCTAAATTAAATGTGAGAGAAAAGTCCACTTGGTCCTTGGGACCCCTGGACCCTATTATTAACCTTTATCGTATGGGGTTACACTCCATATATATAATATATAAAACCTTAATAACGCAAGTTGCATCTTCTAATCTGATGCTTCTCCATCAAAAGTGGTTATATGATTTTGTAGATTTAGAGTTCAAAGCATTCAGGAAGATAATCTCCTCTATTATGAAATACTTAACAGCAATCTCAATAAAAGAATTGCATATGAGGCTAATGCACAGATCATATATGACCCTAAGTGTGATGGCTTACTGGTGTGAGCGTGAGAAAAATCTATGCCCAAAAGTGTAGCTGACCACATACATGTATTTTGGTCCTGTCCAAAGCTCCAAAATGTTGGCATCAAGTTGCTTACTGGATCAATAAGTTTATACCTGTAAAATTAACTCTTGACAGATATATATTTTTTTCTGGTTAAAGAGGATGCAAAGAGTATTCCAGCCTTCAAAATTCTTTAAAATAACCTTTATTTTCACATAGGGTCCTCAGCAACAAACATACAACGTTTCAAGCCTAAGAAGGCTCTTAGTCATGTATAATTGAACATACACAGGTAAATGCCTTTATATACCCTCACCTGTTAGTCATCTTCCTGTGTTAAACTAATTGCACAACAGTGCCATCTTGTGGATACCAAAAAAACAATGCATCACAAAGTTATCACAGGAGGAAAATAAATATATATACAGAACATTTATTTAAAATACATAAAACCCATGTACATATATATTAAAAAGAGGTATTCTGCACAACCTATACAAAAACAAATTAATCAACTCTATAGTTTCTTACATATTATCTTAACAACTAAATATATTTAGAGAAAGAGTTCTAGAAAAAAAGACTCCAATCAAAATCTTTATTCATCCCTTTGGGCCTCATTGTTTCCAACTTATATATCCAAAACATCTCCCTAGTTTTTAACAATCGTTCCCTATCTCCACCCCTCCTGAGCCTGTCTACCTGTTCTATGATTTGAAACCTAAGTTGGCTGATGTTATGACCCATAGAGAGGAAGTGAGAGGAAACTGAAGCTTCTTTATTTTTACATCTTATATTAGACTTATGTTCAGTTATCCTCTCAATTACCTCTCTACAGGTCTCTCCTATATAGATTTGGCTGCATGGACATTTGATAAGATAAACACAGTGAGTTGTCCTGCAGGTTAAATATTTGTTAATTTTAAATTTCTTTCCATTAATAGGGTGATAGAAATTCTCCCCTTTTATCATGGAACTACAGTTGCTGCAATTCAGACATGGGTAGCAACAATATCTCTTAGGGCCTATAGTTATTTGACTATCTTGTTTATGGCTACCAATATCTGAATGCACCAACATGTCCCTGATACGCCGAGTTCTCTTGTAGGCTACCAATGGATTCTCTTCAAATTCAACAACCTCAGGATTACAATCCCTTAAAATATGCCAATATTTTTTTAGGATGCCAGTAATTTTATTACTTAACCTATTAAATTGTGTGACAAAGATCATACAATTTACTTCCTGTTTCTGATTTTTCTTCTCCACATCTATATCCTTAGTAGTTATATCTAGTTGTTCTGCGACTAATGTAGGGGGATAATCCCTATTGATGAATTTATTAGCCATCTGTTCCAACCTATAATTACATTAATCTTTATCTGTTCAATACGTTTTACTCTAGTAAATTGGCTCCTTGGAATAGCCTTAAATATACTTTCAGGGTGATAACTACCATATTTTAGCAGATTATTTCTATCAGTACTCTTGGTATAGAGATCTGTATTCAAAAATCCTCCTTTATTGTATACATGGAAAGAAATTTAAAATTAACAAATATTTAACCTGCAGGACAACTCACTGTGTTTATCTTATCAAATTTCCATGCGGCCATGGAGGCATGAAGGAGCGTGTTACCTGCAATCGGTTTGCGATATACCTCCGTCCTGATCTCTTGACTGGATATCCCTTCGAGAGTAATATCCAGAAAGTTGACCCGTGTGGTCTGGATCTCAGAGGTAAAACCAATACCCACAGTGTTATCATCAAGATTTTCAATAAACTGAGTCAATTGTATGTCTGATCCACTCCAGATAAGCAGATCGTCTATGAAGCGCCCATACCAAACTATTTTTTGTCTGTGGGGGTTTCCCTCCCCAAAAACATGGGACAGTTCCCACCAACCCATGAACAGGTTGGCATAGGATGGGGCAAATTTTGCCCCCATCGCTGTCCCTCGTCTCTGGAGAAAGAAACTCCCACCAAATTCAAAATAATTATGGGTTAAGAGGAATTTAGTAACTTCCACTACATAGTTTACAAACTCAGGATCTTCACCATAGTGTTTATCCATGAAGAAGCGTATAGCCTCCAGGCCCTTTGTGTGTGGTATGGATGTGTAAAGTGATTTAACATCCGCAGTCAGCCACTTAAAATTAGATTTCCAACTGATGTTACTCAAAACAAGATTTATCACATGCTTGGTATCCGCTAAGTGGCTCCACAGGGTACTCACTATAGGTTGTAGGATGTTGTCCAACCATTCGGACAAATGGGCGCTTCATAGACGATCTCCTGTTTATCTGGAGTGGATCAGACATACAATTGACTCAGTTTATTGAAAATCTTGATGATAACACTGTGGGTATTGGTTTTACCTCTGAGATCCAGACCACACAGGGTCAACTTTCTGGATATTACTCTCGAAGGGATATCCCGTCAAGAGTTCAGGACGGAGGTATATCGCAAACCGATTGCAGGTAACACGCTCCTTCATGCCTCCAGCTGCCATCCCCGAAGGGTTTTCAGAGGTGTAGCTAAGGGCCAATTCATCCGCTTGAAGAGAAACTGCACTGACTCTTCAGTGTATGAGAAACAGGCGGATGAGCTGGCTGTAAGACTTTAAGCAAGAGGCTATAGTTCCCATACTATCAATAGGGCTAGGAAAACAGTTGAGAGGATTCCCAGGAGTAATCTACTGAGCAACAACAGGAATGCTCAGAGGAATTTGGATGCTACTAGGGAAACCAATAGGAAAGTTACATTCATTACTGAATATTCCAGACAATATAGTGAAATCTGTCAAATTGTGTGCAAACATTTTAAACTCCTGGCGGCTGATGATGACCTGGTCAACGTAGTTGACCAAGAAGTAAGGTTCGCATACAAAAAGAACAGGACTATAGGGAATATCTTAGCACCCACCAGGATTAAATCTGAGGTTCCGAGTGACTCATCTTGGCTTAGGTGTGTTGGCACGTTTAGATGCCATCATCACACTTGTATAGCATGTGAAAGAGTGGGCACAGGCAACTCCTTCAGGTTGTCGGTAACAGGGGAAACCTTCAGGATTAAGTTTTGCCTCAATCGTAGGCAAACTTATATAATCTATGTGATTACCTGCAATGAATGCTTCCTCCAGTATGTAGAGTTCACGACGAGGGAGGCCAGAACTCGTATCAAGGAGCATTTGTCTGGCATTAGAGCAGGCACTTGTCCACTCCTTTGATTAAGCATTTTTCTGGTGTCCACCAAAAGAACCTAAGGTTTTTTACTTAGACGATCATTGACAAGGTGCCCTTTAAAAAGGGCCTAGGAGATAGGACACGTAAACTAAATTTGATCTAATTAACTTTTGGTGAGGAATACATGGCCCACTTCCTGTATTGAATGGTATTGTAGCTTTATACATTATCATTTGGGCCATACAGAGAACAATTATCTATTTATCTTCCCTTAGAATTAGGCATCTAGATTGTATACTTCCGGTCCTTTTCCTAAGACCATGTCTGTACAGGAGACCTATTCACAGTGTATCTATCTGGAGTATGTTCATGTACACATTTAACAACATTTGCACTTATGTAGCCCTCAGTCATAGATCCCTTTAATCATACATTTTCTTTTGGGTATTAATTACACTTGCTTTACCACTGGTTTATCTGTATAGTTCTAGTGATGTAGGTATCAATATGCACGGGAATTCCTAATAATACACTACATGTCTGTATTATGGTACCCTAGTAAATTCCAGTTGCTTATGAGGATTTATATTTATATTTTTATATTAATAATTACTTCCAATGTGTGCAATACTGTGGGCAACATGACTTAAAAGTACCTTTCAGCAGGGCTTGACACAGATTTTATATCAAGAGAGGGTGTGTTGTTTGTATGTGAACCGGATTGGTCATATTCTTTGATTGGGTGTATGTATCAGTATTTTACTCAGTGTACATATTTATCAGCTTTTGCATCTTTATATATTCCTCATGGTCATAGATCCCTTTAACTATATATGTTCCCATTTGTGCATTAAGCATATGTGCTTTGCCTCTGGTTGATCTATAAAATTCGCTATGGTCACAGCATCAGTGAAGGAGCTGTCATGAGGCACGGGAATTCCCGTAATTACTTGTCCATATTAGGGTACCGTAGTAATCTCCAGTTGTTAATGAGGATTTACAATAATAATGCATTAACAATTATACCCTTTTGTGTGATGTTGTGACCTAAAAGTATTAAAAATTATTATTTAGCAGGGCTTGACTATGACCACGTTTTCAGAGGGGGTGTGTTGTTTGTATGTGAACCGGATTGGTCTTATGTTTCAGTGGGTAACCAATCACGGTGGAGACTAGGGGTTTTTAATGTAAGCAGTAAGATAGTTTTTTAGCGTGGCTATGAGTAAGGCTAATGCCGAAACGCGTCAGCCATAGTATTTGTTAGCCTCTCTTCACTTTTGTCACCTGTTTTACCCCGAGGGTACGTACCCTCCGAATCACTGACTGTCTGTAACTTCTTGGAATGTCTTTCCATTAAATCAAATTGTTCACCAGCATCAAGCTCTGTGCTTCTCAGTTTTTGTTTGTTTTCATGTTGTAAAGCGTCGCTGATGTCTGCTGTACATTCCCACAGTGTCAGTCTGCCTGGGAACCTACTCTACTGTACTGCTGGGGTCTATGTGCTTATTTTGGAGGGGCTGCTGCTCCATGCTTCCTGCTGACATATAATATATGCTTCGTAAAAGCACTTAGAAATTAGTGTGTATGTATATATATATATATACATACACACACACGCATACTGTATTTATTTACTTATAAAATATTTTACCAGGAAGGATACATTGAGATTTCTCTCTTTTTCAAGTATGTCCTGGGTCCACAAGACATTGCATTGATACAATAGGGTACAATAAAATACAAAAACAATAATAATACACAATATATGCAAAAAAATTAACATAGAACAGGTAGGAAATATTTAATCAACCATGACAGGTGCATTCTGTTTTGAGATATGTAGAGAGAGATCTCTTAAAGGATATTAGGCTTGGGGAAGGTTTGAAAGTGTGCGGGAGGTTGTTCCATAATTGTGGCGCTCTGTAGGAAAAGGAGGATCGAGCTGCTTTCTTTTTGTATTGAGGCAAGCTAAATAATGTGCTGGTATTGGATCAGAGGTTATAGGAGGTGGGAATAGCCGGGGAGAGCATTCTGCTCAGGTAGGATGGGAGCTTCCCAGAAAGGCTCTTAAACACAAGGCAGGAAAGATGGAGGGAGCGTCTGGATTCCAGCGACAGCCAGTTTAGTTAATTTAGCATGTCACAATGGTGGGTCCTGTAGTTACATTGTAGCACAAAGCAGCAGAACGAGTTATACAATGTATTAAGTTTATTAAGGTGAGTTTGCGGTGCAGGTGCATAAACTACGTCCCCGTAATCCATGATAGGCATCAGCATTTGCTGTACAATCTTTTCCTTTACTGTAGGGCTGAGGCAGGATTTGTTTCTGTACAGGGCACCTAGTTTTGGATAAAGTTTAGATGCAAGTTTTTCTATGTGGAGGCCAAAAGATAGATTGGGGTCTAACAACATACCCAAGTATTTGAAAGAGTGGACTGCGGTCAGCGTGCAAATGGATTTTGTTTTGATGCGTAGATGGGAATTTTGTAATTTGTGTAATTTAGGTCCCGTTCCAAAGATCATTGTGACAGTTTTGTCAGTGTTTAGGAAGAGTTTGTTTTTTGAGATTCACTTTTTTACCTCTGTGAATTGGTCTTGGAGCACTGCTTCAAGCTGCGTCAGATTGGAATTGTTTGCATAGATTACCGTGTCGTCTGCGTACATGTGTACAGTTGAGGATTTGCAGATATTAGGCAGATCATTTATAAATAACTAGTACTAAAGCCCGTGTACACGGGTCATTTTTTGCAGTACAGCGGTCCCACCTCTTGCTCTCTCCCCCCTCTCTTTTGCTCTCTCTTCCCCCCTCTCTTTTGCTCTCTCTTCCCCCCTCTCTTTGCTTTCTCTCCCCCTTCTCTTTTGCTTTCTCTCCCCCCTCTCCTTTGCTCTCTCTCCCCCCTCTCTTTTGCTTTCTCCCCCCCTCTCCTTTGCTCTCTCTTCCCCCCTCTCTTTTGCTCTCTCTTCCCCCCCTCTCTTTTGCTTTCTCTTCCCCCTCTCTTTTGCTTTCTCTCCCCCCTCTCCTTTGCTCTCTCTCCCCCCTCTCCTTTGCTCTCTCTCTCCCCTCTTTTGCTCTCTCTCTCCCCTCTTTGGCTCCCTCCCTCCTTTCTTTTGCTCTCCCCCCCTCTTTGGCTCTCCCCCCCCCCCTCTTTGGCTCTCTATCCCCCCCCTTTGGCTCTCTACCCCCCCTTTGGCTCTCTCTCCTCTTTGGCTCTCTCTCTCCCCCCCCCTTTGGCTCTCTCCCCCCCCCTTTGGCTCTCTCCCCCCCCTCTTTGGCTCTCTCCCCCCCCCTCTTTGGCTCTCTCCCCCCCCCCCTCTTTGGCTCTCTCTCCTCTTTGGCTCTCTCTCCTCTTTGGCTCCCCCCCCCCTCTTTGGCTCTCTCCCCCCCCTCTTTTGCTCTCTCTCTCCCCTCTTTGGCTCTCTCCCTCCTTTCTTTTGCTCTCTCTCCCCCCTCTTTTGTTGTCTCCCCCCCTCTTTGGCTCTCCCCCCCCCTCTTTGGGGCTCTCTCCCCCCCCCTCTTTGGCTCTTTCTCTCCCCCCCTCTTTGGCTCTCTCCCCTCTTTTGCTCTCTCTCCTCTTTGGCTCTCCCCCCCCCTTTGGCTCTCTCCCCCCCCTCTTTGGCTCCCCCCCCTCTTTGGCTCTCTCCCCCCCCCTCTTTGGCTCTCTCTCCCCCCTCTTTGGCTCCCCCCCCCCCTTCTTTGGCTATCTCCCCCCCCCCTCTTTGGCTCTCTCTCCCCCCTCTTTGGCTCTCTCCCCTCTTTGGCTCTCTCTCCTCTTTGGCTCTCTCTCTCCCCCCCCCCCTCTTTGGCTCTCTCCCCCCCTCTTTGGCTCTCTCCCCCCCCCCTCTTTAGCCCTCTGCCCCCCCCCCCCTCTTTGGCTCTCTCTCCCTCCTCTTTGGCTCTCTCCCCTCTTTTGCTCTCTCTCCTCTTTGGCTCTCTTTCCTCTTTGGCTCTCTCTCCCCCCCTCTTTGGCTCTCTCTCCTCTTTGGTTCTCTTTCCTCTTTGGCTCTCTCTCTCTCCCCCTCTTTGGCTCTCTCCCCCCTCTTTGGCCCTTCTCCCCCCCCTCTCATGCTCCCTCTCTGGCTCTGTCTTAATTGAAAGCCTTTGCCTCTCTGGCCACGCCCCCATCGCGGCACCCCGTCTGGCCACGCCCCATCACGGCGACACCCGCCCGGCCACGCCCCAATCACGACGCTCCCGTCGGCCCCTGACACTCCGCTTCAGCCTTGCTCTGTGCTGAGTGTCAGGATCCAAACAGCCAGGTATGTTTGTCACGTGCAGTCTCTACTGCGTATGACTGCATCTGACAAACATACTTGGCCATTTATTATATAGGATGTGAATAGTAGGGGCCAAGAATGGAACCTTGGGGAACACCACACGTGACTGGGAGAGGGAGTCACTGTCAGAAACGGAGACATATTGTGATCGATCCGATACATATGATCGAAACCAGGTTAGCGAACGATCACCAATACCTGAGTTTTTTAGTTTGAGCAGTAGTATGTTGTGGTCTACTGTGTCAAAGGCCTTTGCAAAATCCTTTGATTTTGCAAAGGCCTTTTCCCTCTTTCTTTTTTCCCCCACTCTCTCTTAAAGCTAACTTCCTCTCCACTTTTACTTTTCGTCTCCAATCTCTCTCTGCTCCTATTTACCCTCCCAGAACCTGTTTACCCTCCCAGAACTAACAGTTTAAGCACTAATGATGTTCCTACAGCCCTAGAGGAGTAACATATACTTGCCCTATCTAGTATATATAATATGCCTTCAGATAATATTTTTAGCACATAGTCCAAAATGTGTGTTTATCAATGCTGCAATAGGAGTGTACATTTTTTTCACTCACTAACTTTTACTCGCCACCATTAAATTTCCACTCGCCACTGGCTAGTAAAGAGTGGAAATTTTGAGCCCTGTGTGTATATATATACACACACACACCCACACAAAACATGTATTACACACACACCATATACCCACACACAAACATACACACACACCATATACCCACACACACACACACACACACAAACATATACACACACACCATATACATACCACCACACACACCATATACCCACACACAACATATACACACACACACACACCATATACCCACACACACACAATATACCCACAACATACACACACCATATACATACACACACACTTACTAAAGAACAAAAAAAATAAATCTAAGTATTTTGGTTGGCTCCTTTACTCCTAGAATACATTTGTTAATCCCTGACTTACTTATTCTGCAATGTGCTGCTACATTGTACCGCACTGGAGTTCAGGAAGTGGAAGGAAATTGAAAAGAGAGGAACTAGCAAATATTTCCATTGAGATAGAATGGAACAGTGACACCTGCAGGTAGAAATTAAAAGTGCAGGCAAAAAAATAATTTTAACTGCCACTGCCGTTCTTTCTGCAGAGACCCTTCAGTTTCTGCGATAAGAACGCAGATTGCAGTGTTCTGCCTTGTGGATAACATTTAAACTTTGCACTTTCCATTTTGTATACAGCAGTGTATTTAGGATTGTGATTTTACAAATTCTGAATATGCTTTCAGTTTCTGTGTAACTTTAACAAATTAGGATCATACTTTGTATGTCTTTTACAAATTAGATTGAACTTTGTATTGCCTCTATTTAAAATAAAACCGAAAAACTGTCAGCTTCTGTTTCCCACACAGCTTCACTACTTTATATGGACCAGATAATCAATCAAATATTCTCTAGTTTGGAGAGAAATACTTCACAAGGGCTGAACTCACTGAATTTTCTATGAAAAAGTGCGGAACCTGAAAGTCCCAGAGAGATGAAAGATGCCTTCCATAGAAAGTAATGAAGCACTCTGGGATACTAAAATCTCACATAGGAGAACGTAACTGAAAAACACCTAGGGCTGATATAAAGGCTCAGTTTGCATTAATTACAAATTAAACTGAAATTATTTCACTACAATTTAACTTGTGTTTGTCTATATTTTAGTATATATTACTTTTCTGTTAGTTAAAATAAATGTTTTGTGAATTTTGAGAAAACATCACCTGCATACAGCTGGCGAGATAAATCAGTAATACCAGCTTGTTTAAAATGCTTACATAATTTCACAAAAGGCAGAATTGACTATTTTAAATGCTGAAATAAAGGTAAAGGAGTGATTTATATATAAAAAAAATGTAATACACTCCAGCAGGTAAAAAAGGATCACTGGGAAAAAATTAAAGGGGATACATTTATACTGTCCCTTTAAGTTTTCTGACTTGGTTTCCTGCTGCCTTCATGGAACGTTTGCTTACCCTCGCTTTGATAATGAATTCTTTAAGGTTATGTCACCAGTAGTTTTCAAAGCTTTTGAGTCGTAAAAGCCTTTACACATATGATGGCACTTTCCTAACATTATGTATAGTGGGGATGTAATGTAAACAGTGCATAAGTTATTGTTTGCAAAAAAGGACATCAAAGCTTTCTGGATTTAAATTTTAGAGCTGATTAAACAAAATTAGGGATTGCAGGCACAGTTGCTAGGAGTATGGTGCGTACAAAACAAGGGCCTCCAGAGAGCTATATTGCTACTGTAATACACTATGTACAAGACAGAAACAGAATAGTCATATAAAATATGAAAAAACGGATTAAAGGGACATTAAACATTTCAACATTGTAATATAAAATGCTTCATTATACAATGCAAAACAACTTTCCGATATAATTTATTAAGCCTCCTTTTCCTGTAAATTATTTCCAACTCTGAAAACTGAAAGTACACATGGTAGGTTTCACAGACCTAACCTCACCATATATCACTAATTTGCAGTTTGTTGTCTTATCTTTTCTGCAAACACCAAATAATGGGATATTTTCTTATAATGACAGTGACAAGCCCCTGTCTTCTCCAAACTCGATTGGCTACTCCAATAAAGAGACCATTGAAAACAACTGCAGCACACAATTGTCTAATCTTTTCCAATACAGTACAGACGATTGGACTATTGCTTTCCCTGCTGCCCACTAACAAGTATAGCCCACAAACCTTGGTAAATCTAGTTCCCTTTACTTTGCTTTCCACATTCCTTAAATTTGTGATCTAGATTACGAGAAATGCATTATCAAACTCTTATTTCACTATTTTTAAAAATGGCTTAGAGCTTAAAACACTCAAATTCCACTGAACTGAGAATAACAATGTATCTTTATATAAATGAACCGCATATCGCATTAAGTGTGACACAAGAATGTATTTCCCAAGGAACACATTACCCGTTGCACACCATTCTATGTGACACAGTAACATAGACTAGAGCCGCGGCAGTACAATGTAACAGTTGACCTGCGAGCTAATTAGCGCCAAAAAAGGAAAGTTATGTTAGCGCTTTAGTACCAGTCTCTTATTACTCCGCGCTAACAGAAAGAACAAGAGCATCTCTGGGAACCATGGTTGTAAGTATTGCTTCCGGGTAAGGAGGATTTCCGGTACATGCTGCGGCAGTGATAGGGGAAGAAAAGTCACGTTACTAGTAGGCTAGTCTGGCTGCTAGCTGCGGTAATATGATGGCCCCTTCTCCCGGAGAGTTCAGTGAGCAGCAGTCCCAGCAGCATAAGAATGTGCAGGTACCACTGTGTGCGCCTAGGAGCAGTAATACCCTGGCATATTCCCGAGTTTGCTTGTTCAAGGGCATCAGGCACTTATCTGTGCAAGGTCAACAAAGTACACCACAGACTTGTGCAAGGGCAAAAAACTACTCATTGTTATAGACACTTACCTGTGGTGATCATCTTCTTGCAACAACATGCTATACATTATCTGTAGATATTCTCTAAGAACACCAACATGCACACAGTCACTCTATGTGATCATGATGAAATTTGTATGGCCGAGCATATTGCTGACATGTTAGTTGCAGTTAGTAAAAAGAAGCATGCGGTTACCTCTACACTTTCAAGAAGCCTATAGGTTGCACTGCACATCTTATGTCTTTTATATCTACATAGATGTAGCTGTGCAAGCAGAAAAGTAACAGTTGCAGCATAGAAATGTTACAATTTGTGCAATGTCCACCAACATCCAAAGTGCAAAAATAAAATGTTCTAAGTCTGTGTTATATGCAACTTATAATGAAATCATAAAATGTTCTAACAACAGTTTTAATCCATATAGTGGAGTTATATATAAAACGTTAAAGGGATATGAAGCCCAAAAAAGTTTCTTTTGTGATTCAGAAAGAACGTAGCAGCACTGCATGGCAGGAAATATAGCTGTCATCTAGTTCTCTTGCAAATGGATAACTTTCTTGCAGAACTGATGCCATATAGTGCTGCAGACACGTGTACAATCCTGAGTTTACGTCCTTGATTTTAAACAAAATATACTGTCACATTGATGGCGAACCTTGGCACTCCAGATGTTTCAGAACTACATTTCCCATGATACTTAGGCATTCTTAAAGGGACACTGTACCCAAATTTTTTCTTTCGTAATTCAGATAGAGCATGACATTTTAAGCAACTTTCTAATTTACTCCTATTATCAAATTTTCTTCATTCTCTTGGAATCTTTATTTGAAATGCAAGAAAGTAAGTTTAGATGCCGGCCCATTTTTGGTGATCAACCTGGGTTGTTCTTGCTGATTGGTGGATAAACTCATCCACCAATAACAAAGTGTTGTCCATAGTTCTGAATTAAAAAAAAAAGCTTAGATGTCTTCTTTTTAAAATAAAGATAGCAAGAGCACGAAGAAAAATTGATAATAGGAATAAATTAGAAAGTGGCTTAAAATTGCATGCTCTATCTGAATCATGAAAGAAAAATTTTGGGTTCAGTGTCCCTTTAAGTTTAGTCGAGCATCATGGGAAATGAAGTTCTAAAAAAAATTGTAGTGCAATCACTGTACTAAGAGAACAAGACATTTTTATAAGAGAATTAAAAGAGAAAGTTGTTAATTGTCTGCTCTATCTGAATCATGAAAGAAAAATGTTAGGTTTAGTGCCCCTTTTAATTCAGCTCCAAAGCAGAAAACTACTGGGAAATAGCTAAACACATCTGATCCACCAATCACTAGCTTGCTCCCAGTATTGCATTGCTGCTCATGAGCCTATCTAGTTATGCCTTTCAACAAATGATACCAAGAGAACAAACTGGGATTTAAAATGTTTATTTTTTTTCTGTAAGAGAAATCAAATCGTGGTACTTTGTCTGAGGAGGCATTGACTGCTAATACAATAGATACCTTTACATCTGATGGATTCAGTATAATTCTGTATATATTTTACAGGTAATCTGCCTGCACTGATAACCTTTCACTGGTTTGGCTTTAAACAAAGGGACACTGAACCCAATTTTTTTTTATTTTGTGATTCAGATAGAGCATGTAGTTTTAAGCAACTTTCTAACTTACTCCTATTATGCGTTTTTCTTCGTTCTCTTGCTATCTTTATTTAAAAAAGAAGGCATCTAAGGAGCCAGCCAATTTTTGGTTCAGAACCGTGGTCAGCACTTGTTTATTGGTGGGTGAATTTATCCACCAATCAGCAAGAACAACCCAACCCAGGTTGTTCACCAAAAAATGGGCCGGCATCTGAACTTACATTCTTGCTTTTCAAATAAATATACCAAGAGAATAAAGAAAATGTGATAATAGGAGTAAATTAGAAAGTTGCTTAAAATTGCATGCTCTATCTGAATCACAAATGAAAAAAATTTGGGTTCAGTGTCCCTTTAATGGCCTGTGAAAGTTTTTAAAAGTTTACAAAAAATGACACTCTAATCCATGTGAGTCCAGAGCAGTATTTCTACTCTACTGTGTGTTTAACTCCTTTACGGGGTTCAAAGACACAGTAGCCTAGGGTGGATAGCCTTAAAATGACACGCATAAGGATAAGAGCATATCATTTTTTTTACTATAATGGCTATTTAATTCCTTTTTTTTTTTTTTTTTTTCTAATTTTATTTTTATGAGGTAGGATTTTTACATGTACAGTAGACATTGTATGTAAACAAAGACAAATAAAACAGAGAATGCAACTACATACAAAATTCAATGATTGTCAATTTTATATAATTCTAAATATATAGACAATGAAAATTAATCTTGCTCCTCAAATTTTACAATAATTTTCATGTAATCTGTTTTAAAACGTGCTGCTTAGATCCAGCACCTTAACGGTTTAGATGAATAACCCCAAAGAAGAAAAAAAAAAAGTAGAGAAAAAGAGCAAGAAGGAAAAAAAAAAGGAAAGGGGTTCTCTCTATATCCCATTCCCTCCACCCTCCACTCTGCGTTCATCTAGAAACGTCCATTGACCTCGAAGCATATATTCTATCAACAAAATAGTATTTGGAAAGGGAGATAGAACAAGTTTCTGAAGGCTTATTTCTTGAACTATTATAAATGTTTCCCATTTCTGTATAAATGCTTTTAAGCGACTTTCTGTAAGAGATAAAGTATCTATTTATTCTAGTATTAGGAGATTGCGTAGCTCTGACTTTAATTTCTCTAGCATGAGAGCTTTTCGAGACTTCCATAGTTTTAATATTTTCCTGCCCAACAAAATGGATAGGTTTAAAAATTTAGTGTCTCCTTTATATCTAAATCCATCCAAAATGAAGATAACATCTTGTATTTCAAGTATAATCTTAATTTGGATTACATTGCTTAAAGGGCCACTAAATCCAAATTCTTTCTTTCATGATTCAGGTAGAGAATACAAATTTAAACATTACAATTTACTTCTATTATTTATTTTTCTTCATTTTTTTAGATATCTTTAGTTGAAGAAAAAGCAATGCACATGGGTGAGCCAATCACACGAGGCTTCTATGTGCAGCAACCAATCAGCAGCTACTGAGCATATCTAGTTATGCTTTTCAGCAAAGAATATCAAGAGAATAAAACAAATGAGATAATAGAAGTAAATTAGAAAGATGTTTAAAATTGCATTCTCTTTTTAAATCATGAAAGAAAAAATGTGGGTTTCATGTCCCTTTAACCAGTTAGATAATTTATGCCAACATTTTCTAATTTTATGGCAATACCGGAAACAGTGTAAAATATTTGCCTTTCTATTTCTACATTTTATGCAGAGAGCTTCTCCCATTTTGGTTATTTTAACCATTCTATCTGGAGTTCGATAAACCATCTGAATTAATTTAATTTGGGATTCCTGATTATATGTTGCTAAGGATGCTTTATTCTCCTAATGCTCTGAAATATTACATTGTCTGCTAAGTCTGTACCTAGTATTTCGGCCCACTTAGAATGAGTTCTTTGCATTATTTTCTCACTTTTTATATTCATTAGGGCCTTGTAGGTAGAGGAGAGAGAGAATAAATTCCGCTTCTGAACTGAATAAATTTTTTTTCCATAAATATGGAACTCTAGTTATACCCAAATAGTTTCTTACTTGGTAATAGGCAAATAAATGACTATTGGGAATCTCAAATTCTTGTTTAATATTCTGGAAAGTTTTAATCAAATTATCTTGTTTATTTATTAATTGAGAAAGATTTTAAGTCCTAATTCTGCCCAATTCATAAAAGGCTTGGTTGTGAAGCCTGCTATAAAGAGAGGATTTCCCTGTATGGGGAGATATTCAGATACCAAAAAGTTAGATCCGCTGATTAAGCAAATATCTTGCCAAGCTTTAATATATTCTCTAAAAACAGGCATCTTTTTACATAATAGAGGTAAGTCTTACCTGAATGTGTGCTTGTGCTATTTTCTGTTTGAGTTCCACGTCCTCATAATAATTGCCTGTGATTAGCCAATCGATTACAAATTTTGCTAGAGAGATTTTATTATAAATCATAAGATTTGGTAGATTCAGCCCACCTTTTTCTTTGGGCATTTGCAATTTTTCCAAACTTAGCATTGGCTTCTTACCTTGCCAAAGAAATTTAATTAGGTTTTTATTTATCATTTGTATATCAGAGTAATATAGAGGAAACGGGATAGTTTGCATTGGATAAAATATTTTAGGAAATATAATCATTTTGAAAATGTTTACTTTAATTTAGACCACCTGGCTTAGAGTATAACATATCTGATTTAATTTATCTCTAATTTTGTCGCATACCAAAGCTTTGGGTGAGAGGGATATTTTAATACCTAGATATTTAAAATTATTTCAAACTTCTCAGAAGGGGTGAGATATTATAGAGTGTTTACTAGTAAGCCATAATAATTCCTATTTTAATTTTAAGATTGGATATCAGAGCGCCAAACAACGTAGGCAGGGTCTATGGGCAGATAGTCAAATACCAAAAGGTAACAATAGGTTGAAATAATATGATTTAATACATAAGATAAAAAAGTTGGTACATTTAAAATTATACAACAATTAGTCATGGATCCATGTTACACTTTAAAATATATATTGAAACAATAGGAACAATTTAAAAATGCTTGTAGAACAATAAATAACAAAAAAAAAAAAAAATCTAACAAATAATGTCTATCGCTTAAAACTTAAATTCTAATATGTGAATGCTAGGAGCGCTTATGCACACTCTATTTATAAAAACAATAGGTTACAATGCACAGGTGGATAGATTCCAGGTTGCTTGAAACCGGTGGATGTGAAATGTAAGTGGCTCCAAATTAGGGTTTTGCCTATGTGTTTATCCAAAATTGTGTAACTCCTAACAGGTGGACAAAAAATGTTACAGGAATGTCTAGAACCTGAATTCAAAATATAAGACCTGAGGTTGTGCCTATGTGTTTATCCAAAAAGGGTGTAAATCCTAACAAGTGAAAAAATGTGAGAAAAATATTGCAGGTGTGTCTGAACCTTATTTTCAAAATAAACAATGAATTCAAAATAAAACGATATACAAGTGAATTTTGACAAATCAACTAATGCAAACATAAAGCATAAATAGAACCAAAAAAAACAACAGCACAACTTTAACGTGTGTTCAAATGTGTTTCTGCTTGCAAACTGTGATGTGATGTGAACAAATATCTGTTATAAACACTGAATAGTGGCAAAACTTTGTGATTGGATTAAAATTGAACACAGGCTCTAAATTGATACCCTAAATTGATACCCTAAAATACAAATCTAAAGGGCTCAGAGTTGCTGAGCTAGATATAAGGGACTTGCTCAAAGAGCCTCGAGATGTTAATTAAAAGAGACCATATAACAACAGTGGGTTAAAAAACGGATGATATAACATAAAATGCTTAAAAGTCCAAATAAATATTCAAATTGGATAATAAGAATCTTGCTATAGTCTGTCTCAATATGGATCCCAACTGCTGATTATGTAGAAATCTTCTTGGGCAGTAGTTAACAAATAATTCCAACTTGCAAGCAGAAACACATTTGAACACACGTTAAAGTTGTGCTGTTGTTTTTTTTGGTTCTATTTATGCTTTATGTTTGCATTAGTTGATTTGTCAAAATTCACTTGTATATCGTTTTATTTTGAATTCATTGTTTATTTTGAAAATAAGGTTCAGACACCCCTGCAATATTTTTCTCACATTTTTTCACTTGTTAGGATTTACACCCTTTTTGGATAAAC
The DNA here is from genome assembly GCF_027579735.1 of Bombina bombina. Classification (NCBI taxonomy): domain Eukaryota; kingdom Metazoa; phylum Chordata; class Amphibia; order Anura; family Bombinatoridae; genus Bombina; species Bombina bombina. The sequence goes on along the minus strand of NC_069500.1, from coordinate 1,226,494,779 downwards.
ACATAGGCACAACCTCAGGTCTTATATTTTGAATTCAGGTTCTAGACATTCCTGTAACATTTTTTGTCCACCTGTTAGGAGTTACACAATTTTGGATAAACACATAGGCAAAACCCTAATTTGGAGCCACTTACATTTCACATCCACCGGTTTCAAGCAACCTGGAATCTATCCACCTGTGCATTGTAACCCATTGTTTTTATAAATAGAGTGTGCATAAGCGCTCCTAGCATTCACATATTAGAATTTAAGTTTTAAGCGATAGACATTATTTGTTAGATTTTTTTTTTTGTTTTGTTATTTATTGTTCTACAAGCATTTTTAAATTGTTTCTATTGTTTCAATATATATTTTAAAGTGTAACATGGATCCATGACTAATTGTTGTATAATTTTAAATGTACCAACTTTTTAATCTTATGTATTAAATCATATTATTTCAACCTATTGTTACCTTTTGGTATTTGACTATCTGCCCATAGACCCTGCCTACGTTGTTTGGCGCTCTGATATCCAATCTTAAAATTGAATCCACCCTTGGCAACTAGGTGCCTATTTATTAGAGCTGGAGGTCTGTTGCGTTATAGTTGGCGCTTAGTTATCACCTTTCCACACATTTAATTCCGATTTTAACTCATTTATTTTATATCCAGAAAAAGATCCGAAGTTTTGGATTAGTTTAAGTACAATGGGAATATATGTATGTATGTATGTATGTATGTATGTATGTAGCTTTTTTCATAAATAAGAGATCATCCACATAAAGAGAATTTAATACTTCCTTATCCATCACTTTAATGCCTTCAATATTATTCCTTATTGCTATTTCCAAGGATTCAATGGCTAGTCAAAAAAAGTAGAGGTAAAAGGGGGCACCCCTGCTGCGTGCCCTTATATAGTGTAAATGGTTCTGATGTAGAAAAGTTAACTATTAGGAAGGACATTGGCATATTATATAAAGATTGTATTAGCTTAAGGTATTTATTTTTAAAACCAAATTTATATAGGCTTGTAAACAGATGATCATAGGTAATGAATTCAAAATCTTTTTTTTAGCATCTAGAGATAATAATATAGAGTTATTCAGAGTTATATCCTTGCCTATCTGTTCTTGAGTATTTTCGTATGATCGTATTGTAAAAACTTTACGTAATTGCAAATAGATGATCTACCTCTTATAAATCCCAATTGATCTTTATGGATAATAATGTTCATTAAGTTTTGCATTCTGTTAGCTATAATTTAAGTCAGAATCTTATAGTTTTTTATTAAGTAAAGCAATGGGTCTATATGACCCCATATTTTCCGGATTTTTATCTGTTTTTAATATTAATGATGTATATTACTGTATAACATTTTTGGATGATTCCGTCCCCCTTATAAGATAATGATTATAAAGGTTTGTTAAGGTAGACCCTTTGAAAAAGCAGACTTGAAAGCTTAGGAGCCGGCCCATGTTAGGTTCAGCACCTGGGTAGTGATTGTTGATTGGTGGCTAAATGTAGCCACCAATCAGCAAGCGCTATCCAGGTGCTGAACCAAAAATGGTCCGGCTCCTAAGCTTTCAAATCTGCTTTTTCAAATAAAGATTCCAAGAGAACGAATAAAATTTGATAATAGGAGTAAATTAGAAAGTTGGTTAAAATAGCATTCTCTATCCGAATAAAAAAAATAATTCTGGTTTTAGCAACCCTTGAAGAATTCCAGATTTATAGTTAGCGACCTTGCAAATTTCAGTTAAATGTGTTGAATCCTTCTCTTGAAAAACAGCATATAACATGGAAAGCTTAAAGGGACAGTCTAGTCAAAATTAAAGGGACACTGTACCCAAAAAATTTCTTTTGTGATTCAGATTGAGCATGAAATTTTAAGCAACTTTCTAATTTACTCCTATTATCAATTTTTCTTCGTTCTCTTGCTATCATTATTTTAAAAAGAAGGCATCTAAGCTTTTTTTTTTGTTTCAGTACTCTGGACAGCACTTTTTTATTGGTGGATGAATTTATCCACCAATCAGCAAGGACAACCCAGGTTGTTCACCAAAAATGGGCCGGCATTTAAACTTACATTCTTGCATTTCAAATAAAGATACCAAGAGAATGAAGACAATTTGATAATAGGAGTAAATTAGAAAGTTGCTTAAAATTTCATGCTCAATCTGAATCACGAAAGAAAAATTTAGGGTACAGTGTCCCTTTAAACTCATGTTTCAGATAGGGCATGCAAATTTAAACAACTTTCCAGTCTACTTTTATCATCAAATTTGCTTTGTTCTTTTGGTATTCTTTGTTGAAAGCTAAACCTAGGTAGGCTCATATGCTAATTTCTAAACCGTTGAATGTAGCCTCTTATCTCATTTAGACAGTTTTTTCGCAGCTAGACAGCACTAGTTCATGTGTGCTATACATATAACATTGTGCTCACTCTTGTGGAGTTACTTGTGAGAAAGCAATGATTGGCTAAAATGCAAGTCTGTCTAAAGAACGAGATAAGGGGGTAATCTGCAGAGGCTTAGATACAAGGTAATCACAGAGGTAAAAAGTGTATTAATATAACCATGTTGGTTATGCAAAACCTGGGAGTGGGTAATAAAGGGATTATCTATCTTTTTAAACAATAAACATTTCAAGTAGACTGTCCCTTTAATTGAATTTGAACTTGCCCAAGGACAGTGTCTTTTCCAATATGGAAGTTTAAATGAACCTTTGCCAATAAAACTACTCTATAGTAATCTGCTTTATATTGACACCACATTTAGAAGTATGGGGTTGAAAATGCTTTTTATTGGGTCACCACCCTACCTTATTCATTTCAGTATGAACAGGCATCACTGGACAAGCATTTTGGCATTTGTTTAAAACCACAATTGTTGGCAGTGTGTATATGTTTAAAATGAATATAGCATATTTGCAGAAAATTTTGTTGTTTTAAACTAATATTTTGTTTTAAACAACTTTCTAATTTACTCCTATTATCAATTTTTCTTTGTTCTCTTGCTATCTTTATTTAAAAAGCAGGAATGTAAATCAGCCAGCCCATTTTAGGTTCAGCACCATCAATAGCACTTGCTTATTTGAGGCTTACATTTACCCACCAATAAGCAAGCATAACCCAGGTTCTAAACCAAAAATGGGCTGGCTCCTATGCATCACATTCCTGCTTTTTAAATAAAGATAGCAAGAGAACAAAGAAAAATTGATAATAGGAGTAAATTAGAAAGTTGCTTAAAACTGCATGCTCTATCTGAATCATGAAAGAAAAAATTTGGGTTTAGTGTTGCTTTAAGTATAACATTTGGATTAAAGTGAATGTAAAGTTTAATGAGAATGTGCCCGTTTTTAAAAATACTCCTAAAAACAGGGGCACTTTTCATTCATTTAAACTTTACATTTAAGAGTTTTTTTTAAACTACTTACCTTTTTTCCTTATGACAGCAGACAGGCAATCCTCCGCCTGCTTCTCATGCTGTACTTAGCATATTGATGACGAATCCGGCTTCCTCCAATCATTGCGTGGCCTCACGAGCTGGACACCTTGGGGTGCACGCAATGATTGGAGGAAGCCGGATTTGTCATTGCTGCGGGAGAAAAATCGCCGGTCTGTTGTCATAAGGAAAAAGGTAAGTAGTTTAAAAAAACAAAACGCTTAAATGTAAAGTTTAATGAATGAAAGTGCCCCTGTTTTTAAGAGTATTTTTAAAAACCAGGCACTTTCTCATTAAAGTTTATATTCACTTTAAGAAAGCCAACAAGGACCTGTAAGACAGAAGCTAAGTAGCAAAAGTGAAATTAAAGGGATATAAGAACTTCTTTTTTTCATGGTTCACATAAAGTGTACAATAAAAAACAAACAAATTGCTTATGTTACATTTTTTTTCTCTTTTTTTTTTTATTCTTTCTTAGAGTTTATACCTAGTAGGTTCAGGAGGGTGCAATGTGTGTGGCGCACTATATGGCAGCAGTTTACAACAATGGTATTCACTTTGTAGCACTAGATGACAACATTGTAAAAAGCACTTGTGCAAAACTGCTGCCATATAGTGCTCCAGATAAGTCTGGACCTAGGTTTGCAAAGGACGTGCGTTTACTGCTATCTGTGTTGGAGGTTTATTAAGTTTCCACATTAGATGATTTTGTATTCTTTTGTATGTTTTGTGCTTTACATTTTACATATAATGTGTGCAAAAAGGTTTTCTTATATTTCAAGTCATGATATGAAATCCGTGCTAAACCTGCATTTAATGACAGTTTTTTGTGTTTTTATTCTAAGACTCCAGGAGTTGGTTATATCCCCACTGAAGATGAGAGAAGAACCTTTAGAGAATGTAATTCCGAAAGCTTTTGGTACAGATGTAAGTTATTTAAATCCGTTCTAACATAAGGTGACTACTTTCTTTTCTCTAATACAGTCTATCTTCTTTATAAATCACCCACAGAACACGGTCTAGAATTGTGCACGTGAATGCAAAACCAGGTGTCACCTAAATTTAAAGTGACAGCATTAGCTTTGGTAACTTGCTTTATTTTGTTATTTGGTAGAACACTGTGTTTTTGTTAATGTATGCATGATTATTTTATAATTGTTTTTTGGGTTAAAAGGGCTTTCTCTCTATCTCTGTTTTTCTTTCTTTCCCTCGTCTATATTTGCATGATATTAAAATATTGGTCGTTCATTTCCTCCGTTTTCTCACTCTCTCTCCCCTTATGTTTGACCTCCTATATTTTCTTTAAGACATAGCTAGGCTGTTGTACCCCAATACACTTACCACAGACATTCTCACACTGAAGAGGCTTATCTGGTATATTTTGTTGGAAAAACGGGGATGTAAGCTCAGGAGAGTGCACGTGTCTATAGCACTATATGGCAGCAGTTTTACAAAAATGTTATCCATGTGCAAGAGCACTAGAATACAGCACTATTTCTTGCCGTGTAGTGCTACAGACACCTTCCTAGGTATTTCTTCAACAAAGAATACCGTGAGAATGAAGCACATTTGATAATAGAAGTAAATTGGAAACGTTTTTTAAAATGGTATGCTCTGTTTGAATCACAATATTTTTGGGGGTTTCATATCTCTTTAATAACGTCTATAGAACGTTATGAAAGCTCTCACATAAATAATGAAATGCTTGTCACTAATCAATACAAAGTAAGTTAACAGGAATGAAGATTTTTTTTCCCTATACTGTTTTAAAGGGGTAAGGGGCATGATTTAGCTGGAGTTTTTCCTAATTTACTTGCATTGTCTTGTAATGCACAGTCTTTTTATGCTCACACTGTGAGGCACCAGCTCCTACTCAGCATGTGTAAGAAGGCATGGTATATGCATATGTGTTTTGTGATTGGCTGATGGCTGTCATGTGATATGGGGGGTGTGGTGTTAACGTTAAAATTTGCCAGAAAAATGTTCTACTCATTTGAAATTCAAAGTCAGTATTCCTGTATTGTCTTTTTATATGATTATGCAATTCTACTGTATTTAATAGTTAAAGCTTTTTTTGTATTGTATTTGTGTACAAGGGAACCTTAGTCATTGCTCACTGGCTGATAACCAGAACTACCCTTTCTGTATTTGTGGATAGTGACATGCATCACCAACATAAAATACAATGTTTTTATTTTTTTTATTTTCTTTCATTACAAAAACATCTATTAAAAAAAATAATTTTAAAATGCTTTCTCTTAGAGGCAACCAAGAAGAAAAAAATAATTTGCTATCTCAAAGTACAGTATGTGATGAGTTTAGTGTGATTCTCAAACCATCTTTTCACAGATTAGTTTTAGCATCTTTGGCCCACCGCCTTTTCATGGTTCACCTAATAACAAGTTAATTAGCAGGAGAGCAGCTTACTGCATCTGTAAATGGATCTAGATTAATCCATTGCATGAGGAAGGGCTTATGAATCACATCGTTTATTTCTAATTTATTTTAGAGCTGATATGGTCATTGGAAGTAGCAATCTAATTCATCACATAGGTACCAAACATGAAAATCTGTAATCATTGACCTTATGTAAAGGCAAATGCATTAATAAGCTGCTGTTTGCTGCTGTTGTTTTATAGATTTTAAGATTGATAACACTACTGATAATGTAAGCATTTTAGATACAATTCCCATTTATTTTGTTTAGCTTGCTGACATCTTATTTTTTGCTGTAATTTCCTAGTTAATTTAGAAGCAGTAATTTTGAATTTTACGAATTGAATGTACAATATATATGAGTACAATATATATGAGTACACATACAGTATGTAAATGCAGAATGTTGTGTCTGAATTTAATGGCATAGGAAAGGATATTTAAAAATGTTTAGTTGTCTTGTACATTACACCCTACTACACATCTTGATTATACTTTTAATTCCAACCCACATAAAAAATATTCACAAATAGACTTTCTTCTTACCGATTCTCAAGGCCTGTCCTTAGTTGAACAAAGGGACATCTCACCAATTACATGTTCTGATCATGCCAATGTAGCATGCTCTATACGGTGGCCTGAACTGCCTGACACCCCTTTCCTATGGAGAAAAAAAAGGAAATAATCCATAATCTAACTACATAAAGAAATAAGTCAATCTCTTGGTTGGGAAGAATAGGAGTCATAAAAATGAAAGTGCTCCCTAATATATTATATCTTGTGTGAATTGCCCATATTCCCCTTCCTCATAACTACTTAACTGGTCTCCAGACACTATTGGAAAATTATATTTGCAAAGGGATTAAACCCAGAATCTGCAAACAAACACTCTACCTTGCAAGAGAGAGAGGGGGGAGTGGGTAAACCTAATCTCCATTTTTACAGACGAGCTATTCTGCTTCAGAGATTGGTAGACTGGAGCCATAATGCTGATCAAAAAGCATGGATCAAGTTTAGACACTGTTATTCCTCAACAGTGCAACATTGGTTCTTTAGCGTGGGTTTTGCCAAAACACAGACCTACTGTCCTTTCTAGTTTTACTTTAATTGCAGAATTTTTTAGAAATTGGGATAAAATCACACATACAAGCTTTTATGTCTCCACTATACATTCCCCATTGACATCAATAATAGATAATCTAGATATTCCCCTACTCTTAATAAAACAAGGACATATTGACTCTTATGACCTGAAGCCGAACATCAAATCTGAAAAGCTTTTATTTTGTCAAATTAATATATATATTTATCTTTGTTACTTTGTTTCACTGATTTCCCTGTCCCCCCAGAACAAAAGAATCCTTGCTAACCAATCACAAACTAATATTTAGATATAGCATGAACTCTGTTTGCACCTGGGTAGTTGAGAGAGACTAAGGAAGCCTGTTCTTATCTCTTCCCTTAAGGTGAGTTAGCACTGATTCAACTTAGTTTCTGTTGCAAAGAATCTTTCTCCTATCATGATTGTTGATGCAATACTGATAATCCACTCTTTACAAACATGTGATCTGCTGACAATCTTAGGGGGTGGGTGAAGTAAACAAAAGCTTGCATAAATTGCCTAAAAGTATTAGACTAACATTTAGACACCAATCAGAAAGTGCTACACAGGTTCTGAACCAAAATAGGGCCGGCTCCTAAGCTTACATTCAAATAAAGATACCAAAAGTTGCTTAAAATTGCATGCTCTATCTGAATCATGAAAGTTTAATTTTGACTAGACTATTCCTTTAACCTGAACCTCCCTGGGAGAAAGTAAAAAGAGTACACAGCCTGCACGATCCGATGCTAAAACATGGAGCTCCTGCCATAAAATGGCTAGTCTGTCGATTGGAAGTGATTTACTACCCCATCCAGGGATAAAACTTACAGAATAGATCCCTACATACTCTGCTGAACAATCCAATACCAGGATGGAGGGATTTATGACTGTGTGGCTTGGTACCGGGCTACTAAGATAACCAGACGGAGGCATAACATAAGCTCTGGGCACCCCTCCACCTGATAACCGAGTGCGGATGGTCACATTCTGAATACATCACCGTTATCGATAACATACTAATATTCCCTCTCCCCACCATGGATGCACAGCTGGCTGCCGCTACTATTAAGGCCATGCTGGCGGGATTTGAGAAACGAATGGGAGACCAATTCGATGACCTCACCTGGACGCTACACAACTCAAGCACCAGGAAGTCTGGCAGTGCTCCTGTGGACAAATGTAAGGCGATAGCACAGACCGACATTCAACTTATGCTTCCCTCATCCCATCCTACGAGGGATGACAGTGACGCACCGATTCCTGCGGAGGAACCTCCCAGGCTCCAGCTGGTCAATTGCACTGCTGTGGCTCCGAAGACAGATCCTTTCCCTGCGGGATAGTGCTGTGGACCCCTATGAAACTTCTCCGCAAAATGACACCTATCAAAAGGGAGGGTAATTTGCAGACCAGATCTAACGGCTTTCAGCCACCTACTCTCACAAGTCACCAGACGCTTCTGTGGCTAATACAGATTACCCAGGACTCACTGAACTTTCCTTTAAGCGACATTAAGAGGGGTATCGGCTAATATAGCAGCAATTATTATTGTGATATAGTGTGATGGAGACGTGACTCTCATGGACTAGTAGTTCATACTTGCAATGTTATGGTTTCAAGTTTTACAGGTGTATTCTGTTATCTTAAATATTGTTTAGTTGCATGAGGGATTACTTTTGATAAGTCTCTGTTATATTGGGGGGATTATATTGTTAAATTAGTACTAGTCAGATCCTCCCTCACATAATTAAGATGGCGCTTTACACACCAGAAGGACTCTCCCTCACCACATTGGTGGCTGAGGCCTGGCTGCATGCAGCCGGTGCGGCACGGTCTTGGCTGCGAGTGCCTTTCTCTAATTAATAGTCTACTTTAACTACTAACTGCTATAAAATTAGCCTCTTTCCACTTCTCTTAGAATTATTTATGAACATATTCCTTTTACGACATGAGCTCACTAAAACCATTATTCAAAGCAACCAAGCCCATACCCACTCCCCAGTACAATATCTCTATATCCTACTGTACCTGAAATTTGTCTCCGCAACTTTATAGCATTATAAGGGTGAACCCTCTCTCTCTGACCGCATAGCCATGCTGTCATTTGAGACCTCTCTTTCATGAAATTAACCCTGCGCAAGTCTCAAATTAATAAATGAGGCATATATAACCAGTTCAAGGCTATTTTAAATTCCCAGCTTGGATGTACTAAATCATTATCTCACTAACTATTTAATGTTCATGGTCATATAGTATCAGCAGATCCGCACTATTCGAGATACACAAGCCCATCACAATATTATAATCTATAGTTGTTTTTAATGTCTAAGGGCAACATTCACATCTGCTATTTCATTCCATTCTATTGTTATATATGTTAGACACGCCATAGTTATGCATCTTGGAGTCATCCTTCTGTACAACAAGATAATGTTATAACATGAGGTATGCATAACTATTTGTGATGTAGATCTAATTTATTACCTAAAACTTAAGTTTGATGTATACTTTCTAACCCTATAAGTACAACTATATTGCCATTCGCCCTTCGGCCATTACGTAACACTTTTATCTCATATAAACAATCTTTAACACCCTAAAGTCCAAGAGTGGCCAGGACAATTTACTAATTCCCCTCACTTTTATTATCTCAACCCAGGTAGGTCCAAAAGTGACCCTCTGTATAATATGGGGACCATAAGTCAAAGATTAAAAACCGAGGTTTCATTGCTATATGCTCCAGTCACCTATGTTTGCCATAGGCTAGTTTCTTTTATTGTTAATCTTATATATCATACTCTAGACATAGTATTATAGCCCATGTTAGCAGATACTCCCATACCACAGAAATCCCTCTGTTATACAATGCCAGCTCTCATTCATATGTATAGCACCACTAAGGTTTAGACATGGCGCTTATATTTGCAATACTTGTGTCTTTATGTTTATACTCAAGTTTATATTTCTCCAACATTGGTGTGTCCGGTCCACGGCGTCATCCTTACTTGTGGGAATATCTCTTCCCCAACAGGAAATGGCAAAGAGCCCAGCAAAAGCTGTCCATATAGTCCCTCCTAGGCTCCGCCCACCCCAGTCATTCTCTTAGCCGTTGCACAGGCATCATCTCCACGGAGATGGTTAAGAGTATGTGGTGTTTATGTGGTGATAGAATATCAAAAAAGCGCCTAACTAGAGGCTATGAGAAGTGGGTTAGATATTAAGAGTGTTATCTCCTATCAAGTGTATGTGTAAACCAATATTATTTAAAGTATGGGTAATCTAACAATTTGAGTTAACAATTTGACAAATTTAATATCTACATATAATTGATTTACATACAATTAAAAACATGGATCCATGTACATAATACAAATATTGTACAAAATAAAACAATGAATGACAGTAACAATTGTTTGATGTTAACAATTGATTAAAAATATGGTGACAATGAATAGCATATATTTGATATTAAAACAATGGTTGTTTAAAATAACTATATAATAATCTTTGAATAATATGTTGATGATTAGAAGATGTTCATTTTCTTAAAAAGTCCTTAAAACATGGTGCAGGTGTATGGTACTAGTTAGATAATCGATTGATTTATCTTTTATCCTTTAAATAATATGTCCTCCTTTGATAAGAAAAAAGTTTTAAATGATATGTCCTCAGTGAAAAAAAATTTTGTGGATAGATTACGTGAAAAAAATACGTGAATTAAAAATATGTGGATCAAAAATAATTTATGAAGTCTCCGCTAGAAAGCTACACGTCTCAAAATGGAAATAACAGTAACAGTCCATATTTACACACAGATCTAAAACCCAGATCCAACTTCTATCCGGTTGCCAGTAAAGGCAACACCATAGAGACTTTCGAAACAATGATATGCAATGAGATAAGGAATATAAAACAAAAGAGCTTAAACAACCATAAGCACAACATCTCGAAGGAACAGATGAGTACCATCAAGTCCCTTGAAAAGAACTTTAATCTGGTTATAAAACCAGCGGATAAAGGCGGGGGGCATTGTCATCCTAAACAAAACCGATTATGAGGAAGAATGTAGCAGAATCCTATCGGACCAAAACACCTACGAAATCCTGAAAGGAAACCCCATAGAAAGTTTCAAAAGGAACTTGGACTTAATTTTGGGAGATGCACATGAAATTGGAGTACTCAACGATAAGGAGTTTAAATACATCAGTATTAAACATCCTATAACCCCAGTATTTTACTACCTCCCAAAAGTGCATAAATCCCTAGAACGACCTCCGGGACGACCAATAATCTCGGGGATAGGAAGCCTTTCAAGCAACCTATCGGAATATGTGGATAGGAAGTTACAAAAATATGTAACTAAATTACCATCGTATCTGAGGGATTCTACCCAGATACTAAATATATTGGAGGGTATAGAATGGGAAGACTATTACATACTGGTGACGTGTGACGTAGCGTCCCTATATACCAGCATACCACATGAGGGCGGGGTGGAAGCAGTCAATTTTTTCCTGGAAAAAGATGATGAACTACCAGAATTACAAAGACAATTCATTCTGGATGGGATGCAATATATCCTTACGCACAATTATTTCTCTAATAATGGGATTTTCTACAAGCAAGTATGCGGAACAGCTATGGGGGGACCAGGTTCGCGCCTAGTTATGCTAATTTGTATATGGGCCACTGGGAATTGATTTTCTGGGAATCCTGCCCAGCAAGCGCGGACCTGGTCCTCTACAATAGATATATTGATGATATAATCATGATATGGAAAGGTTCCATGGATGACCTACAACATACAATTAAAGTCATGAACAATAACACCAAGAATCTCACATTCACGTATGAAATGAGCAGAAAAGAAATTACTTTTTTGGATCTCAGAATTGAGATAGTGAATGGTAAATTAGAGACGTCCACTTTCTTTAAGGAAGTGGACTGCAACAACTACATACATAAAGCAAGCTGCCACCTCGAAAGATGGAAAACGAATATACCGAAAGGACAATTCCTAAGGCTTAAAAAGAATTGTTCCAACCCAGATAAGTGGGAGGAACAAGCAACCATCTTAAAAGAAAAATTTTTGGAAAGAGGATATGATGAAGAAAGTCTAAATATGAACATTGAAGAAGTACGACAGAGGGATAGGAGAGAACTCCTAATATACAAACCCAAAAAAACAAACATAAATCCAGAAGAGGATCGCCTTACCATTCCTTTCATTACAGAGTTCAATGAAAACAGAAGAACTGTGGAGAAAATTATAGAGAAGCACTGGCCACTTTTGAAAGACGACGAGGTGTTAGGAGATAAGCTAACCGCCCGACCAGTCTTTATATATAAGAAAACAGAAAATTTAAAGAACAAACTATCACCAAGTATACCGAGAAACATAGGGAACAAAACCAGGGATGTATTTGGAAAGGAAATTAAAGGTTTTTTTCCCTGTTTGGGTTGCAAAGCATGCAAGAGAGGCATCAAGACGAGGGAATTTTTCTCGCATAACACAAAGGTCAAATATAGAGTTATCTATCTGATTTGGTGTAGTTGTGGGCTCCAGTATATAGGACAAACATCCCGAGTCCTTAAAGATAGAATTAGGGAGCACCTACTGAAAGTAAAACACAAAAACACAGAGACTGCACTATACAGACACTTTACGAATTATCACCAGGGAAACAAGAAAGATTTCCATTACACAGGAGTACAAATAGTTAAACCAAATTGGAGAGGAGGCAACTACGAAAAAAGTCTACTAACTGCTGAATCCAGATGGATTTTTGACATGGATAGCTTACACCCTAGGGGGTTGAATAATAGAGAAGACCTCTCACACTTACTCAACTTAAAATGATAAAACCCGAGATAAAATTACACAAAATCTGTAAGATGACACATAGCCAACCAGCATGTATCTTCATACTAGCTCCTAAGGCTGTATGTCACTAGGTATTTAAACACCAATACAAGACGAAGTATAAATATCTCTTTTAGGTGTAATAACACTGTCAATAGAAAAAACACTATCTTTTGGATACCTATACAAAGTATAATGGTAGTCACATCCCATCACATTCGAGATAACAAAATTGAACACAATAAACTCCTTATCTAATATACGAGATACAACAATCAGTGGACCAGACTATCTAGATACTATAACCACAGTCAAATTTAAAGCAAATTTAAAGCATTCAGATACTAGCTGAATTCAGGACTTTAGTAATGAAACATTATGTTAGAGAGTTCATATTCTAGGAAACTCATTTTAACAGTTCTTTTTAATTTACACAAATAAGTTTTAATGGAATATTTATTTCATCATAATTGAATGTATAATATAATATATATATTTTATTCCCATTTTTTAATAACTAACTCATAGGAGTCTATTTAATTTTTAAATTTTTAACTTTAAAAATTTTATTTTAAATTTTTTTTTTATTTTAAATTTACAATTTTTTAGCATATTAAGATAAATGACATTAATGTATTTTATCTCTTCCAAAATCTGATTGAAGGCATCCATAGAACAATTTTTAAATACCAAACCTAATAAGAAATCTCCGCTAACTAATTGGCACCTTTGTAAAACAAAATATCGGGGGTATCGTCATAGTAACCGGCAGTGTTTGTAAACATGAAGCAGACCGGAAATGACGCAATACATAATGACGTCACTTCCTACCTTCGATACTTCCGGTTTAGTTCAGACACAAACATCCGGTTCAACGAAAGGAACGGAACTAATCAAACAGACTTTCTGCTTCTATTAGTTCCGGTCCCATTCAGAGATAAACATCCGGACTAACGAATGAAAATCTAACCAACGAAATGTACAAAAACTATCAGATCAAATGTCAAAAAGTACCACACTACAAAAGGCAATAAAAAGAAGAATTAAAAACAACAGTTAAACAAAATAGACGTTTATAAACATAAAACATAAGAGGAATTACAAGAGCATATCCGGGTCAGGTCAAAATAGTGTTTTTTGGCGCCAAAATCACGACCCTATGATTGGTAGAATATACTTTAAATAGCCACCACATCTCACCAGAAAATATAGTCTTGAAAAAGGCCTAATTGAGAGGCCGAAACGCGTTGACAGTATTTGGTGAGCATCATTTCATTGTTTATTTCATTTATATAGCAATATTGCACTATGTTGTTTTATTGTTTTTAGGTTATATGAAGATAAAGTCTCTTACTACAAATAACACTACAAAAGTATTTGTCAGAAAGGAAAGGAGGATTTGAAACCATCACCAGCAACACCACATCCACACTTGAAACACTAAATAACTATTGGATAAAGGATTTGAACCTTACACACTTTCTCTTAATTGATTTTTCACTCTCACTAACTTTGGATTATAAAACATTTTAATTTTGAATTTTTAATCTTTTTTTTTTTTTTTTTTTTTTTTTTATTTTTTTTTTTTTTTATTTATTTTTTTTATTTTTGATCCACATATTTTTAATTCACTTATTTTTTTCACGTAATCTATCCACAAAAATTTTTTTCACTGAGGACATATCATTTAAAACTTTTTTCTTATCAAAGGAGGACATATTATTTAAAGGATAAAAGATGAATCAATCGATTATCTAACTAGTACCATACACCTGCACCATGTTTTAAGGACTTTTTAAGCAAATGAACATCTTCTAATCATCAACATATTATTCAAAGATTATTATATAGTTATTTTAAACAACCATTGTTTTAATATCAAATATATGCTATTCATTGTCACCATATTTTTAATCAATTGTTAACATCAAACAATTGTTACTGTCATTCATTGTTTTATTTTGTACAATATTTGTATTATGTACATGGATCCATGTTTTTAATTGTATGTAAATCAATTATATGTAGATATTAAATTTGTCAAATTGTTAGATTACCCATACTTTAAATAATATTGGTTTACACATACACTTGATAGGAGATAACACTCTTAATATCTAACCCACTTCTCATAGCCTCTAGTTAGGCGCTTTTTTGATATTCTATCACCACATATTCTATTTCCAGGGGTAGCTAGGTACCCCATTATCAAAAGGCAATATTGAGATATTTTGAGCGCTGTAAGATATATTTTTAATCAGTATGTGGTGTTTAGTTGTAGTTTTTTTATTCTACTATCAAGAGTTTGTTATTTTAAAATAGTGCTGGTATGTACTATTTACTCTGAAACAGAAAAAGATGAAGAGTTCTGTTTGTGAGAGGAAGATGATTTTAGCAGCAGTAACTAAAATCGACTGCTGTTTCCACATAGGACTGTTGAGATGAAGTAACTTCAGTTGGGGGAAACAGTTAGCAGACTTTTCTGCTTAAGGTATGACTAGCCATATTTCTAACAAGACTGTGTAATGCTGGAAGGCTGTCATTTCCCCTCATGGGGACCGGTAAGCCATTTTCTTAGTCTCAAACAGAATAAAGGGCTTAATATGGGCTATAAAACTGGTAGACATTTTTATGGGCAAAATCGATTGCTTTATTTGGACATTTTATACATCTTTATGTTTGAAATTCACACTTACAAACTTTGGGGAACGTTTTTTAACGTCAGGCACTGAGTTAGACACCTTTCCAGTCAGGAAGGGCCGTCCCAGTTGTAGGCTGAGCCTCATTTTCGCGCCATTACTGCGCAGTTACTTTTGGGAGCAAGACATACAGATGCATGTGTGTGGATCTGAAAGTGGTTGGAAAAGTTCCTAGAAGGCTTCATTTGGTATCGTAGTCCCCCCTGGGTTTGGTAAAGTCGCAGCAAAGGCTGTAGCTGGGACTGTAGAGGGGTTAAAACTGTAACAGGCTCCGGTTTCTTTATTTTAAGGGTTAATGCTCTGAAAATTGGTGTGCAATACTTTTAATGCTTTAAGACACTGTGGTGAAAATTTGGTAAATTTTGAACAATTCCTTCATACTTTTTCACAAACCAGCCTGGAAACCGATGCAAGGCTGGAACAAGGGTAAGCAGGCCAAGAAGCCTGCTGCTACTAATAAAACAGCATGAAGGAGTAGCCCCCGATCCGGGACCGGATCTAGTAGGGGGCAGACTCTCTCTCTTTGCTCAGGCTTGGGCAAGAGATGTTCAGGATCCCTGGGCACTAGAAATAGTTTCTCAGGGTTATCTTCTGGAATTCAAGGAACTACCCCCAAGGGGAAGGTTCCACATGTCTCACTTATCCTCAAACCAAATAAAGAGACAGGCATTCTTACATTGTGTAGAAGACCTGTTAAAGATGGGAGTGATACACCCAGTTCCAACGGCGGAACAAGGAAAGGGATTTTACTCAAATCTGTTCATAGTTCCCAAAAAAGAGGGAACTTTCAGACCAATTCTGGATTTAAAGATCCTAAACAAATTTCTCAGAGTACCATCGTTCAAAATGGAAACCATTCGAACGATTCTACCTATAATCCAGGAAGGTCAATTTATGACTACCGTGGATCTTAAGGATGCGTATCTACATATTCCTATCCACAAAGATCATCATCAGTTCCTAAGGTTTGCCTTTCTGGACAAACATTACCAGTTTGTGGCACTCCCATTCGGATTAGCCACTGCTCCAAGGATTTTCACAAAGGTACTCAGGTCCCTTCTAGCGGTTCTAAGACCAAGGGGCATTGCAGTAGTACCTTACTTGGACGACATTCTAATACAAGCGTCGTCTCTTTCAAAGGCAAAGGCTCACACAGACATTGTTCTAGCCTTTCTCAGATCTCACGGTTGGAAGGTGAACATAGAAAAAAGTTCCCTGTCTCCGTCGACAAGAGTTCCTTTCTTGGGAACAATAATAGATTCTTTAGAAATGAGGATTTTTCTGACAGAAGTCAGAAAGTCAAAAATTCTAAACGCTTGTCAAGTTCTTCATTCTATTCCACGTCCTTCCATAGCTCAGTGCATGAAAGTGGTAGGATTGATGGTTGCAGCAATGGACATAGTTCCTTTTGCGCGAATACATCTAAGACCATTACAACTGTGCATGCTGAAACAGTGGAATGGGGACTATACAGACTTGTCTCCAGTGATTCAAGTAGATCAGAAGACCAGAGACTCGCTCCGTTGGTGGCTAACCCAGGATCACCTGTCCCAGGGAATGAGCTTCCGCAGACCAGAGTGGGTCATCGTCGCGACCGACGCCAGTCTAGTGGGCTGGGGCGCGGTCTGGGACTCCCTGAAAGCTCAGGGTCTATGGTCTCGGGAAGAGTCTCTTCTCCCGATAAACATTCTGGAACTGAGAGCGATATTCAATACTCTCAGGGCTTGGCCTCAACTAGCAAAGGCCAGATTCATAAGATTCCAATCAGACAACATGACGACTGTTGCTTACATCAACCATCAGGGGGGAACAAGGAGTTCCCTAGCGATGAGAGAAGTGACCAAAATCATAAAATGGGCAGAGGATCGCTCCTGCCACCTATCTGCGATCCACATCCCAGGAGTGGAAAACTGTGAGGCGGATTATCTGAGTCGTCAGACATTCCATCCGGGGGAGTGGGAACTCCACCCGGAGATATTTGCCCAATTGACTCAATTATGGGGCATTCCAGACATGGATCTGATGGCGTCTCGTCAGAACTTCAAGGTTCCTTGCTACGGGTCCAGATCCAGGGATCCCAAGGCGACTCTAGTGGATGCATTAGTAGTGCCTTGGACCTTCAACCTAGCTTATGTGTTTCCACCGTTTCCTCTCATTCCCAGGCTGGTAGCCAGGATCAAGCAGGAGAGGGCCTCGGTGATCTTGATAGCTCCTGCGTGGCCACGCAGGACTTGGTATGCAGACCTGGTGAATATGTCATCGGCTCCACCATGGAAGCTACCTTTGAGACAGGATCTTCTAGTACATGGTCCATTCGAACATACAAATCTAGTTTCCCTCCAGCTGATGGCTTGGAAATTGAACGCTTGATTTTATCTAAGCGTGGGTTTTCGGATTCTGCAATAGATACTCTGGTACAAGCCAGAAAACCTGTAACTAGAAAAATTTACCATAAGATATGGAAAAGATATATCTGTTGGTGTGAATCCAAGGGATTCTCATGGAGCAAGATCAAAATTCCTAGGATCCTTTCCTTTCTCCAAGAAGGTTTGGATAAGGGATTATCAGCGAGTTCTTTAAAGGGACAGATTTCTGCTTTATCTGTCTTGTTACACAAACGACTGGCAGCTGTGCCAGATGTTCAAGCATTTGTTCAGGCTCTGGTTAGGATCAAGCCTGTTTACAGACCTTTGACTCCTCCCTGGAGTCTAAATCTAGTTCTTTCAGTTCTCCAAGGGGTTCCGTTTGAACCTTTACATTCCATAGATATTAAGTTGTTATCTTGGAAAGTTTTGTTTTTGGTTGCTATTTCTTCTGCTAGAAGAGTTTCTGAGTTATCTGCTCTGCAGTGTACTCCGCCCTATCTGGTGTTCCATTCAGATAAGGTTGTTTTGCGTACTAAGCCTGGTTTTCTTCCAAAAGTTGTTTCCAACAAAAATATTAACCAGGAGATAGTTGTACCTTCTTTGTGTCCAAATCCAGTTTCAAAGAAGGAACGTTTGTTGCACAATTTAGATGTAGTCCGTGCTCTAAAATTCTATTTAGATGCTACAAAAGAGTTCAAACAAACATCTTCTCTGTTTGTCATCTATTCTGGCAAAAGGAGAGGTCAAAAAGCGACTTCTACCTCTCTTTCCTTTTGGCTTAAAAGCATCATCCGATTGGCTTACGAGACTGCCGGACGGCAGCCTCCTGAAAGAATCACAGCTCACTCTACTAGGGCTGTGGCTTCCACATGGGCCTTCAAGAACGAGGCTTCTGTTGATCAGATATGTAAGGCAGCGACTTGGTCTTCCCTGCACACTTTTGCCAAATTTTACAAATTTGATACTTTTGCTTCTTCGGAGGCTATTTTTGGGAGAGAGGTTTTGCAAGCCGTGGTGCCTTCTGTTTAGGTAACCTGGTTTGCTCCCTCCCTTCATTCGTGTCCTAAAGCTTTGGTATTGGTTCCCACAAGTAAGGATGACGCCGTGGACCGGACACACCAATGTTGGAGAAAACAGAATTTATGCTTAACTGATAAATTACTTTTTCCAACGGTGTGTCCGGTCCACGGCCCGCCCTGGTTTTTTGAATCAGGTTTGATGAATAATTTTTTCTAACTACAGTCACCACGGCACCCTATAGTTTCTCCTGTTTTTTTCCTCCTGTCCGTCGGTTGAATGACTGGGGTGGGCGGAGCCTAGGAGGGACTATATGGACAGCTTTTGCTGGGCTCTTTGCCATTTCCTGTTGGGGAAGAGATATTCCCACAAGTAAGGATGACGCCGTGGACCGGACACACCGTTGGAGAAAGTAATTTATCAGGTAAGCATAAATTCTGTTTTTGTATGGGAATTGTATGATTTTTCTTATCAGGTCTGATCCGTGCCTGGACATACTCTGTTTTGTTATCACTCATAATCTCAATAAAAATTAAATAAAAAAAACGAGTACACATTTCACATGTATTTTACAACGAAAGGCAGCAAAATAAATAATAAATGTATATTGCAATAATATTGCACTTGCAATAATGAAACATTTTATGCATTGTTGAAATCTCAAGTTTAAAGTGAAGGTCAATTTTCATGTGAAAGCACCCGGTTTTTAAAAAAACTATTAAAAACAAGGGATCTTTCATTCATGAAAATTGACGTTTCAGCCGTTTTTAAAAAATATACTTACCTTTTCTTCTTGAAGCCGCTCCAGTGCTTCACCAGCCCGTCGCAATCCTCTTCATACGTCAGCAATGATTATTCCGGCATCCTCCAATCACGGCTTCTCCCCCGGGGTAATCATTTCCTGAGGCAATGCCGTGATTGGAGGAAGCCGGTTTCGTCATTGCTGGGTAAGTAAACCAGGAAGAAGCAGGTGGGGCATGGTTTCAGAACGGCGATCCGGCGTTTCAGAAGAACAAGGTAAGTATTTTTTAAAATACAGTGCTATGTCTTTTTTCATGAATGAAAGTGCCCCTGTTTTTATACTTTTTTTTTTAAAAACGGGCACTTTCACATGAAAATTGACCTTCACTTTAATGGTCCTTTTAAAGAGGCTAGGAAACTGTCTGTATCTGCACAGATTTAGGAGTCACATTATAAATTTCTAAGTAGATGGTATTTTAGCCCAACTAGACTACAATTGATATACCCTTCCTCAAATGGCAAATGATGGAGAGGATGTTGCTCTGATGGCACTCAGTTACACATTTGGTGGACCTGCCCCAATTTTGAGAATTGCCAGAAAGATGAAAATAAGTAGGATATTGGGACACAAGCTTAGACGAGACCCAGTCGTTTTACTTTTACCATTTTCTCTCATAAGTGGCAGGCAAAGTTTAAAAAAAAGTCCTCTTGCTGCTCATGATGACGTGCGAAAGAACTAATCCCTGTGCACTGGAAATTCACAACAATCCTAACTCTGTCAGAATGGGAGGCTCAGAGATGCTGAATATCTTACAATTAGAAATGTTTCATTATATTAAAACTGAGAAAGTATTATTCCATGAGCTCATGTTGCAATTGTAGAATAGCAGGTAAACGTGTGTGTGTGTGTATATATATATATATATATATATATATATATATATATATATATATATATATATATATATATATATATATATATATATACATACAGCCCAGGTAGCAAAGTCTGTATATGTCCTTAAATAGTTACTTCCTTACGTGTTTCAAAGGTATATCTTACATTTCCAAACCTTTTTCATCAGAGGAACAATGTGTCTGAAGCTACGGATCACTGTCTTTAAAAACTGAGGGGTTGCGACCCGCCCCTTATTAGCTTGAATCCTATTGGTGCATATATTAATCATGGGATCATGACGCCTGGGGGTGTGTAAGAGTTGTCGGCTATTCTCTCCTCCCCACTGTCATTTTTAGATTGATTAGACCAGGGTCATTGTATTTTATTTTCACATTGATGCATCACGTTTACTGTATGTGCTTTCACCACTCAGTGATTATAACCACTGTTTGTTTATTATTATTGCCATGACAATTGGCGTTTTTTTTTCTATGAGGGGGAGGGGTTTCTATTTCTTTGCAGTGTATAAATTATTGCACTTATTCACATGGCACTTGGTCTGAGGAAGGGGAGTTTTTGTCCCCGAAATGTCACATTAAAAGACCAGAGAGTGTGCGTGCCTGTTATGTATATGTATATATATATATATATATATTAGGGCTGGGCAATGTGGGGGGAAATCGTGATTTAAAAAAAAAAAAAAAAAAAAAAAAAATGTGATTGCTTTCTTATAAATTACTAGAACACCTTAATTTTGCACACGTGACAGGTCTCTCCCTCTGAGCAGTCAGCGTTCCTAGGATGGTCCTGGGGAGGAGGGGTGGGGCATAGACTGGGAAGGAGGTTTGTAGCATGAGAGTGGCCCATCAGAATTTAGCACCGACACGACACCGGCTTTTTCATTACAGGCGGTGCTGTGGGATCATGATACTAACTGTTCTTTCACTACAGTTCCTGTGAGCCCCATGTCTTCACATCTGTGGGGAAATATTAACTTGTTCTAATGTTTAAAATGCACTCAAGTTCCTGGGAGGCAGCTTACAATGTACTATTTTAAATTAAAACACAGTGCATAATAAAGCTGCTAAGTGTTATATAAACAATGTATTACGTATGGCACTTGCTAACACTTCAATAAACACATGAGGTGCATTTTTATTTTCCATACGTATACTTTTTTAGCGTTTTAGCCTCCCAGCTGCCTCCCAGGGACCTGAGTGCATTTTAAACATTAGAACCTTCAGCCAATAAAGTTCTATTTAAAAATAAATTATATATATATATATATATATATATATATATATATACATATATATATATATACATACATATATATATATATATATATATATATATATATATATATATATATATATATATATATATATATATATATATATATATATATATATATATATACATACATACATACAGGTGGCCCTCGGTTTACAACGGTTAAATTTGCACAGTTTCAGAATAACAACCTTTTTTTTTCCAGTCATGTGACTGCTATTGAAAAGCATTGAGAAGCATTGCATTGATTAAAATAGCCAGTAGGTGGAGCAGTCCGCTTGTGTTGCAGCAAAACCAAGCAAGCTGAAATTAATCAGTTTAACCAGACCTGAGCTATCGATCAGATTTCAAAGGAACAAGATCTTTCTGTCTATAAATCAGTCCAGATTGGAATGCAAAGAAAGAACTGTTTGCAGAAAAATGCAAGTGAAGTCTGTGTTGTGTGATTATTTTATTAGGTTTATAATGCTGTTTAGCAAATGTTTTTGTTCATTTAGCTTAGTTTAATTATATATTCTGTGTTGTGTGATTATTTTATTAGGTTTACAATGCTGTTTAGCATTTAAAGTCTTCATTTCAAAGCTTTAAAAATAATGTATTAGGTGTTACTTATGCCAATTTTGAGAGGGGCCTGGAACCTAACTCCCTCACTTCCCTTTGACTTACATTATAAACTGGGTTTCAATTTACAACGGTTTTGATTTACAACCATTCCTTCTAGAACCTAACCCTGGCGTAAACTGAGGGCTACAGTATATATGTGTGTATGTGTGTGTGTATGTGTATATGTGTGTATATATATATATATATATATATATATATATTAGCTTCTACATAATAGTTTGTGATTGGATCCTTATCAAAACGGCTTCTGAAACTGCATGATTTGAAACACTAGAAACATGAAACTCTAAACAAATCAGAATGTCAGAAGGACCAATCTTAGCCTTGTATGTATGTAGCATAAAGTTCTTGTATAAATCCATTAAATAGCACAGGCTCTCATGGCTTCACCAAATAACACTCCTTAAACACTTACATACAAGTATAGGCAGCCTCTCCTACATCTGTGCATGTTTTGTAGCTTATATCATTGTGACTCATGCTGCTTACTGTGAAGGATCTCTGTGTATTTTATTAGGCCTAGATTTGGAGTTCGGCGGTAGCCGTCAAAACCAGCGTTAGAGGCTCCTAACGCTGGTTTTGGCCGCCCGCTGGTATTTGGAGTCAGTGATTAAAGGGTCTAACGCTCACTTTTCAGCCGCGACTTTTCCATACCGCAGATCCCCCTACGCCATTTGCGTAGCCTATCTTTTCAATGGGATCTTTCTAACGCCGGTATTTAGAGTCGTTTCCGAAGTGAGCGTTAGAGCTCTAACGACAAGATTCCAGCCGCCTGAAAATAGCAGGAGTTAAGAGCTTTCTGGCTAACGCCGGTTCATAAAGCTCTTAACTACTATACCCTAAAGTACACTAACACCCATAAACTACCTATGTACCCCTAAACCGAGGTCCCCCCACACCGCCGCCACTCGATTAAAATTTTTAACCCCTAATCTGCCGACCGCCACCTACGTTATATTTATGTACCCCTAATCTGCTGCCCCTAACCCCGCCGACCCCTGTATTACATTTATTAACCCCTAACTTGCCCCCCACAACGTCGCCGCCAGCTACTTAAAATAATTAACCCCTAATCTTCCGACCGCAAATCGCCGCCACCTACGTTATCCCTATGTACCCCTAATCTGCTGCCCCTAACATCGCCGACCCCTATATTATATTTATTAACCCCTAATCTGCCCCCCTCAACGTCGCCGACACCTGCCTACACTTATTAACCCCTAATCTGCCGAGCGGACCTGAGCGCTACTATAATAAATGTATTAACCCCTAATCCGCCTCACTAACCCTATCATAAATAGTATTAAACCCTAATCTGCCCTCCCTAACATCGCCGACACCTACCTTCAATTATTAACCCCTAATCTGCCGACCGGAGCTCACCGCTATTCTAATAAATGTATTAACCCCTAAAGCTAAGTCTAACCCTAACACTAACACCCCCCTAAGTTAAATATAATTTTAATCTAACGAAATAAATTAACTCTTATTAAATAAATTATTCCTATTTAAAGCTAAATACTTACCTGTAAAATAAATCCTAATATAGCTACAATATAAATTATAATTATATTGTAGCTATTTTAGGATTAATATTTATTTTACAGGCAACTTTGTAATTATTTTAACCAGGTACAATAGCTATTAAATAGTTAAGAACTATTTAATAGTTACCTAGTTAAAATAATAACAAATTTACCTGTAAAATAAATCCTAACCTAAGTTATAATTAAACCTAACACTACCCTATCAATAAAATAATTAAATAAACTACCTACAATTACCTACAATTAACCTAACACTACACTATCAATAAATTAATTAAACACAATTCCTACAAATAAATACAATTAAATAAACTAGCTAAAGTACAAAAAATAAAAAAGAACTAAGTTACAGAAAATAAAAAAATATTTACAAACATAAGAAAAATATTACAACAATTTTAAACTAATTACACCTACTCTAAGCCCCCTAATAAAATAACAAAGCCCCCCAAAATAAAAAATTCCCTACCCTATTCTAAATTAAAAAAGTTACAAGCTCTTTTACCTTACCAGCCCTGAACAGGGCCCTTTGCGGGGCATGCCCCAAGAATTTCAGCTCTTTTGCCTGTAAAAAAAAACATACAATACCCCCCCCCAACATTACAACCCACCACCCACATACCCCTAATCTAACCCAAACCCCCTTAAAGAAACCTAACACTAAGCCCCTGAAGATCTTCCTACCTTGTCTTCACCATACCAGGTTCACCGATCCGTCCTGGCTCCAACATCTTCATCCAACCCAAGCGGGGGTTGGCGATCCATAATCCGGTCCAGAAGAGGCTCCAAAGTCTTCCTCCTATCCGGCAAGAAGAGGACATCCGGACCGGCAAACATCTTCTCCAAGCGGCATCTTCGATCTTCTTCCATCCGGAGCGAAGCGGCAGGATCCTGAAGACATCCAGCGCGGAACATCCATCCGGACCGACGACTGAACGACGAATGACTGTTCCTTTAAGGGACGTCATCCAAGATGGCGTCCCTCGAATTCCGATTGGCTGATAGGATTCTATCAGCCAATCGGAATTAAGGTAGGAATTTTCTGATTGGCTGATGGAATCAGCCAATCAGAATCAAGTTCAATCCGATTGGCTGATCCAATCAGCCAATCAGATTGAGCTCGCATTCTATTGGCTGTTCCGATCAGCCAATAGAATGCGAGCTCAATCTGATTGGCTGATTGGATCGGCCAATCGGATTGAACTAGATTCTGATTGGCTGATTCCATCAGCCAATCAGAAAATTCCTACCTTAATTCCGATTGGCTGATAGAATCCTATCAGCCAATCGGAATTCGAGGGACGCCATCTTGGATGACGTCCCTTAAAGGAACAGTCATTCGTCGTTCAGTCGTCGGTCCGGATGGATGTTCCGCGCTGGATGTCTTCAGGATCCTGCCGCTTCGCTCCGGATGGAAGAAGATCGAAGATGCCGCTTGGAGAAGATGTTTGCCGGTCCGGATGTCCTCTTCTTGCCGGATAGGAGGAAGACTTTGGAGCCTCTTCTGGACCGGATTATGGATCGCCAACCCCCGCTTGGGTTGGTTGAAGATGTTGGAGCCAGGACGGATCGGTGATACCTGGATGGTGAAGACAAGGTAGGAAGATCTTCAGGGGCTTAGTGTTAGGTTTATTTAAGGGGGGTTTGGGTTAGATTAGGGGTATGTGGGTGGTGGGTTGTAATGTTGGGGGGGGGGTATTGTATGTTTTTTTTTACAGGCAAAAGAGCTGAACTTCTTGGGGCATGCCCCGCAAAGGGCCCTGTTCAGGGCTGGTAAGGTAAAAGAGCTTGTAACTTTTTTAATTTAGAATAGGGTAGGGAATTTTTTATTTTGGGGGGCTTTGTTATTTTATTAGGGGGCTTAGAGTAGGTGTAATTAGTTTAAAATTGTTGTAATATTTTTCTTATGTTTGTAAATATTTTTTTATTTTCTGTAACTTAGTTCTTTTTTATTTTTTGTACTTTAGCTAGTTTATTTAATTGTATTTATTTGTAGGAATTGTGTTTAATTAATTTATTGATAGTGTAGTGTTAGGTTAATTGTAGGTAATTGTAGGTAGTTTATTTAATTATTTTATTGATAGGGTAGTGTTAGGTTTAATTATAACTTAGGTTAGGATTTATTTTACAGGTAAATTTGTTATTATTTTAACTAGGTAACTATTAAATAGTTCTTAACTATTTAATAGCTATTGTACCTGGTTAAAATAATTACAAAGTTGCCTGTAAAATAAATATTAATCCTAAAATAGCTATAATATAATTATAATTTATATTGTAGCTATATTAGGGTTTATTTTACAGGTAAGTATTTAGCTTTAAATAGAAATAAGTTATTTAATAAGAGTTAATTTATTTCGTTAGATAAATATTATATTTAACTTAGGGGGGTGTTAGTGTTAGGGTTAGACTTAGCTTTAGGGGTTAATCCATTTATTAGAATAGCGGTGAGCTCCGATCGGAAGATTAGGGGTTAATAATTGAAGTTAGGTGTCGGCGATGTTAGGGAGGGCAGATTAGGGGTTAATACTATTTATGATAGGGTTAGTGATGCGGATTAGGGGTTAATAACTTTATTATAGTAGCGCTCAGGTCCGCTCGGCAGATTAGGGGTTAATAATTGTAGGTAGGTGTCGGCGAC
The DNA here is from genome assembly GCF_027579735.1 of Bombina bombina. Taxonomy (NCBI): domain Eukaryota; kingdom Metazoa; phylum Chordata; class Amphibia; order Anura; family Bombinatoridae; genus Bombina; species Bombina bombina. Next base: position 1,226,468,132 of record NC_069500.1, on the reverse strand, counting down.
GTTGTGGGGGGCAGGTTAGGGGTTAATAAATATAATATAGGGGTCGGCGGTGTTAGGGGTAGCAGATTAGGGGTACATAGGGATAACGTAGGTGGCGGCGGTTTACGGAGCGGCAGATTAGGGGTTTAAAAAAATATGCAGGGGTCAGCGATAGCGGGGGCGGCAGATTAGGGGTTAATAAGTGTAAGGCTAGGGGTGTTTAGACTCGGGGTACATGTTAGAGTGTTAGGTGCAGACGTAGGAAGTGTTTCCCCATAGGAAACAATGGGGCTGCGTTAGGAGCTGAACGCTGCTTTTTTGCAGGTGTTAGGTTTTTTTTCAGCTCAAACAGCCCCATTGTTTCCTATGGGGGAATCGTGCACGAGCACGTTTTTGAGGCCGGCCGCGTCCGTAAGTAACTCTGGTATCGAGAGTTGCATTTGCGGTAAAAATGCTCTACGCTCCTTTTTTGGAGCCTAACGCAGCATTTGTTTGAACTCTCGATACCAGAGTTAATTTTATGGTGCGGCCAGAAAAAAGCCCGCGGAGCGTTAACAGCCCTTTTACCGCCGAACTCCAAATCTAGGCCTTAGACTTTATACCATACTTATAAATAACAAATAATACATAGTTTTACTCTCTGCATTCTAGAAACCTGAGACCAGCACTATAACTAAAAACACCCTCTTGTTTTGCTTTTGTGGCCCAAAGTTCCTTCCCCATCACATGATCATACTAGAGCCCCACAGTGTTCTCTGTAGGTTATACACAGGGATGTTTTAACCATGTTCTCTACTAAAAGGTGATACAATTTACTGGACGTTATGGTTAGAACTTCCTTTTGCAATGTTATAATACATTTTTATTAATTTATTACAATGGCAGCATTTTGTTGTGTAAGGATAGTTTGCATTATCTTTTATTTCCTACTTGCTTGTTCCTGTCTTGTTCTTTCACCTGTTATTTATGATCGGATGATTCACTTCTATTCATTATTTTATTAGAATTTCAATTGTATTGATAACTTTCATTTTTTTCTTTTCTTCCAGCCCTTCCAGTCTCTGCGGTAAGCATGATTCTTACACAGGGCCTTATTTCCAGAGGTACAAACTTTATTCATTTTTTGTATATTTAATGTTTGAGAAATGGATCTTGTAGATGTGTGTTTTTTTTTTTTATTATTTAAGCTAGTTGTTAAGTAGCACGTTCATGTAAAGTCATTATGTGTAGCATTATGTTGTGTACACATAAATGTGATACACCCTCTTACTGACCTGAATAAAACAGGTTTGGCAGTGGCTGTCGCCTATTAAGTCGCCATGTAAAATACCTCTTTGACACCCAGTAATGCATTTAGCGTTTTGTATTCCTCTAGGCCCAAACACTATAAACATTTACAGTTATTATGATTTTCTTGTCAGGTTACAGTTTGTTATATATGTCTTGCCATACATTTACCTCTACACTTATACTTTAGATTCATGAACTGGAAGCATTTAAGAGCCAATCAGATGTTTCCCCCCCCTCACCATCCATTTGTATATTGTAGACTGTATATTCACAGACAATATTAGGTACCTGTATAATGTTTAAATTGCTATGTGTTGGAACTAAGTGAGATGTGATGTTTTCTGTGTGTGTAACTATTTAATTGTCCTATGAAGGTGCACTGGTGTGCCTCCCAAGACATGCCCATATGATATTGCCATATAAGCAATTATTTGTAATTCTGATATTTTGCAGATGAAGAAACAGATTTTACAGCTAAGAACCATAGGTGCAACAAGTCTGCCTATATTACTTATAAAATATAAACTTAATTAGTTCATAGTATAGCTTTACTCTTATCCCAGGCATTATTGAAGTCCTCAGAAGTGTTTGTCTACCACTTCTAATTGTCTATGGATCAACCGCCTTTCTGTGAAGAAGCGCTTCCACAAATTACTCCTGAACCTACTATCTTTCAATTTGAGATCATGACCCCCTTCTTCTGGTGTGTCTTTTTAAAAAAAAAAAAAAATACTTCTAGAGCTTTATTAATCACACTCAGTACAGCTTCTGACAGCCAGCACCCACATATGGGACGTTGCTGGCAGCCCCATACATTTTAAACATGTATTTTTGGGGTTTTCCATTGTATTTATGGACTTTATGGACTGTGGCCTCACTCATACTATGTGATCTTATATGAGTAGCTTGCTACTTATTTGTACTTTGGGTCCTGTCTACTGTACCACGAGTATGTCCATTTGGTCCAGTCTTGCTCTGAAATACACCTATATATTAGCTAATTCTTACTAAAATATATGTTGCTGTCAACAAAAAATGTCTCTGTAGTGTGTCAATGATGGATTTACACTGTGCTGTAAACTGATGATAGCATTTTGGCTCCCACAACCTGCAGGGGGAAAGTTGGGTGGGGCTTGATATAATTGACTTGATGATATAGTTTTGGCATAATTATTTGGTGTTTCCCAGTATTATGTTACTTTATATTATTCATAGATCACAACAGCAAACTCCAATTTGCCAGGCAGTACGGCTGCTATTATTTCTGTCTATGCTTTAAAAGGACAGTATACACCAATTTTCATATAACTGCATGTAATAGACACTACTATAAAGAATAATATGCACAGATACTGATATAAAAATCCAGTATAAAACCGTTCAAAAACTTACTTAGAGGCTTCCAGTTTAGATCTGTTTAAAAGATTACTGGAACACATGACTGCAAGTGGGAAATATCAGACACTCCCCCCCCTCCCCCTTCCTTTGCATATGAAAAGACCCTTTACACAAACAGAAGCAAGCTGGAGTAGCTATACGTCCGTATTCTCCTAAATCTTTGGGGCTTGGTTAGGAGTCTGAAAATCAGACCAATGTTATTAAAAAATAAAAAGCTATATGCTCCAGAACGCTCAAAGGATAAAAGGTCTTTTACTGCATGATACCCTCCAAAAAATTGCATTGTTTGCAGACGACCTTACAATTTTTCTCATGGACCCAGAAAGTTCCCTCCCTAATCTATTCCATTGTCTTGAGTACTTTAGCACCCTTACATATTATAAAGTTAATATTAATTAAACAGAAACTTATACCATATGCTTACCTTCAGAAAAGTTCCATACCTTCAAAGAGACCCTTAATTTCAAGTGGTCAGGTATGGGCCTAAAGCATTTTGGTGTTTACCTCTCCAGTTACCTGAAGAGAACTCTAAATCTTAATTTTAATCCATTAATTGTTCATATTAAACAATTGTTGTCACCTTGGCATTCCAGGAAATTTCTTGGATGTGCCGCAATGACAATACTTCCAAAAATAACTTACATCTTTAGGTGTCTTCCCTTAAAAATTCCTTTTAATATTATTAATAACCTGCAGTCATTAGTTAATATTTGGAATTAGAAAAGAGTAAGAGTAGCTTCCAGAATGATTCAATAGCCAGTTATGATGGGAGGACTTGGCCTTCCATGTATTAAAACTTAAAATAAAGTGGCATTATTAACCCATGCCATAGCTTGGGGAGCTCGTTTAGAGTTTGCAAGATGGAGAGAATTAGAACAAGCTTCTCTTCCAGCATACATGAGGTTAGAAGATCTGCCATGGCTACTGACACATAGTGTACCTGCCTCCTATTTTAGTAATGTAATCATACAAGAATGTTTGAAAAGTTGGAGGCTGCTAAGACATGCAGTAGGTTTGGCCCAACACCCAGCTCCACTCCATTCAATTCAGAAAATTATTTCTGTGTAGAATCATTAAGGAATAACAACTGTTAGTCACCTGTATGTACCAACTCATATTATTCCATATAGTGAACTTATTGTAAGAAACAAGACCCTTTCAAGCACCAATTTGAATTAAGGAGTATATATTCTCATTTGAAGGCATGGGGTTTCCCTGCAAAGCAACTTAGATCATCAACACCTTGGGAATTAAGATAGTCTGCTGACAAACAGTTATATCAACTGCTCACAACCCATTATATACTTCTCTTAGATTGCCCTAAATTTAAAAGTCAAATCCTTTAATTTAATGGGAAAGAGATCAAATGAGGAATAGCAGTTAGCCATAAAACATACAAAGAAAGCAATGCACTTTGTCACATTCTATCAGCTATATTACAACATTCTTTTTAGGTGGCACATGGTCCTTCAAACACTACATAAGATATTTTTTGCGACAAAACTGATAAATGTTGAAGACACTTCCATAAGGTAGGCTCCCCTTTGCATGTGTGTTGGTCCTGTACTGAAATTCAAATATTATGCAATAAAAACTCACAACTTTGTCTAAACATAGGTTATAAACAATTTACAGTTTCAGTAGCATTATTCCACCTTGGTTTATCTAAATTGAAACGTGTCCAAAGATCACTTTTATAATTATAGTTCTTTCAGCATGTAAATAATTCAATGGGAACTATAGACACCCATATAGCTATATAAACTTTGTGGAATACAATATCATGATAGATAGAAATTCATAAAATATTAGTATTAATTTTGACTATATACTTATAGTTGAGCACGGGCCTGGATGGCGCCGAAGGATTAATGATAGACAGAGATACCCTTCTATGGTGACACTCAGTGGACTATGTCAAAGTCTTATTTTCTTCCTAATGGGAAAGAGTCCACAGCCGCATTCATTACTTATGGGAAATAAGAACCTGGCCACCAGGTGGAGGCAAAGACACACCAACTAAAGGCTTAAATACTCCTCCAACTTTCCCTACCCCCCAGTCATTCTTTGCATTTCGTCCCAGGAGGTTGGCAGAGAAGTGTCAGAAGTTTTTATTTTTTAAAGAAAATACTTTTTAATTTTTACGTAAAGTGTGTCTCTCATGGAGGGTAGTACTCTTCGCAACGGGACAGAAGTTTTAAGTAGTCCTGTTAGTCTCTCAGTGAGGGCCTGGGCGAATGTTAGAGTCCGGAGATGCAGTAGGAGTTCTCTCTGCGACACCATCCCGATTCATATTAACAGCTGCTCTAGCACTTGGCATTGCCAACCCTTTGTTTTGCTACCTGCTGTCTTCTCTCAAGTCCATGACGGAGGCAACGCTACTGTACGTCACACTTGAAGGGCCGTGTTTCTGTTCCACGGCATAGATTCCAGTAAGATCGTTTCATTTTATCACTATGAATGTTATGTTGACAGATAGGTATGGGTCTCAGTGAGTCTCCTCTGTTCGGATCTGGGAATCATGGGATAATTCCTTCCTTAGGGGGGATTTGTGAACAGTGTGGGGTTCCTTAATCATGTTTCTTATGTGATTTCCTTGCTTTGTGTATTGGGTATTGGCTCTGGGGCTGAGACGGGAGAATTGCTGAAGGTTAGTGGGGCCTAGTTGCCACCCTTTTCTGGCACGCTTTTTTGGACTTTACGGTTCACCTTATGACCAGGCGTCGTTACGCTGGGTTTGTTACGCTTCCGCATTCCTGACCGTGTGGCGACAAAGATTTTCTGCTTCGTTTGGATCTGGTCATAGGAGGTGGTGAGTGCCCCAGCCATTGTGGGTGTCAGACAGTGTTCCCTCTAAGGCCAGTTTTCTGTGCGGCCCAGCAATTAAATAGTTAATTAGGTAACCGCACCCTACAATTAGCAAACACTGCACAATGCAGACTTAAAGGTATGGTTCTCCTGTTAACTGTTTTACTGCTGGGCCGCACACAAAACTGGTGTCCGGTGCCGTTCATTTTTTTTATATTGTCCTAATTTTTATCTTTGGTTTTAACCATGGAGGATTCTGAAGCTGAGACTGTCGTTTCTGATTCCGATTCTTCTACTTGTGAGGAAGGTGCTTTGGCCCCACTGACGCAGGTTTATCAGTCCTGTCTCTTGTGCTTTCTTAGAGCACCTGGTTCCTCAGGCTCAGGGAACCAGGGGCCTATTGAGCCATCAGCCTCTGGGGGCTCTGTTCCTCAAGTGGCGGATTCCCAACAACACCCTTCCTCTACATTTGCGAGTAACCCTAATGTTAATTCTCCCTCTGCACAGGGGGGGTTTGTTTCCCCTGGAGATGGCGGGTCACTTCAATATATTGATGGCGCTGGTTCGCCTGCAGGATCCTGAGGTTTCTGCAAGGTTATGTTCTTGCCCAATTATCCCTGGTGTCCATACTTCGGGTGGGTCTATTCAGTTACCTCCGGGGGTGAATATTCCTCCATGTTGCACCTTTCGTTATCGGATCGCACGACTGTGCGTTCTACTCCATTGTCTTTACGACTTATTGGGGGATCCTCTCCTTTATCAGTCGGGGACTGTGTCATCGAATGGTGCTTTGAGCTAGACTATTTGGGATGTTGATCGTCTCCTGTTGGTCGCTCGTGTCCTTTCCCAGAATTTTTTTTGGCGGATGCCTTCAGGCTGCCTTCTTTTCTTTCATCCGGTTAGGATACTTTTTTATTTGATTTTTCCCTCGGGAATTTCTGGGATGACTTGCTTTTTGCTACTTCTTCAGAAGTTGTTCGCGGACTGTTGGGTCCGGAATTTGTGTGCACTTTGTTGTGTTGTCAGTGACGCCTGTTGCCCTTGCCAGGTCCGGCGGGATCTTGTGTGTTTTGTTTTATTATTTTATTGTTTGTTTTCCCAAACTACTCTACATCTACATCCGGGCCTTCGGGTCCGCACACCGGGAGAAATTGGGCATGCCATTCATTTCCAGGACTGAGTAAGTGGCTTCCACCTTATTTTGTTCCATTTTTAATGGATCCTCTTCATGGATCAGCGGTGGAGCGTATGTCGGCATGCAAGAGCATATACTAGATTGGTCTAGTGGTTAGATCCGATGCTCCTGGAATGGAAGGTTGTGAGTTCGAATCCAAGTCTGCATCCTTGTATACATGGCCAATAGCGGAATCATGCCTGCATTCTCTGTGATCCGCCAGCGCTGCTGTGGGGTGGCTAGCCTGTAACTTGCCACGTGGGGGCCTGGTTCGCCTTTTTCGTTACTGGAGGCCTCTTCTAGCTGGAACCCGGTTTTATTGGGGTCGCCTTGTTCTTTCGGTTCTGTTTTTTTCCAGACTTTTCTCCACCCTCTTTGGGCCGGGCGCTGATGTGGGACCCTAGTTTCTGAATGTCACAGAGTTTGCTCTGTGTCATGGTTTCTATCGCCTTGAGATCGGTTATGTTTTTTTTCGCGGTCCTTTCTTAGGTTTTGCTAGATTTCCTGGTTTTCTCGGGTTTCTTCCTCGGGTGAGGAGTGTCTGACTGGAATTTTGGTCGGGGTCCTTTTCTTCAGGTCTCTTTGTGGATCTGGGATTGGGGGGTTGGTATAGTTCTGTCTATGCTTGTCCGGGTTGTGTCTGGAAGGGGTTCTTCCTTTTCTCTTTTTGGAGTGTCTGGTCCCCTTCTATGGCTGCTTGGGGCCTTTGTATATCTGTGCGGGAATGTGTTCTGGACTTTTTTTAGGGGTCCGTTGTTCTGGTGCTCTAACATTGCATCAGCATAGCTCTTCCCCAAGATATCTGCTGTGGGGTCACGTGATTGCGACCTCTGGTAGTCTCGGCTCCTTTGGGGGCTGGCTCGTTTTGGGTTAGTTTTGACCCCTCTGTCGAGTTTGTGTCCAGGGGGGCAAGGTTTTCCCTTGTCCTCCGTCTTTCCTTGGGAGACTTTTTTCCCTGGAGGTGTGTTCCTTTTGTCCCTGGTTAAGCGATGGAGATGCCCTTGGAAATGGACTTCTGGGTTCGGTGTTCCTCTGGGGTGGGACTCTGGATTTTTCACTGTCGTTGACAGGTTGTTTTTTTCCGTGAGTGGGCGGTCCTTGTTGTGGCGGTTCTGTGGTCGTGGATGTCCCTGTTTATCTCAGGATCCTAAGCTGTGGTTCTGGTCATCTTTGGACTTTCAGCTGTCTGTTTCTTTTGGTTACAGTTGGTCCCTTTTGAGGTGCTCTCTGGGGGGGTTTGGATCTCTGATTTTTCTCTCCATGGCGGGGGTCTTGTCTAGGAACTTGGTTTTTACTGGTTCCGTTTCTATTTGGTTTCCTACAGCTGGGGAGCTGGACAAGGGTTTTTTTTTCCCCCTTTTTCTGTGGCTGCTCTATAGCGTGCTACTTAGTTGTCTGGGTGTTTTTTTCTGTTCTCGAGATACCTTTTTGTTCTCTTTCGGTCTCCGACTGGGCCGTGTTTTGACTGATGATGCCCTTTTTTCTGGCATTTGTGAGGCTTTCTGGAGTCTGCCAAACTAGTCTGCTTTGTCTTTTTGGAAGACAGGGTTCTGGTTCAGTTCTCCTTCTTCCTTTGCGGAGTTGTTGGTCAGAGTTCCCTTATGGGGACGTGTATGGGATTGGCCTTTGGGCGATAGGGCGCTTTGAGTCCTGATGGCTCGGTGGTGTTGCATGTGGTGTTTACCCAGGCTAGGGACTGTCGTTTGTGTCCTTGGGGCCCTTTTTTTCTTCATGTTTTTTGCTCCTTTTGGATAAGGCGGGACTTTTTTAATTATGGGATGTGGTTCAGTCCTGGTGCCCTCAGATTGGGCCGCCTCTTACCCTCCCGTTCTTGGCATTCAGTGTCCTCTTTGGCTTGGGTATATTTTTCCCACAAGTAATGAATGCGGCTGTGGACTCTTTCCCATTAGGAAGAAAAACATAAATTATGCTTACCTGATAATTTCATTTTCTTCCGTGGGAAAGAGTCCACAGCCCCCCGCACATTTTTTGTGTATATTCTTCTGGCACCCTTTGACCTTGATATTTCTTCCACTGATCCTTGTTCCTCGGCAGAATGACTGGGGGATAGGGGAAGTGGGAGGAGTATTTAAGCCTTTGGCTGTCTTTGCCTCTTCCTGGTGGCCAGGTTCTTATTTCCTAGAAGTAATGAATGCGGCTGTGGACTCTTTCCCATGGAAGAAAATGAAATTATCAGGTAAGCATAATTTATGTTTTTTACAACGTTTCTGGATTATATAACACAATAGATTATTTTACTCATAGACAACGCAGCTCTATACATAGTATAATATAGCTTCTTCAGTTTCTTTCTTGGTGATGAGACCTTAAAGGGACACTGAACCCACATTTGTTCATTTGTAATTCAGAAAGAGCATGCAATTTTAAGCAACTTTCTAATTTATCAATTTTTCTACGTTCTCTTGCTATCATTTTTTGAATAAGAAGGCATCTAAGTTTTTTTTTGGTTTCAGTACTCTGGACAGCACTTTTTTATTGGTGGATGAATTTATCCACCAATCCGCAAGGACAACCCAGGTTGTTCACCAAAAATGGGCCGGCATATAAACTTACATTCTTGCATTTCAAATAAAGATACCAAGAGAATGAAGAAAATTTGATAATAGGAGTAAATTCGAAATTTGCATAAAATTTCATGCTCAGTCTGAATCACAAAATTAAATTTTTGTGTAAAGTGTCCCTTTAAGCTCTTACTTTAGTTTTGTTGCTTATTTAATCATAATTTAAACTGAATTGTTTACTATATAACCGATTACTTATATAATCTACATTATTTTATACAACATTTTAGGTGTCCGTTCACTTCATCAACTATACTTCTCCAAGACAGTATGTAGTGAACGTTCACCAACTTATAAAATTATACATATGTATATGTTATATCTTGTTATTTACCTATATTATTGTTTAGTTTTCTTGTTCGTCGTCATTCCGTTAAAGTAAAAGTCGATTGTGTTCTAATGATGCACTACCATAGATCAAGTATTCTTTTGTATTAGACAAGGTGGCTTATTCAAGAGACTTTTATAAAACATGTAAGACGGCTACATAGTCTTTTTTTGAATACTTTACTGGTACAAGATTTGTAATTGTCAGTATAACTCATTCTTCTTGCTTGATGAAGAATAATGAAGGCATATAAAGGCAGACCATTCTTGGTGCAAATGTATCTTGTTCATATAAGATGCAATTTAAGGGCTGGATAAATCCCCTTCTCCCTTTCTCACAGTAGGTTCATGCTTGGCTGTCTATGAACCAACTTACTCAAGGAGGTAGTTCTACCTTCTCCTAAATTCATAGGACCTCTGTCTATCAGTAATGATATGATTCTAACCCAAGAGTGAAGGAATGGTTCTCTGTGCTGCGTTAGTAAGATGCAGACTGTGGAGCATGTAGTCTTATGTACAAGAGGAGCCTTGCATGAGGTTATTTTTATTTTTTGTATTCCATGTCTGTTTGGCTGCTTTATTATAAAAAAAAATTCTCACAGGTTGTGTTAAAACGGGTTTGTTGAAGCACCCCCCAACCACTGAGAATGAAGTGAGTTCCCTATTGTCTTCCTCACACCTCACTACCTGCCCACTTGACCCTATCCCTTCACATCTAATACCTTCTCTGTCTTCTACTCTCACTCCAGCTCTTACTCACATATTCAACCTATCCCTTACTACCGGTTCATTCCCATCTTCCTTCAAACATGCAAAGGTCACCCCCTTCCTCAAAAAACCCTCCCTCAACCCCAATTCTCCTGCAAACTACCGCCCCATATCACTGCTTCCACTAGCTTCAAAAGTTCTGGAAAAACTAGTTGCTTAACCCCTTGCAATCTGGCTTCTGTCCCAACACTCAACTGAGACTGCCCTCACCAAGGTTACCAACGATCTTTTGTCTGCTAAAAAGAACGGCCACTACTCAATAATTATCTTACATGACCTGTCTGCTGCCTTTGACACCGTTTACCATGCCCTTCTCCTACGAACTCTCAGCTCTCTTGGGCTCTCTGACACTGCCCTTTCCTGGATCCACTCTTATCTCTCTAATAGGTCCTTTTATGTCTCCTTTGCTGGCAACTCCTCCTATCCATTGCCTCTGTCTGTTAAAGTACCTCAAGGCTCTGTTCTGGGTCCTCTACTCTTCTCTATTTATACTTCCTCACTGGGTAAACGTATCAGTAGCTATGGCTTCAACTATCACCTCTATGCAGATAATACTCAGATCTACCTATCCACCCCTGGACTCTCTCCTTCTGTCCTTTCTCACATCAGTGTCTGCTTATCTGGCATTTCTTCTTGGATGGCCTCTCACCTCCTAAAAATTAACATGTCCAAGACTGAGCTCCTTCTAATCCCCCCTCTTTAATTCTACCCCGGTTTCTAACGTTTCTAACACTGTTGGTGACACCACTATCTCCCCATCACCCCAAGTTCGCTGCCTAGGAGTTACACTTGACTCCAATCTGTCCTTCATACCCCAAATCCAATTGCTCTCTTCATCCTGTCGCAACCACCTATGCAATATCTCCAAAATTCGTCCGTTTCTGAGTGCTAAAACTACTCAACAGCTAATCCACTGCCTGGTAATTTCCAGTATTGACTACTGTAATAACTTACTAACTGGCCTCCCTCTCTCCCGCCTCTCCCCTCTTCAATCCATCCTAAATGCCTCTGCTAGACTAATTCTCCTCTCCCGTCGCTCTTTATCTGCTGCACCTCTCTGCGAGTCCCCTTCACTGGCTTCCCAATCACAGCAGAATTCAATTCAAAATTCAAAAAATGTATCTTCTACCATCATCTCCTCCCATGCTAAACTACAGGACTTCTCTCGTGCGGCACCAACCATCTGGAACGCACTTCCTCAAGCTGTCAGACTTTCCCCTAACCTTTCCTCTTTTAAACGCTCCCTAAAGACCTTTTTGTTCAGGGAAGCCTATCTCCAAATCAAATCAGTGACAAATTAATTCCACTTGCCTAATAGCTGCCCTCATCTAACTCCACACTAACCTCATTCTCGCCTTCACAGTCCCCACCTCCTGTTTCTCACCCTCTTACCCATGTAGATTGTAAGTTCCCACGGGAACAGGGCCCTCAATTCCCCCTGTATTTGTTTGTTAAACTTTGTCTGGTGTCTTTTATATTGTATTGTATTGCACTTTTATCTTTGTACCCATGAACAGAGCTGCGGAATCTGTTGGCGCTTTATAAATAATAATAAAATAAAGTATGTCCAACCGGCCACAATTTGTCTCAAGGACAGTTTTTAGGCAGATTGCCCTTTAGTACTGTTAAGGAAAAATCGAGTAGTGCTCACTTCTTGTCAGCATTGTCCCCTTCCGCTTCACTGCTATACACCTAGCTTTTGTTGTTGCTGTTGGGATGGCATGTGAAGGTAAGAGCCCAACTCACCCTCTCATTCTCACCCTATTCTAAAAGCAAAAGCTTCTCATTTGGATTTAAGTTTAAAGCTGTGTGAAGGTCTGCTTCAACCTTCTTACAATTACAATACATTGCATTTGTATTTTATGATGAGTTTTTTTTTAATTAATAGAGTTCTATTTAAAACATTTTTTATATGATCAATTCTTAGTGAATGGCCACTACGGTGAGCCAAGAATGTAGTACATTTCCTTTTTTGTATGGCTCATATCTATAGTAGCATTTGCACATTTTTTTACCTATTTTCGGGGGGGCTACAACAACCATGTTATATTTAGTATTTATATATTTTATTTAAGTTGTGTAGGGACTATTTCTCTCTATATTAATAGTATTTATTATTTTAATACAGGTTTAGGAGCAAACACTCTTCTTAATAAATGCTGCTAATAAGGAATAAGGAAATAACCACAGCGGGAAAAAAAAAAAAAAAAACGTGTTATATTTTTAGTTCTTATTTGGCAGTGAACACAGGGACACTGATAAGTTATCTCAGAAATACAGTGAAAGTGATGGAATGATTTCTTGGATCAATATTAACAGAAATTACTTACAGTTTACTTTAAGATATCGTGTTAAAGTCTTTTGTAAATCTGTTTTCTGACATTAAATGATGTGCTTGTGAAATTGTTTGCAGTTTCCTTTATACAATAGCTATAGTGAGTGGTTCTCATCAGACAAGAGTATTTGTTACATTATATTACTGTTTTTAATCTGACCTTGCAAACATTAAGCCTTAGATCTCGGACCATGTGAGACTTAATTTTCAGAATGTACTGAAATAAAAAGTTAGAATTAGCACATTTGGTGAACTCTTGTTTTGTTCAATGTGTCCCTTTTAAAGGGCAATAATCCTAAATGTTAATTGAGTCCTTTTAAGTCAGACTTCCTATATGGAAACACAAAAATGTCTTCAAGTTTGGCGCAGTGATTCTTCTGACTCATCATGTGGTGTCTTGGCAATTCCTATCTACAGGAAGCAAGTACCATATACTGTACATGTACAGCTGTACTTTACTTTAAAGCAATGGATCGATTTCCCTGTTTAAACATTTTTTTGGATAGCTCTGAGCCCCATTCCAAGACTGTGTAGTCAATAGTAGTATATGTGTATACCGCAGGAGGAAACAAAGAACTCCTCGGCACTCCAAGGGACTGAGTAAGATAAAAGTTCTTTATTTGCGCAGCTTAAAAACATATCCGTATACAGCAGCCCAATGAAAACACATATTAGCAAAGGGAAACGTCACCCTCCTGTGACATCATACGCGTTTCATGCCTCTGGGCATGTGTATAACGCATCCCATAAAGTGCAGCAAAACACTGACGTATAAAGGACATTTTTTTTTTATTGAAAACTATAAACCTTTTACATTACTACGGAAATATATGGAAAACTGTTATTTAAATCATGTTTATGGTAGTATTACGTTTTGATGCATGATGTATCTATTTTCTTTCAGGATTGCTTACATCATCTTCGAGATTTGGCTCGCTTCCAAAAGTGGCATGTGAGTTAAATATTTGTGAGCTTGCTATATACTTGGGTCATACATGTTGCTTTATTCTAACTTCTTTTTAAGTTACACTCTACTGAAAAAATTAAATGCTCTGTTTTGTAATAACATTTTATTTTAAACAAATTGAAATTCTTTACTATGTGTTTAGCTCCAGTAATTGGAGCATACGTATATATGTCCAGTTCTCAATGGCTCACCAACTTCATATCAGGTGTACAACTTTGACTGTGCATGTAACCTATTTCAGTGGTAAAACACATAGTAAAAGAAAGGAATTGAATTTTGCTGTTTCCTAATAAATTATAACAATAATCATCATAAAATGCTCTAAGAAAATAAAGCTGTTTTATTTTTATACTAGAATGACCCCTTTTAGCTTGTCCTGTTTAAAAAAACAGGATGCTTCATATTGGACAGTAGATAATGTAAGCTTCCTTTCTATCTAATGTAATAATGTAGATTGAGGGAATAGTGTTTTGTTATCCTGTATTGCATGTCTTCAAGCAGTGTCAGTTTAGAGTCTGCATAATATTACAGTTAACCGCAGCTGTATTTATATCTTGAATAGAATAAATGTGGGTTGTTTATTTTTTTTAAACTCTCTCTGTTCTATTTTGAAAGTTGCTGGCTTCTGTGGATACATTGCAGGAAAAATTTCATACATGAAAACCTGTCAGGAAAAATTTAAAAAACTTGAGAATTCACCACTGGGAGATGCTATTCGTCAAGGATACAGACCTTCACAGTAAGTTAAATAGATCTGTTCATTGTACAACATAAAACATTTGCCATCTAGGAGCATATGTTATCATTTCTAGACTTACATACAAACATACACACACACTCACACTCAAATATACATACACACACACATATACTGTACATATACACACATACATGCACACACACATACATACACATACATACACACATGCATGCACACACACACACACACTTTACTTACATATATATATATATATATATATATATACACACACACATATACATACACATATATACTGTACATACACACACACACACACACATACATACATACATACATACATACACACACGCACACACACACTTTACTTACATACATACACATGTATGTGTGTATGTATGTATATTTGTGTGTATGTAAGTGTGTGTGTGAGGAATTGCCTGGTATTTCGGTGCTGGACTGACCGTAATAGGTGGGATCAGACTGATATACTACAGGAAAGTTCTACTCTGTGAAAAGCATTGCTGGGCTAAAAGAAGTTGCACCCAGGTGGTAAATCGCCATAGAACAGGCTAACAGTGGTATTGAGCTGGTTGTTCATTCCTGTGAGTGCATTTCTCTGTGTGTGTGTGTGTGTATATGTATGTATGTATATATGTATGTGTGTATGTGTATATATATATATATATATATATATATATATATATATATATATATATATATATATATATATATATATATACATATACACAGACACACACACACATACATACATATAGATATATATATACAAATTAGATGAATTTGCATATCTTACCCAGAATTCTCTTGTGCAATGGTAACATTGTATACAAGGTATTTCTGGGAAAAAGCGAGCGGGGAATCTTGCCTAGATGTGCTAATTTCCTTTGCAAATATTTACATTGATTTAATTTTGAGACATGGAGGATTTTAATTTGTTTTTTTATCTCCCCCCTTAATTTTAATGAATTTTGGTTTAACCTTGAAAATAGCTTTACCAATGCAGCAACCAGAAATCTATCTCCTACTGATGAGTTCCAAAAAGAACGAAACAGGCTGTATAGTGAGTGATTTCTGGTTTGCTGTAATAATCCTGTTAAAAGGATAGCTGTGTTAAAACAGTATTTTGAAGCAAAAAAATTAGAATTTGCATATCTAATTTGCATATCTTACCCAGAATTCTCTTGTGCAATGGTAACATTGTATATGAGGTATTTCTGGGAAAAAGCGAGCAGGTAATCTTGCCTAGATGTGCTAATATCCTATGCAAATATTTACATTGATTTAATATAGATATATAGATATAGATATCAAAATAACATGAGTATTGAATTGAGCAATGATACTCTTTTATTGGACTAACTATACATTTATAAGATGACAAGTTTTCGGAAGAGTGTCTTCCTTTTTCAAGTCTGAAGCAATACATATATATATTTTTTTTTTTTTTGTGTATGTATGTGTGTGTGTATATGTATGTGTGTATATATATATATATATATATATATATATATATATATATATATATAAACAAGATATATATGTATGTATACATAAATAAATAAATATATAAATATATATATGTATTGCTTCAGACTTGGAAAAAGGTAGACACTCTTCCGAAAGCTTGTCGTCTTATAAATGTATAGTTAGTCCAATAAAAAAGTGTCATTGCTCAATGCAATACTTGTGTTATTTTAATATCTATCTATCTGTGTGTGTGTGTGTGTGTGTGTGTATATATAATATATATATATATATATATATATATATATATATATATATATATATATATATATATATATATATATATATATATATATATATATATATATAATAAAAATAACATTGTTCTGTTTGTGAAGAACATTGTACTGTGAAATATTAACTCCTTTTTTTTCTTCTACATTCTCCATTGAAGTCTATGGGGAGAAGAAGTTGGCTCATTCGCGATATCCGATGTCCTGGAGTTAGGGCATCAGATTTCGCTCATGTGAAAAACTTTTACTTTCAACTTCTAATATGTGGTCTAACACTCACATGCAAAAATGGTTACTTCTAGCGATGTTCACGCTCGAGCGGGAGCACTATATAGCGTGCCACTTGTAATCTAGCCCATAGTGTCTTATGACCTTTGCCCAAAGTTCAGATGTAGACAAAAAAGTCAGGGCGGGAAGGGTTTAATAAGCACAGTGCTTATTTTGAAACAAACTCTCCAGCTTACATTTTGCCAGACATAATGAGACTAGCAGACATAACATGCTTAGAGATTTCTTATGACAACTGCAAAGCTTCATACATGCCCAAGGAGGACCCCTGTCCAGCCCACTTGTCAAGGCAGAGAGACTAATTTTACAATAATATAAGGGACCCCTTGAGTGAGATGGGGGGGGGGGGCTTCAGGGCAGCAGACAAGTTCAGCAGTATATTTCTTGGCTCTGGATGAGCTCTACTTGAAGGGACAGTATACACCAATTTCATATAACTACATGTAATAGACAATACTGTAAAGAAGAATATGCAGATACTATTATAAACATCCAGTTTAAAATATTTTAAAAACTTACTTAGAAGCTCCCAGTTTAGCACTGCTGATAAGGTTAGGCTGGGGCGCCCACTGAAAGGGGCTGGGAAAACAAGAAGAGCAGACACTCCCCCACTCCCTGCATTTGAAAAGACAGATAACACAAACATGAGCCAGCAGGAGTCTGTAAACGCACGTATACATCTGGCACTGTGAAGCTTGATTAGTAGTCTGAAAATCAGCACAATGTTCTTAAAAAAATAAACAAAACTATACATTTAAAAACACTACCAGATGGGCTATATAAATGGATCATCTACAAAACATTTATGCAAAGAAAAATTTAGTGTACAATGTCCATTTAATCTGTAGGATATCTATTGCCAAGATGTCCATCCGTAAAAATATAACTAATTGGTGCATTAGAAACAAGCAGGTACCAGCACCATCTTCTGATTCTGCCCTTTATCCGTTTTCTGGTAGCTTTTATATGGGACTGCCCCTCTCTGTGTCAAAATATGGATAATCTGCTAATCATATGAGGATAAAAGTGGGATCTATCAACAGACTCAACTTGATAATATTGTAGGAGAAACAGCTGCATTGAATTATATCAATGTTGTGGTGATTGCCTCCACTGGAGCCCTTAGTCTGGAGAATTTTGGAAGCAGCCTTACATCAAGTCTTCTAACATCCCCCTCTAGTTATCTGGGTTTAGCAATCAGTGTCATACTTCTATAACGTGAGCTCTCGCTCTGTGTTTAACAATTCTAAACTACAGATCTTACCACTAATCTATGTGATGTATCTGGAGGCTGACATTATGGAAGTTGTGCTATGGAGGACTTGGAGCGGAGCATGCAACAGTTGCTAATCCACCAATCGAAGCACCTCAAGTTGAATGGTAGATCTGTGCTTGCCTCATTATTGGTAGATTTCAAGCAACCGGCAGATGAGGGTCCAATGCAAGCTGATGAATCCGCTAAAGCTAGATGTGAGAGAATACAGTGGGGCAAAAAAGTATTTAGTCAGCCACCAATTGTGCAAGTTCTCCCACTTAAGAAGATGAGAGAGGCCTGTAATTTTCATCATAGGTATACCTCAACTATGAGAGACAAAATGTGGAAACAAATCCAGACAATCACATTGTCTGATTTGGAAAGAATTTATTCGCATATTATGGTGGAAAATAAATATTTGGTCACTTACAAACAAGCAAGATTTCTGGCTCTCACAGACCTGTATCTTCTTCTTTAAGAGGCTCCTTTGTCCTCCACTCATTACCTGTATTAATGGCACCTGTTTGAACTTGTTATCAGTATAAAAGACACCTGTCCACACCCTCAAACAGTCACACTCCAAACTCCACTATGGTGAAGACCAAAAAGCTGTCGGACACCAGAAACAAAATTGTAGACCTGCACCAGGCTGGGAAGACTGAATCTGCAATAGGCAAGCAGCTTGGTGTGAAGAAATCAACTGTGGGAGCAATAATTAGAAAATGAAAGACATAGAAGACCACTGATAATCTCCCTCAATCTGGGGCTCCACGCAAGATCTCACCCCGTGGGGTCAAAATGATCACAAGAACGGTGAGCAAACATCCCAGAACCACACGGGGGGACCTAGTGAATGACCTGCAGAGAGCTGGGACCAACGTAACAAAGGCTACCATCAGTAACTCACTACGCCGCCAGGGACTCGGATCCTGCAGTGCCAGACGTGTCCCCCTGCTTAAGCCAGTACATGTCCGGGCCCGTCTGAAGTATGCTAGAGAGCATTTGGATGATCCAGAAGCGGATTGGTAGAATGTCTTATGGTCATATGAAACCAAAGTAGAACGGTTTGGTAGAAACACAACTCGTCGTGTTTGGAGGAGAGAGAATGCTGAGTTGCAGCCAAAGAACACCATATCTACTGTGAAGTATGGAGTGGCAACATCATGCTTTGGGGCTGTTTCTCTGCAAAGGGAACAGGACGACTGATCCGTGTACATGAAAGAATGAATGGGGCCATGTATCATGAGATTTTGAGTGCAAACCTCCTTCCATCAGCAAGGGCATTGAAGATGAAACGTGACTGGGTCTTTCAGCATGATAATGATCCCAAACACATCGCCCGGGCAACGAAGGAGTGGCTTCGTAAGAAGCATTTCAAGGTCCTGGAGTGGCCTAGCCAGTCTCCAGATCTCAACCCCATAGAAAATCTTTGGAGGGAGTTGAAAGTCCGTGTTGCCCAGTGACAGCCCCAAAACATCACTGCTCTAGAGGAGATCTGCATGCAGCAATGGGCCAACATACCAGCAACAGTGTGTGACAACCTTGTGAAGACTTACAGAAAACGTTTGACCTCTGTCATTGCCAACAAAGGATATATAACAAAGTATTGAGATGAACTTTTGATATTTACCAAATACTTATTTTCCACCATAATATGCAAATAAATTCTTTCCAAATCAGACAATGTGATTGTCTGGATTTGTTTCCACATTTTGTCTCTCATAGTTGAGGTATACCTAGGATGAAAATTACAGGCCTCTCTCATCTTCTTAAGTGGGAGAACTTGCACAATTGGTGGCTGACTAAATACTTTTCTCTT
Organism: Bombina bombina; assembly: GCF_027579735.1. Lineage (NCBI taxonomy): Eukaryota > Metazoa > Chordata > Amphibia > Anura > Bombinatoridae > Bombina > Bombina bombina. Next base: position 1,226,448,643 of record NC_069500.1, on the reverse strand, counting down.
GTTAAGTGTATCCAGTCCACGGATCATCCATTACTTGTGGGATATTCTCCTTCCCAACAGGAAGTTGCAAGAGGATCACCCACAGCAGAGCTGCTATATAGCTCCTCCCCTCATTGCCATATCCAGTCATTCTCTTGCAACTCTCAACTAAGATGGAGGTCGTAAGAGGACTGTGGTGTTTTATACTTGGTTTATTTCTTCAATCAAAAGTTTGTTATTTTTAAATGGTACCGGAGTGTACTGTTTATCTCAGGCAGTATTTAGAAGAAGAATCTGCCTGCGTTTTCTATGATCTTAGCAGAAGTAACTAAGATCCTTTGCTGTTCTCACATATTCTGAGGAGTGAGGTAACTTCAGAGGGGGAATAGCGTGCAGGTTTTCCTGTAATAAGGTATGTGCAGTTAAAATATTTTTCTAGGGATGGAATTTGCTAGAAAATGCTGCTGATACCGAAGTAATGTAAGTAAAGCCTTAAATGCAGTGATAGCGACTGGTATCAGGCTTATTAATAGAGATACATACTCTTATAAAAGTGTATTTTAAAACGTTTGCTGGCATGTTTAATCATTTTTTACATATGTTTGGTGATAAAACTTATTGGGGCCTAGTTTTTTCCACATGGCTGGCTTGAATTTTGCCTAGAAACAGTTCCCTGAGGCTTCCCACTGTTGTAATATGAGTGGGAGGGGCCTATTTTAGCGTTTTTTTGCACAGCAAAAATTACAGACACAGACATCCAGCTTCTTCCTGCAGGATCCAGGACTTCTCTGAAGGGCTCAAAAGGCTTCAAAAGTCATATTGAGGGAGGTAAAAAGCCACAGTAGAGCTGTGGCAGTTGTGACTGTTTAAAAAACGTTTTTGTCATTTGTTATTCCGTTTTTGGTATTAAGGGGTTAATCATCCATTTGCAAGTGGGTGCAATGCTCTGCTAACTTATTACATACACTGTAAAATTTTCGTTAGTGTAACTGCATTTTTTCACTATTATTTCAAAATTTGGGAAAATTTGTGTTTCTTAAAGGCGCAGTATATTGCTTGTACACTTGTTTTAAAGTGTTTTCCAAGCTTGCTAGTCTCATTGCTAGTCTGTTTAAACATGTCTGACACAGAGGAACATACTTGTTCATTATGTTTGAAAGCCATGGTGGAGCCCCATAGGAGAATGTGTACTAAATGTATTGATTTCACCTTAAACAGTAAAGATCAGTCTTTATCTATAAAAGAATTATCACCAGAGGGTTCTGTCGAGGGGGAAGTTATGCCGACTAACTCTCCCCACGTGTCAGACCCTTCGCCTCCCGCTCAGGGGACGCACGCTAATATGGCGCCAATTACATCAGGGACGCCCATAGCGATTACCTTGCAGGACATGGCTGCAATCATGAATAATACCCTGTCAGAGGTATTATCTAGATTGCCTGAATTAAGAGGCAAGCGCGATAGCTCTGGGGTTAGGAGAGATACAGAGCGCGCAAATGCTGTTTGAGCCATGTCTGATACTGCGTCACAGTATGCAGAACATGAGAACGGAGAGCTTCAGTCTGTGGGTGACATCTCCGACTCGGGGAAACCTGATTCAGAGATTTCTAATTTTAAATTTAAGCTTGAGAACCTCTGTGTATTGCTTGGGGAGGTATTAGCTGCTCTGAATGACTGTAACACAGTTGCAATTCCAGAGAAATTGTGTAGGCTGGATAGATACTATGCGGTGCCGGTGTGTACTGACGTTTTTCCTATACCTAAAAGGCTTACAGAAATTATTAGCAAGGAGTGGGATAGACCCGGTGTGCCCTTTTCCCCACCTCCTATATTTAGAAAAATGTTTCCAATAGACGCCACTACACGGGACTTATGGCAGACGGTCCCTAAGGTGGAGGGAGCAGTTTCTACTTTAGCAAAGCGTACCACTATCCCGGTTGAGGACAGTTGTGCTTTTTCAGATCCAATGGATAAAAAATTGGAGGGTTACCTTAAGAAAATGTTTATTCAACAAGGTTTTATTTTGCAGCCCCTTGCATGCATTGCGCCTGTCACTGCTGCGGCGGCGGCATTCTGGTTTGAGGCCCTGGAAGAGGCCATCCAGACAGCTCCATTGAATGAAATTATTGACAAGCTTAGAACGCTTAAGCTAGCTAACTCATATGTTTCTGATGCCATTGTTCATTTGACTAAACTAACGGCTAAGAATTCCGGATTCGCCATCCAGGCGCGTAGGGCACTATGGCTTAAATCCTGGTCAGCTGACGTGACTTCAAAGTCTAAATTACTCAACATTCCTTTCAAGGGGCAGACCTTATTCGGGCCTGGCTTGAAGGAAATTATTGCTGACATTACTGGAGGCAAGGGTCATACCCTTCCTCAGGACAGGGCCAAATCAAAGGCCAAACAGTCTAATTTTCGTGCCTTTCGAAATTTCAAGGCAGGAGCAGCATCAACTTCCTCCGCTTCAAAACAAGAGGGAACTGTTGCTCATTCCAGACAGGCCTGGAAACCTAACCAGTCCTGGAACAAGGGCAAGTAGGCCAGAAAGCCTGCTGCTGCCCCCAAGACAGCATGAAGGAACGGCCCCCTATCCGGAAACGGATCTAGTGGGGGGCAGACTTTCTCTCCGCCCAGGCGTGGGCAAGAGATGTTCAGGATCCCTGGGCGTTGGAGATCATATCTCAGGGATATCTTCTGGACTTCAAAGCTTCTCCTCCACAAGGGAGATTTCATCTTTCAAGGTTATCAGCAAACCAGATAAAGAAAGAGGCATTCCTAAGCTGTGTGCAAGACCTCTTAGTAATGGGAGTGATCCATCCAGTTCTGCAGACGGAACAAGGACAGGGATTTTATTCAAATCTGTCTGTGGTTCCCAAGAAAGAGGGAACCTTCAGACCAATCTTGGATCTAAAGATCTTAAGCAAATTCCTCAGAGTTCCATCATTCAAAATGGAAACTATTCGGACCATCCTACCCATGATCCAAGAGGGTCAGTACATGACCACAGTGGACTTAAAGGATGCCTACCTTCACATACCGATTCACAAAGATCCTCATAGGTTCCTAAGGGTTGCCTTTCTAGACAGGCATTACCAATTTGTAGCTCTTCCCTTCGGGTTGGCCACTGCCCCGAGAATTTTTACAAAGTTTCTGGGCTCACTTCTGGCGGTTCTTAGACCGCGAGGCATAGCGGTGGCTCCGTATCTAGACGACATCCTGATACAGGCGTCAAGCTTTCAAATTGCCAAGTCTCATACAGAGATAGTTCTGGCATTTCTGAGGTCGCATGGGTGGAAAGTGAACGTGGAAAAGAGTTCTCTATCACCACTCACAAGAGTCTCCTTCCTAGGGACTCTTATAGATTCTATAGAGATGAAAATTTACCTGACGGAGTCCAGGTTATCAAAACTTCTAAATGCTTGCCGTTTCCTTCATTCCATTCCACGCCCGTCAGTGACTCAGTGCATGGAAGTAATCGGCTTAATGGTAGTGGCAATGGACATAGTGCCATTTGCGCGCCTGCATCTCAGACCGCTGCAATTATGCATGCTAAGTCAGTGGAATGGGGATTACTCAGATTTGTCCCCTCTACTAAATCTGGATCAAGAGACCAGAGATTCTCTTCTCTGGTGGCTTTCTCGGGTCCATCTGTCCAAGGGTATGACCTTTCGCAGGCCAGATTGGACGATTGTAACAACAGATGCCAGCCTTCTAGGTTGGGGCGCAGTCTGGAACTCCCTGAAGGCTCAGGGATCGTGGACTCAGGAGGAGAAATTCCTCCCAATAAATATTCTGGAGTTAAGAGCAATATTCAAGGCTCTTCTAGCTTGGCCTCAGTTAGCAACACTGAGGTTCATCAGATTTCAGTCGGACAACATCACGACTGTGGCTTACATCAACCATCAAGGGGGAACCAGGAGTTCCCTAGCGATGTTAGAAGTCTCAAAGATAATTCGCTGGGCAGAGTCTCACTCTTGCCACCTGTCAGCGATCCACATCCCAGGCGTACAGAACTGGGAGGCGGATTTTCTAAGTCGTCAGATTTTTCATCCGGGGGAGTGGGAACTCCATCCGGAGGTGTTTGCTCAATAGGTCCATCGTTGGGGCAAACCAGAACTGGATCTCATGGCGTCTCGCCAGAACGCCAAGCTTCCTTGTTATGGATCCAGGTCCAGGGACCCGGGAGCAACGCTGATAGATGCTCTAGCAGCTCCTTGGTTCTTCAACCTGTCCTATGTGTTTCCACCGTTTCCTCTGCTCCCTCGACTGATTGCCAAAATCAAACAGGAGAGAGCATCAGTGATTCTGATAGCGCCTGCGTGGCCACGCAGGACCTGGTATGCAGACCTAGTGGACATGTCATCTCTTCCACCATGGACTCTGCCTCTGAGGCAGGACCTTCTAATACAAGGTCCTTTCAATCATCCAAATCTAATTTCTCTGAGACTGACTGCATGGAGATTGAACGCTTGATTCTATCAAGGCGTGGCTTCTCTGAGTCAGTCATTGATACCTTAATACAGGCTCGGAAGCCTGTCACCAGGAAAATCTACCATAAGATATGGCGTAAATATCTTTATTGGTGTGAATCCAAGAGTTACTCATGGAGTAAGGTTAGGATTCCTAGGATATTGTCCTTTCTCCAAGAGGGTTTGGACAAAGGCTTATCAGCTAGTTCTTTAAAAGGACAGATCTCTGCTCTGTCTATTCTTTTGCACAAGCGCCTGGCAGACGTTCCAGACGTCCAGGCATTTTGTCAGGCTTTGGTTAGGATTAAGCCTGTGTTTAAAACTGTTGCTCCCCCGTGGAGCTTAAACTTGGTTCTTAAAGTTCTTCAGGGAGTTCCGTTTGAACCCCTTCATTCCGTTGATATTAAACTTTTATCTTGGAAAGTTCTGTTTTTGATGGCTATTTCCTCGGCTCGAAGAGTCTCTGAGTTATCTGCCTTACATTGTGATTCTCCTTATCTGATTTTTCATTCAGACAAGGTAGTTCTGCGTACCAAACCTGGGTTTTTACCTAAGGTGGTTTCTAACAGGAATATCAATCAAGAGATTGTTGTTCCATCATTGTGTCCTAATCCTTCTTCAAAGAAGGAACGTCTTTTGCATAATCTGGACGTAGTCCGTGCCTTGAAGTTTTACTTACAGGCTACTAAAGATTTTCGTCAAACATCTGCCCTGTTTGTCGTTTACTCTGGACAGAGGAGAGGTCAAAAAGCTTCGGCAACCTCTCTCTCCTTTTGGCTTCGGAGCATAATACGCTTAGCCTATGAGACTGCTGGACAGCAGCCCCCTGAAAGGATTACAGCTCATTCTTCTAGAGCTGTGGCTTCCACCTGGGCCTTTAAAAATGAGGCCTCTGTTGAACAGATTTGCAAGGCTGCGACTTGGTCTTCGCTTCACACCTTTTCAAAATTTTACAAATTTTACACTTTTGCTTCTTCGGAGGCTGTTTTTGGGAGAAAGGTTCTACAGGCAGTGGTTCCTTCCGTTTAAGTTCCTGCCTTGTCCCTCCCATCATCCGTGTACTTTAGCTTTGGTATTGGTATCCCACAAGTAATGGATGATCCGTGGACTGGATACACTTAACAAGAGAAAACATAATTTATGCTTACCTGATAAATTTATTTCTCTTGTAGTGTATCCAGTCCACGGCCCGCCCTGTCCTTTTAAGGCAGGTCTAAATTTTAATTAAACTACAGTCACCACTGCACCCTATGGTTTCTCCTTTCTCGTCTTGTTTCGGTCGAATGACTGGATATGGCAGTGAGGGGAGGAGCTATATAGCAGCTCTGCTGTGGGTGATCCTCTTGCAACTTCCTGTTGGGAAGGAGAATATCCCACAAGTAATGGATGATCCGTGGACTGGATACACTACAAGAGAAATAAATTTATCAGGTAAGCATAAATTATGTTTTTTTGCCCCACTGTAGGAGGTGTAGATGATTTGGCACAACCAGTAGCGGACTTTGGAGAGAGACTTTTTTTTCTTAAACAAACGTGATTAACTCAAATACAGACCCACCATATGTGTAGTCTGTCCCTTTGGCTGAATTCTACTTTTAGGGGACTAAAGTGCGCTTTACAGTGCATGAGATGAGATATTTACTAGAAATTGATTCATACTTACCTGACATTGAGCCTTCTTATGTAGAGTGCACCCTGAACGGAGAACTGAAGGAAATGTCATTTCCTGGAGAATACATTTTGGATATGCAGAGCCTTGAGGTCCGCAGAATGGCTTCTCTGCAGAAATACAAGAAGGCTAGGCTTGGGGGGACAGAAGCAAGGAAATTACTTTATTGAAGAGAGCAATAAGCAGGAGTTAAAGTATCAGCTTTGAATATATTTTAAATCTCTTTGCTAGGACTCTTAAGTACTAGACCCCATAGGCAGTCTGGCTGAGGTTTGCCTCATGCTGATTTGGAATAGATCTGGAGTGAGACTATTTTAGACTGCCAATCTTATAATGTAATTCCTTTCCTCTTATTAGGTCCAGTAAGTATATCTCCTGTCATATTGGGGGCTATTATTTTTCCTATGCTCTCCTAATCCTGTCTAATTTGGTCATCATTAAGATGTAAAACATCAGCTACTTTACAATAGAGGGAAAACAGCAGTCCAAATGCATAGTTAGTGTTTTCTTGAGTTTTATACATAGCCCTTGGTATTATTTTTGTTTTTTTAATTGTACTAATTGCTATAGTTTGTGTTTAGCAGAAACAGAGCCATGTTTATATATTTTCAATTCACTTGGGGGACTGCATGTTTGCAATATCTGTATTTTATTCTAGAACATAGGTGTGGTAAGAGTTGATATATTGTTTTGTTGATATGAGTTAACAGATCAACAATAATTTACTTATTGTAGATGTAATTCTTTGCTACGGGTAGATGCATAGGACTATAAACCAAATAAAGTTCTGAAATAAGGATATGTCTGAGTCCTCTGGATGAATTGTTCAGCTTGTTAGCATTCCTCAGTGAGATCCCATGCAAAAGGAAACAGAAAATTGCAACATAGTGTGAATCTGTAACGGCACTTTGAGGAAGTAGTTGTTTTGTAACAAATGACTACTCACATTTGTTGGAGCTTTCGACTAAGCTCAAGGATATGTGCACTCCCACTTATACTGATGGGAAAACAGTACACTAGGCAAAACCTTGGATACAAATTTTATTTAAAATATATAAAAGCGTCACAAAAGCCTTAATAACACCACAGTGTGAGGGTACAAAAGCAGAGTTAATATAACAGATGCTTCAAATAGCCAAACTTGCAGAGAGGTAAATGGATCAGCAGAAGTATGACCGCCGAAACCAATACCTCTTAGTTACAAGGTAACAGCGCTATTACCCAAGGTGTCCTGGCTGATATAGAGACGCAATAAAAGTCAAATAGAACAGTTCAGTTCCAACGTACGTTTCGCTGGTATGCTTTGTCAAGCCTTCCACGGGGATGGTGAGGAGTTTGTGGTGTTAGTTGTAGTTTTTTATTTCTTCTATCAAGAGTTTGTTATTTTGAAATAGTACTGGTATGTACTATTTACTCTGAAACAGAAAGAGATGAAGAGTTCTGTTTAAAAGAGGAGTATGATTTTAGCAGCAGTAACTAAAATCAATTGCTGTTCCCACGCAGGACTGTTGAGCTGAGAGAACTTCAGTTGGGGGGAACAGTTTGCAGACTTTTCTGCTCAAGGTATGACTAGCCATTTATCTAACAAGACTGTGTAATGCTGGAAGGCTGTCATTTTCCCTCATGGGGATCGGTAAGCCATTTTCTTAGACTCAGAAAGAATAAAGGGCTTATTATGGGCTATTAACTGGTGGACACTCTTAAGGGCTAAATCGATTGTTTATTTAAGTTTGTTTTTTAAAGTTTGAAGTAGTTTTCACACTTTTATTGTTTGGCGAACGTTTTTATCGCCAGGCACTTGTTAAGACACCTTCCCAGTCAGGAAGGGCCTTTCACTGTAGTAGGCAGAGCCTCATTTTTGCGCCATTATTGCGCAGTTTCTTTTGAGTGCAGTGCATGCAGCTGCATGTGTGAGGGTCTGGTATCCACTGAAAACGTTCCTAGAAGGCTTGAATTGGTATCGTATACCCCCCTGGGATAGGTGAAGTCGCAACAAAGGCTGTGGCTGGGACTGTAGTGGGGTTAAAATTGCAATCGGCTCCGGTTTCCACATTTTAAGGGTTGAAAATTGGGGTGCAATACTTTGAATGCATTAAGACACTGTGGTGAAAATTTGGTAAAGATTGGATAATTCCTTCATAGTTTTTCACATATTCAGTAATAAAGTGTGCCCTGTTTAACATTTAAAGAGACAGTAATGGTTTTGTTTTAAAACGGTTTTTGTGCTTTATTAACCAGTTTAAGCCTGTTTAACATGTACGTTCAGATAGATCATGTTCTGTATGTATGGAAGCCAATGTGGTTCCCCCTTCAAATATATGTGATAATTGTGCCATGGCGTCCAAACACAGTAAGGACAGTACTGTCACAAATAGTAAGGTTGCCCAGGATGATTCCTCAGATGAAGGAAGTAGGGATAGTTCTACATCCTCTCCTTCTGTGTCTATACCAGTTATGCCCGCGCAGGCGACCCCTAGTACTTCTAGCGCGCCAATGCTTGTTACTATGCAACAATTGACGGCAGTAATGGATAACTCCATAGCTAATATTTTATCCAAAATGCCAGCATTTCAGAGAAAGCGCGATTGCTCTGTTTTAAACACTGTAGAGCAGGAGGGCGCTGATGATAATTTTTCTGTCATACCCTCACACCAGTCTGAAGTGGCAGTGAGGGAGGGTTTGTCAGATGGAGAAATTTCTGATACAGGAAGAATTTCTCAGCAGGCAGAACCTGATGTTGTGACATTTAAATTTAAATTAGAGCATCTCCGCGCATTACTTAAGGAGGTGCTATCTACTCTGGATGATTGTGACAATCTGGTCATCCCAGAAAAATTGTGCAAGATGGACAAGTTCCTAGAGGTCCCGGTGCACCCTGATGCCTTTCCGATACCTAAAAGGGTGGCGGACATAGTGAATAAGGAGTGGGGGAAGCCAGGCATACCTTTTGTCCCTCCTCCTATATTTAAGAAATTGTTCCCTATGGTCGACCCCAGGAAGGACACATGGCAAACAGTCCCTAAGGTCGAGGGGGCGGTTTCTACACTAGCCAAACGCACAACCATTCCCATTGAGGACAATTGTGCTTTCAAAGATCCTATTGATAAAAAATTGGAGGGTTTGCTTAAAAAGATTTTTGTACAGCAAGGTTACCTCCTTCAACCTATTTCGTGCATTATTCCTGTCACTACAGCGGCGTGGTTCTGGTTCGAGGAACTGGAAAAATCGCTCAGTAGGGAGACTCCGTATGAGGAGGTCATGGACAGAATTCACGCACTTAAGTTAGCTAATTCCTTTATTTTAGACGCCGCTTTGCAGTTAGCGAGATTAGCGGCGAAAAATTCAGGGTTTGCAATTGTGGCGCGCAGAGCGCTCTGGCTAAAGTCTTGGTCGGCGGATGTATCTTCCAAGACAAAATTGCTTAATATCCCTTTCAAAGCTAAGACCCTTTTTGGGCCAGAATTGAAAGAAATTATTTCAGACATCACTGGGGGAAAGGGCCATGCCCTCCCACAAGATAGGCCTTTCAAGGCTAAGAATAAGTCCAATTTTCGTTCCTTTCGCAATTTCAGGAACGGACCGGCTTCCAACTCTGCAGCCTCTAGACAAGAGGGTAACGCTTCCCAGACTAAACCAGCTTGGAAACCAATGCAAGGCTGGAACAAGGGTAAACAGGCCAAGAAGCCTGCTGCTGCTACCAAAACAGCATGAAGGGGTAGCACCCGATCCGGGGCCGGATCTAGTAGGGGGCAGACTCTCTCTCTTTGCTCAGGCTTGGGCAAGAGATGTTCAGGATCCCTGGGCACTAGAAATAGTCTCTCAGGGTTATTTTCTAGAATTCAAGGAACTACCCCCAAGGGGAAGGTTCCACATGTCTCACTTATCTTCAAACCAAATAAAGAGACAGGCATTCTTACATTGTGTAGAAGACCTGTTAAAGATGGGAGTGATACACCCAGTTCCAACTGTGGAACAAGGTCAGGGGTTTTACTCAAATCTGTTTGTAGTTCCCAAAAAAGAGGGAATTTTCAGGCCAATTCTGGATTTAAAAATTCTAAACAAATTTCTCAGAGTTCCATCGTTCAAAATGGAAACCATTCAAACAATTTTACCTACAATCCAGGAGGGTCAATATATGACTACCGTGGATTTAAAGGATGCGTATCTACATATTCCTATCCACAAAGATCATCATCAGTTCCTAAGGTTCGCCTTTCTGGACAAACATTATCAGTTTGTGGCTCTCCTATTCGGACTAGCCACTGCTCCCAGAATTTTCACAAAGGTGCTTGGGTCCCTTCTAGCGGTTCTAAGACCAAGGGGCATTGCAGTGGCACCTTATCTGGACGACATTCTAATTCAAGCGTCGTCTCTTTCCAAGGCGAAGGCTCATACAGACATTGTTCTAGCCTTTCTCAGATCTCACGGGTGGAAGGTGAACGTAGAAAAGAGTTCCCTGTCTCCGTCGACAAGAGTTCCCTTTTTGGGAACAATAATAGATTCTTTAGAAATGAAGATCTTCTTGACAGAGGTCAGAAAGTCAAAGCTTCTAAACGCTTGTCAAGTTTTTCTCTCTATTCTGCAGCCTTCCATAGCTCAGTGCATGGAAGTAGTAGGGTTGATGGTTGCAGCAATGGACATAGTTCCTTTTGCTCGAATTCATCTAAGACCATTACAACTGTGCATGCTCAAGCAGTGGAATGGGGACTATACAGACTTGTCTCCAAAGATTCTAACAGACCAGAGTGGGTCATTGTCACGACCGACGCCAGTCTATTAGGCTGGGGCGCGGTCTGGGATTCCCTGAAAGCTCAGGGTTTATGGTCTCGGGAAGAGTCTCTTCTCCCGATCAACATCCTGGAACTGAGAGCGATATTCAATGCTCTCCGGGCTTGGCCTCAACTAAGCGAAGGCCGGATTCATAAGATTACAGTCAGACAACATGACGACTGTAGCTTATATCAACCATCAGGGGGGAACAAGAAGTTCCTTGGTGATGAGAGAGGTATCCAAAATCATCAAATGGGCGGAGGATCACTCCTGCCACCTATCTGCAATCCACATCCCAGGAGTAGACAACTGGGAGGCGGATTATCTGAATCGTCAGACTTTCCATCCGGGGGAGTGGGAACTCCACCCGGAGGTGTTTGCCCAGTTGACTCAATTATGGGGCATTCCAGACATGGATCTGATGGCGTCCCGTCAGAACTTCAAGGTTCCTTGCTACGGGTCCAGATCCAGAGATCCCAAGGCGACTCTAGTGGATGCATTAGTGGCGCCTTGGTCGTTCAACCTAGCTTATGCGTTTCCACCGTTCCCTCTCCTTCCCAGGCTTGTAGTCAGGATCAAACAGGAGAAGGCCTCAGTGATTCTGATAGCTCCTGCGCGGCCGCGCAGGACTTGGTATGCAGACCTGGTGAATATGTCATCGGCTCCACCATGGAAGCTACCTTTGAGACAGGATCTTCTAGTACAAGGTCCATTCGAACATCCAAATCTAGTTTCTCTGCAGTTGACTGCTTGGAAATTGAGCGTTTGATTTTATCCAAGCGTGGGTTTTCAGATTCAGTGATAGATACTCTGGTCCAAGCCAGAAAACCTGTGACTAGAAAGATTTACCATAAAATATGGAAAAGATATATCTGTTGGTGTGAATCCAAGGGATTCTCCTGGAGTAAGATTAAAATTCTTAAGATCCTCTCCTTTCTCACAAGAAGGTTTGGATAAGGGATTGTCAGCGAGTTCTCTAAAAGGACAGATTTCTGCTTTATCTGTCTTGTTACACAAACGACTGGCAGCTGTGCCAGATGTACAAGCTTTTGTACAGGCTTTGGTCAGAATCAAGCCTGTTTACAGACCCTTGACTCCTCCTTGGAGTCTAAATTTAGTTCTTTCAGTTCTTCAAGGGGTTCCGTTTGAACCCTTACATTCCATAGATATCAAGTTACTATCTTGGAAAGTTCTGTTTTTGGTTGCTATTTCTTCTGCAAGAAGAGTTTCGGAATTATCTGCTTTGCAGTGTCATACACCCTATCTGGTGTTCCATTCAGATAAGGTCGTTTTGCGTACTAAGCCTGGTTTTCTTCCGAAGGTTGTTTCCAACAGGAATATTAACCAGGAAATAATTGTTCCTTCTCTGTGTCCGAATCCAGTTTCAAAGAAGGAACGTTTGTTACACAATTTAGATGTAGTTCATGCTTTAAAGTTCTATTTAGAAGCAACTAAGGATTTTAGACAAACCTCATCCTTGTTTGTCGTTTACTCTGGTAAGAGGAGAGGACAATAAGCTACGGCTACCTCTCTTTCTTTCTGGCTGAAAAGCATTATCCGATTGGCTTATGAGACTCCTGAACGAGTCACAGCTCACTCCACTAGAGCTGTGGCTTCCACATGGGCTTTCAAGATCGAGGCTTCTGTTGATCAGATATGTAAGGCAGCGACTTGGCCTTCTCTGCACACTTTTGCCAAATTTTACAAATTCGATACTTTTGCTTCTTCGGAGGCTGTTTTTGGGAGAAAGGTTTTGCAAGCCGTGGTGCCTTCCGTTTAGGTTACCTGATTTGCTCCCTCCCTTCATCCGTGTCCTAAAGCTTTGGTATTGGTTCCCACAAGTAAGGATGAAACTGTGGACCGGACACACCAATGTTGGAGAAAACAGAATTTATGCTTACCTGATAAATTGCTTTCTCCAACGGTGTGTCCGGTCCACGGCCCGCCCTGGTTTTTTAATCAGGTTTGAAAAATTTCTCTTTTTCCTTATACACTACAGTCACCACGGCACCCTATAGTTTCTCCTTTTTCTCCTAACCGTCGGTCGAATGACTGGGGGGCGGAGCCAGAGGGGGAGCTATATGGACAGCTCTTGCTGTGTGCTCTCCTTGCCATTCCCTGTAGGGGAGGAGAATATCCCACAAGTAAGGATGAAACCGTGGACTGGACACACCGTTGGAGAAATCAATTTATCAGGTAAGCATAAATTCTGTTTTTAAACAAAAAATGAATACACTTTCATATGTAATGCGAGAAATCTTCAAGACTATATACTAAACGAAAGAAACATGCTGTCAGCACTAACTGCTAGTGAATAAGGAGAAGTTTAACAAATTATAAGAAACATCAAAACAAAACCAAGAAAATGATAAAAAAAAACCTGTCTATGCCATTACATACTGAATGGGAAAAATACCACTATTTTAATATTCCAATGGAATTTCAGGATACCAGACAAAAACGGGAAAAAAAAAAAAAAGGGGGGAGCATGAGGTTGGGTGGGGAGGAGGGATGGGGTAACCCTTTTTCTCAGCCCACTTCCCTAGAATTTGATACCCAGAGCGGGGGGGATATCTCGTACAAGACAAGATCTGCAAAGCTCTTAGAGCTTAAGAAAGGGGCTAAAATGTTTTTTGAACTGTCAAGGGATAGGACTTAATGATTGGGAGCCAGCTACAAATAAATGTACTGATTTTATTTTCTGATGCAAACTGCGTATGCAATGCTTCATATATAATTTGGGTCTGAATTTCCCTGAGAAGGAGACAAAAAGAGGGAGCTTTGGTAGCCTGCCGATTCTTAATTATAAGGCATCTGGCTGTAAGTATAATAGTTATAAAAGAGTGAAAATTGTGTAGATAAATTAAATAAATGATTAACCCAATTCTGTATTTTCAGCCAAAATTGAAAAATTTTAGGGCAAAACCAGATCATATGTACCAAATTAGCATTGGGTGAAGAACACCGTAGGCATACAAAAGCTTGTGTAGGATAAAACCGTGCCATCCTAGATGGAGAGATATATAATAATTAATAAGCTTAAAATGGGATTCTTTCCAGCTCGTGGCAATCACACATTTATTTACTGAAAGTAGGCTCTGACTGATCATATCTGGATTTATAGCAGGAAAGGAGCACGCCCAGACCTTACATATATAGTCTAACAATAATATACCTTGTTTAGCAAGCATACGATCATAGATAAGTGATATTGTGGTGTCACCAGTTCTGAATTTATTAATACATATGTTGATCTCAGCCCATTCAGTTGCTGTGTCGGTTACAGGATTCCGACTTAAAATGAAATGGCGAAGCTGAAAATACGCAAACAAATTATTCCTGGGTAAATTGAATTGTTGAAAGAGGATATCGGAAGGGAGTAAGTGCTGCCTATCCGAGATTAGCTGAAACACGAATTCCAGCCTATTCCCTTCCCATTTTTTAAAAACATACTGTGTTCCGGGCATAAATTCTGGGTTGCCTCTTATAGGTAAAAATTTTGAAAAATAGGGATCCACTTCCAGAATCCTACAACATTTTTGACAGGCTACCACTACATTTTTAATGGAGATTAACAATTGGATCTTATGAGGAATATTTTTAATTGAGCAATGTAAAATAGTCTTTAAGGAGAAAGGGGAAATGCAATGACTTTCTAACTCAATGGAGGCAAAATTGTTAGTCAGAAATCCAATCAAGCGCAATTTTAGCTAGTGTGGCAATATTGTACAATCTCACATTAGGTAATGCCAAGCCTGCTGCATTCTTTTTTTGCATCAACCTACATAATGAAATACGAGATTTTTTTTTTTCCCCAAATAAATTTAGATTGGCATGTATAGAGTTGCCGCATGTCGATATTTGTAAGAAACAGTGGTAGATTTTGTAGTGGATTATAATATCTGGGAAAAAATGATTGTTTTTATTAGATTCACTCGTGCAGAGATAGATAAAGGAAGAGAGGCCCATAATTTTTATTCAAGATTTTTTTTTAATCTTCTGTAATAGGGACAAGAAATTTAAATTATACCATTTTTGTGGATTCCTATGGAGACTTATGCCCAAATATTTAAAAAAAAATCTACAATTTTAAAAGGATGATGTTGACAGCTTACCCGGGATTTGATCACCCACATAAGTTCACTTTTACCAAAGTTAATTTTATACCCAGAAAAAGAGCAAAAATTAGCAAATATTTGCAGAATTAAAGGAATAGATTGCAACGTTTTATCCAAAAACAACAGATTATCTGCATAGAGAAGGATTTTTAGTTTATGTACCCCCATAGGAACTCCAATCAAGTTATCTCTTAGCCAAACAGCCAGAGGTTCTAAAGCAATGTTGAAGAGAAGAGGTGACAGCGGGCATCCTTGCATTGTTCCCCTACCGAGCGTTATTTTAGGGGAAAGCATCCCATTGATCAATAAATATGATACAGGGTTTTTGTATGTTTTATGAATAAAATGTACAAATCACTCCTGAAATCCAAATTTTTCCAGGGCCCTAAATAAGTAGTGCCATATGATGGAATCAAAGGCTTTTATATGCCTTTGTTTAATGAATGTGGGCTATATTACCATCCAGCTAATAGAAATAGAAAGTTAAGGAATCATTAAGGAATCATTATTATGTTATGCACATGGTCACACTGGCCCATGCATGTGTATTTATAGATATTAATGTTTCTAGGTATAGACCCTGTCTATTGTGGACTATTATGTAAACTGAAGTTTGCATATTTCCCCCTTGCTGCACTCCACTCACTTTAAGCAAATTAATCCACCATAATTTAATTTGACACAGTAATTCACATTTTTTCACATCCCATTATTTTGTTACTTATGTGTATCTGCCATTATATCCTCTCTTTGAGACAGTCACTTATTTTACATCATATTGAATGGTCCCTTTAATTTATAGGTTATAGCTTCATACACATCCCATTATTTTGATATCTACACACTAGCATTAACAATAATTTCACACGGCACATTTTCTAGTAGTCAATGGTATTATAGCTCATATACACTTACACACCCCCACACATTTGGTTGGTATACTTTCATACCAATAGTAGTTCAAATGTCACATCACTACCTTCGAACATCTCTCAATAGGTTTCTATTTTTGCACTTTATTATTATTATATTTTAGCATCAATATTATACACTTTAGTCACTTATGACATCTACACGGTTACACTTATCAGTACTATCTCCACATGTACAAGACTCCAATATGGCTACTTATTCACAGAAATGCCTAGGTCGCCTAACATATCACTTTATGTATATATACACATAGAGTTATTGTTATTTTGGTATTACCCCAATGGCTGTCTAGTCAGATCGCCATGATAATTGCTGAGAATATTTTACTTGCAGCATTGCGGAGACCGCACAGCATGTGTATTTGGTACATAGCGGGTATTAATAATAGTGACAGGTTAACCAATGCGCCCATATTAAGTAAGATACCACTAATGGGCAGTATACAAGATACCTCTTTAGTTATGTACACAATAGATCGTCTTAGTGTTTGCAAATATTGTCATGATCACTTAGTACACTGGCTAGAGTTATGACCCGCTGAGTTTGTTACGGCAGACATTCACATAACGGTTGCTAACAACAATATGGGGGCTATATGGTATCTATGCCACGTAATTCGTGTCAGCACCAATAGGGAAAGCATTGATCACACATGCTCCCTAGCCCGTTAGCAATTGGTGGATGTTTGGGTGTTGTTCGCCTGCCTGAATGTAATTGGATGGCGAATCACACTCACTGTGTTCCATAGGATTGGCTAATCGAGCCGTCTATCACTACTACATATGATTGACAGTTAAATTCTCCTATCAGCAGGCTCCAATCACGAAGGAAAGGAATCACTATAAATTAAAGATTTTTCAACCTTTAAATCACAAGTTTAAACACTATTAATACTATTTTTAAAGAATCTAAGTATAGGGTTTTTCCCTATGTTTGAAAAAACATTCTATACACTTGTCTTTAATATATTCAAGGTTTAAATAACACTGCAGCAAGGGGGTGTTTGCAAATGAAGGGTTGTGATTGGATGTACTATAGCTTTTGAGAAGGGTGTGTTTAGGGGTTTGATTAGTAGCGTAGCCCTATATAAGGACTAAATGTATTGATGTGAAACATGCCTGATGAAACAGTTTTTACTGAGAAACGCGTTGCATTGTTTCTCCTTTTATCCAAGATTTTATTTGGCACCACAAGAAGTTGTGTATTTTACAATTTTTAAATAAATTTGTTTTTATTTTACCAACTTCTAAGTGTCAATCATATCTTGGTGCTACGCTACTAATAGGGTGATATTGCCCTATTGCTACCATCTTGCATGTACACCTATTCTGGTCTTTAACCTGGACCTGTTGATTCCCTGCACCCTGGAGTTGCTTGATGGGGCCTTGATCAGCTAGCTGGACTGCTGTAGAAATCCAGCCTGCTCCTATAGGCATAACTGATTGCCTCTTCTACAAGTGAGTACCCTGTGTATATCTCTTATTGATAACCCTTGAGATTCCCCATTGATCTGCACCATTGGCGCCTCTATCCTATCTTCACTACAGATCGTCCATCATTGTATGCTGTTAGAGAGCTGCCTACCGAACCATTTCTACATCCAAACACGTTTGTTCAGCATCCAGGATCTTAGCTGACATTACATTGGACTTTTTATTTTTCCATTATTCACCTGTGGTAATATAATATAACATAACTGAATAACTACAATAATAATTTATATATTTTTTCTAGTCATTGTGCTATTTATACACTAACTATTACATTGTATTTTTACTATGTTATATGCCACCACTGTTTGTCACCTGTAGCGCCTCCTAGAGGATTTTAGGGGGTTATTTATATCTCCCTCATTTCCTAACTTTTTTATGATCTTATCTAACCCCTTTGCCAGTCTAGTTGCAATAATCGAGGTCATGATTTTATAGTCCGCATTAAGGACAGAAATTGGTCTATAAGATGTTGGATCCTCCGGCTCCTTAGCTTTCTTTAAGATTAGGGTTATATTAGCTGCCGAAAAATAATTAGACATAGCATTATTATGTGAATAATACTCGTTATACAACCTTTCTAACGTGTAATTAATCTCCTTAGTTAAAATTTTATAGAATTCTGCAGGTAGGAAATCAGGTCCTGCTGCCTTATTTGATTTAGTTTTGTTCTATTGCTTCATTAACTTATTTTTCTGTAATAGGCGCGTTTAATTCACTTAAATAATCTTTGGATATCTGCGGGAGTGTAATTTTCGACATGAAGCTATCTAACTTTGAGAAATTAATATCAGTTTCACCATACAACTTTTGATAAAAACTATGAAATACCTTCATGATATTTTCAGTATCTGTATATCTGTCCATACCAGACTTGATTGCTGTAATGTAGTTCTTACTCTTTCTAATTTTAATCAAATTAGCTAAGTGTTTTGCTGAGGTACCATGATATCCTTTAAACTGTAGATTCAATTTTAGCTCCTCTCTATATGACTTCTTTATTCGGAACACATTGCGATTGTTTCTAGCTTCACAGTATTTATTCCAATTAAGTAGAGTTGTTTTATTATGATATCTTCTACGAGCATTTTTAACTTGATTTGCGAGCTGTATTTTGTCTGCCCTATTTTTCTTATTCCACATGTGTAAATGCATCTTAATTTCACCTCTTAAAACGGCTTTTGATGCTTCCCAAAATGTCTCTATCTTATTAAATTGAGATATATTAAAGGTAAATAAATCTTTCCATTTTTTTGTTTCAACCATGCGTTAAATCTTGGATTATTAAGACAGAAACGCGGAAATATAAAATTTTGACTTTTATCTCTGGGTTTAGATAATAAAGGAAAATCAAGCGATATAATATCATGGTCTGAGATTTCTATATCGGCTATTTCTGGAGTTATCTTTTAAAATGGAGAGAGATTCTGAGATTAATAAGATGTCAATTCTAGAGAACGTTTTATGTGTTTTCGATTCACAGGAATACACATACAGCATCTGGATTCTCAATACGCCAGATATATAGCAATTTAAGTTTACGACAGAATTGTTTCAGATATTTTGCTCTTTTATTATATTCCTTAAGTTTTTTCTTTGAGAATCTGTCCAGTTCAGGGCAGATTGAAATATTAAAATCACCCCCTAAGATAAGATTCTGAGCAATAAACGGGAATAATTTTACTTTAATATTTTCCCAAAACACGGGGGTGTGGGAATTTGGTCTGTAGATATTGCATAATGTGAAATAGATATTATTGATCAGTATTTGCAAGATGATAAATCTGGCGTCAGGGTCAAGCTCAATATTTATAATCTTACAATCTAGGTTGTTATGCAATAAAATTTCAACCCCTGCTTTTCTATTATTGACCGGAGTCGCTATCACTTCTCCTACCCATTTTATTTTCAGCTTCGACATCTCGGTTTCTTTTAAGTGAGTCTCTGGCAGAACTACCACATCTGGATGATGTTCAGCAAGGGTTTTTATGATAAATTTACGTTTCATTGGCAAGGTTATACCTCCTACGTTCCAGGAGAGAACCTTAATGGTTTTAATTACCGCAGTGGTCATTTAAAACTTGAAACAATACACATCAGTACGTGATTCAAATCTGGGTGCAGGACGAGAGAAAGGGTAGAGGCTGGGGGACAAGGGAAAGTGGGAATTGGAAGAGAGAGAACAAAAAAAAAAAGACAAATGCTTAGAACAGTATATTGATATACTTTTCTGTTATGAGTCCTAAACTTTGAGTCAATCCTACAGAGCACTAGGTTATTTAAAAAAAAAAAAAAAAAAAAAAGAGGAAAACCCCACATGTTATAAGCACTTAATAATGTGTGATTTCCTATAGCTAGTAATTTTGATTGACTCTCGGGATAAGGCTAGAGGCACGCCACCCCGGCCGCGGATAGCATACCAACAGAACATAATATGTAAATACCCCAGCTTGCATTAGGAAAATAAAGAAATACATAGTGAAAGGATATACACTACTTCTAATATAAATATCATACATACGAGCTCAAATCTGATATTCTAGAGAGAGCATTCTATGGGGTTAGGTCTTTAATGTCACTGTAGCTCTTGCAAGGTATCGCTGTGAGGCATGACTATAGGTTGCTGCATCTACAAGCAGAAATTAAGCTCTGAGTATGAAGTAATAGCCGTTGGAAAAACAAAGCGAGTATTTAATAGAAGACCTATACTGTATTTCACTTATTGGTCATCTTATGGACCCAGCTCCAATCGAACCTAAACATTAAATATTGTGGAGGCTACAGAGTATGAATACAACATTAATGGAGAATTTTTTTTTTATCTTAACTAAGCTTAACCAGTGAGCAAAGGTGATATGTATACTTATAGGAGCCTATCTCTGATTCATATAAGACGCATGCAAAGTATATACATTATACCCAGAGGAAAAAAACAACTAAAATACAGGACCTGTACATAAATTAAAGTAAATGGTTGAAGTGTATGGACAGTTTGCAGCCATTAGTACACACTCAGACTAGAAGTCCTCATAAATATGGCAGTCTTATGTCTAAGCCTTTACCGCTCAAATTAGTGGGGATAATATCCCCCCCCCCCCTTGTTATATACAAGCTCAATATAACAAACCAGGACTTCGTGGTTACTGCAGTGGTTAATAAGGTGTCCTTATGTACATTATAGCGGGGAGGACCTGATTCTTATGTCTCTTTTAACCCACTCCATGACGTTCAGTGCTAGGGACATTGAAAATGATATTGTACCCTAAGCGAGTGAGTTGCCAGCTCCATAGCCTCAGTGTTTTCATTGAATGAACATAAAGGTAGCAAGGCAATTGTTTCCGTAAATAAAAGTCTAGGGACTGAGCTGATGCTACCTGTGAGCGTCTCACCCTAATCTTCACAGTTTGTATCGCAGAGATGCAAGAGGCCATGTGTAATGAATTATCTGCATAAAGCTGTATCTGCAAGGTAGAGTCCTCAGCTGCTGCTTGGATCATGGAACTGTAGCTATCAAGGACTTCTGCAGCCGAATCGGAAAGTACCCTATCCTGTCGGCTCTCTGGGACCATCTGAAGAGGCCTTACCCCTCCGTCCAATCCAATGATGCTATCCGCTTTGCTCTGCTCAGCTGCATTGCACTCCATCTCAGTCTCCTTGATCAAGATGTGCGGGCTGCCTCCAGGGATAGTTGAGTCCTCTGCGCACTTCACTGCGCCTCTTCCACCTTCAAAGCGCTCCATTCCTCTTGGAAAACTTTAGAAAGTTGTTCAAAGTGAGCAGTAAGTAGTGCTTCCACTTCCTGTAGTTTTAGCTTAACGGCTGGCTCAATTTTATGTAGGCCGGTGCGTGGCTGCTGCTGGGGTTTTTCTTTTTTCTCCTTCTCTCCTCCTGCCTTCACCGCTCTGTCCATAAGAGAGGCTGTAGAACAGACTCTGTTTTCTGTCCCCACCGTTCCAATTGCTGCAGTTTCCAGAACTGCTTTACCCGGTGATGAATCTGAAACTGAGTGATGAATCTGTCCATACAGAAAGAGGGCAAAAAGAAAAAGAAAAAAAAAAGTGAAACTAAACACTGTGCAAAAAAAAGAGGTTGGTCAAAAAGTAAACCACTAGTGTCTATAAGTGTATGTGAAGCTTAATAATTTTCGCCTTTGTTATTTTTGGGGTTGGCGCGAAAGAAGTTCCAAGTGAAAAGTGTTTGTTTTTTTTGTGTTACTAATATATATATATAGGATTTTAAGATTTCTTAAGATAAATATAAACCCCTTCCTTATTTTTCTTGTTTAATCACAAGCTCTGAATGTAACCTGAAACCGAAAACTCTGCAGGTTTTGAGAGACTACACGCAAGGGTAATAACTATACTCCGGTAGCAAGATGAACAAATAATAGTACAAATATAATTATCTAACTATAACTTAAAAGGCCTGCTATGGCCGCTATATATATGTATATATATATATATTGTCAAGGAATCCCAGACAATGAACTGTACCAATATTAGTGGAACCCTCACTAGCTATATGTGTGATTGCATGCTTTGTTAACAAATTATTATTGGAGGAGAAACATCCTATAGCACATTGGTATGCGTATAATCTGTTGAATCTGACCAGCTTTGACTCACAAGTTTGCAAGCTGCAATAAGTAAATACTGAACACTCTATAGAATATACAGACTGCTAGCAGAAAGTACAATTATACTCCAAGAATGCACTAAACAGAATCACTAAACAGTGAATCCCCCACTAGCTATACATATCTACTTATATGCACTTTTAAACTGGTTCTTAATAGAAAGTAAACATCCTATAACATTTTTATATATGTATTTATATATGAGCAGTTAAATCTGGACGGATTTAGCTACCAAATTTGCAAGCTAGAAAAAATAGAACCTGAACAAGCTCGTCAATATATAAATGACTACCAGTAACATAAAACAATTATGCTCAGAATAATAGACTGGACAGGTGTTTTTGTATCTCTCACTCGCTATACATATATGCTGCACTGTATAATGATGCAGAGTACGTATACACTGATAACATATATGCTGCACTGTATAATAATGAAGAGTACGTATACACTGATAACATATATGCTGCACTGTATAATGATGTTGAGGGTTTATACACTAAAAAACAGAACAGGGCCTATACACTGATAGTTGGTACTCGGTGCTGTACAACCATGTCAAACATTTATACACTGAAAATGAACACACTGCACTGTGCAATTATTATACCAGTTTTCTATACTTTGAAATAGGACTTGGCTTGCATTATATCAAAAGCTGAAGGATTGTCAGTGCCCATCATCCCCTGTAATACCTATTAGGCTGTGGGTGGAGGCAAGTCACACTGCTGTCACCGGTTCCACCAACTTTTATAAATGCTGCTAAAGTATTGCAGTGAAAGTAAGGGCTGTGCAGTGAGATATTTCAGCCAGATGGTTCTGGGTGACCTGCACTCTGCTTTTCTTCTTTTTCACGGGAGTCCCCTTCTATTCCAGCCATTATGACACCACATATGGCCCCTAATATGAAGCCTAAATTAAGCAGATAAAAAACAAATCTACACATTAACTTTAAAGAAAAAATTCTCATGCACCAAATATGCGCCTCCCCCCCTAAAGGGGGCGCCCTTATGTACTCGTCTTGTTGGCCTCTATGGTAGCACCGGCCCTTCATTTTAGCTAAATATAAGTTTATGGTTCATATGCACTTTTACTTGGCATGAAGATAGCCAAAAACTTGAATTGAATAATCCTTGTAAAGATGTCATTTCTCAATAAATGTTGTATTTCTGTGTAGGAGCGCAATGTTCTATAATAAATAAATAAAATAAAAAACGTTGGGATTTGTTTAGTTGAGAGCAGGCACCATCTTGCATGTGCATTATTAAATGTATTGTGTTACAGCTGTATTACTGTGAGCAATATATTATAATAACTAGTATTTATATAGCGCCTTTCTCCCAGTGGGACTGAAAGCGCTTTTTCAGCGCTCGCTCTCGGAATTCACCAAATCGGCAGCTGAATAGTAATAGTTGTTATTATTACCCAATTTAATGGTACTCATTTTATCGACCTCGGAAGGATGAAGGGCTGAGTCGGCCCTGCTGGGATTTGAACCTGTGAACTTGGATCTTTTAAACAGGCTTTTTTGTAGTTAGGGTATTTACCAACTGAGCTACCTCACCGGCAATATTATTGTAATATATTATTGTGGTTGTGTAATATATGGCTATTGTTAGTTTATTGTGAACCTCAATTTAAAAAGAAAAAAGGAAAGGAGGCTAAAAGCAAAGTCAGTGGTGATGCTAATAGACTAACTTGAAAATGATCTAGTACTTATATTTCTTCATATATGAAATGTGTCTGTACAGCATCTTTCAATAAAAGTTCAAATGAGGAACGTAAGAATACGGTCAGAACTGTAAATATGTATATAGCTACCAATTACAGAACAGCATCGGTATACATATGTGCTTACTTTATAAAGCATATACATTACCTTTTAAAGGAAACATTCATATTTGGGGTATATATTTGCCTGGTACCAGTGTCACAATCTCCAAATAATCTTTACTGACCACAATTACCACTTTTCCTGATTCTGGATTTACTTTTGATGCTGCCATCCATATTATTTCCAGTGTGCAGACACATTTTGCGGAAAGAAAACTTGAAAACTTTAAATCTTCTATGTAGATTTTTTTTTTACATATTGAATATATTTAGTGCTTTTGTGATGCTTTGTGATTTGTATCAAAATATATTTTTCTTTCCCATGTAAGTCGGTGTCTATTATAGAGACATGAATCTTTATGTACATAAGCCTAATAATTTGATACTAGTAACCAGAGGCGTAACTAGAAACCACAGGGCCCAGGTGCAAGAATCTAAGAAGGGGCCCCCCCACCACCCCTTCCCCTCCATAAAAAGGTGAATTTAATACATTTTTTTTTTATTACATTTAACACAGAAAAAAATGTGAATCAGATTACATGTCTGCAAAAGGAGGTACCCTGTGCCCACAGTCTGTGAGATGGTCTGACCCCCTATTAGTGTATATAGTGACACTATTTAACCCCCCAATACTGTATATATAGTAAGTTAGTGACACAGTCTGTAATCTGCCGGTGAGATGGCTGGCCTGACACTACCCGCCCAGTACTTTATAAAGTGACCACAGTAGTCAGTGACATGGTCCACCCCCCATACTGTATATAGTGGTACTGTATAGTGACACTGTTTACCCCCTGCCCCCCCCCCCCATGCTGTAGTAACAAGGTCTGTAAAACACACATAGATGCATAAATACACACACAGTCACATACATACACACACACACACACACACATAAACACCAATGGGTAAATCAGAAACACTAACCCCTGTAGTCATGTCACACTCACATGATATCAGTGCAGGCAGTGGTAGGTTAACGTTTTTTATTAAAAAAAAAAAATTATTTAAAAAAAAAAAGATTTTTTTTTTTTTTTTTTTTAAGCT
The DNA here is from genome assembly GCF_027579735.1 of Bombina bombina. Lineage (NCBI taxonomy): Eukaryota > Metazoa > Chordata > Amphibia > Anura > Bombinatoridae > Bombina > Bombina bombina. The sequence goes on along the minus strand of NC_069500.1, from coordinate 1,226,423,696 downwards.
GGGCCCCCACCCTCAGGGGCCCAGTCGCACCTGCGACCTCTGCACCCCCTGTAGTTTCGCCCCTGCTAGTAACATACATATGATATTAATATGATGTACACCTTAAAGGGATGGTCTAGTCTAAATTAAACTATTACTGTTATTAGTAGTCTTGCTGGTGTTGTATAATGATTATACTTATTTCTATTCAAAATATAGATGTGACTGAAGGATTACATGGTGTTGTGGTATAACTATATGTAAACAAAAATTATACCTTTTTTTTAAATCTTGGATAGTTTTTCAGTGGTGATAAAAAATAAAATATATATATTTATTCTTGTAATGAAAAGCCTACATATATAATTAGAGCCAGGAATAATATTAATGTAATAAACTGTAGGTCTTTATATTGTGGAAGCAAATGATGATGGGGTTGGTTTTCTAATTCCCCAGGCACAGTGCATTCTGTTACATCCCAAGAACTGCAAATAAGCAGAAAAGCTCAAAATGCTAAATCTTCCTTCTGGATCTGAAAAGTGAGAGACGTTATTCACACAGTGTTGCTATAAATTCTTCAAGGTGTTACATTGTAAGGCTTGCACAATACTGTAGTGCCTTGTTAGTATATTGGCCAAGGTTTACAGTCTCTCCAATCTCATAGTACTTTCTATGTTATGTTGTCATTTAAGCGGCCTTTAAAGGGATATGAAACACAAACAAAATAGTTTGTGACAGAGCATACAATTTTTAAAAAAGATTCTATTTTGTGTCTGTTATCAAATTGAATTAGTTCCCATGGTAATCTTTGTTGAAGAGATACATAGGTATCTGAAGCAGTACATGGTAGGAAATATTGCTGCCATCTTGTTGTGCTCTTGCAAATGGATAACATTCTTACAAAACTGCTCCCACCCTTCTGGGCTTAAATCCCTGCTTTAAAAAAAAAAAGAAATCAAGAGAATAAAGAAAATTTGATAATAGAGGTTATTAAGAAAGTTGTTCAAAATGGTATGCTCTATTTGAATCATGAAAGAAAAATGTTGGATTTCATATCCCTTTAAAGGGACACTGAACCCAATGTTTTTCTTTTGTGATTCAGATAGAGCATGAAATTTTAAGCAACTTTGTAATTTACTCCTATTATCAAATGTTCCTTATTCTCTTGGTATCTTTATTTGAAATGCAAGAATGTAAGTTTAGATGCCGGCCCATTTTTGGTGAACAACCTAGGTTGTCCTTGCTGATTGGTGGATAAATTCATCTACCAATCAAAAACTGCTGTCCAGAGTGCTGAACCAAGAAAAAAGCTTAAATGCCTTCTTTTCTCCAACATAGGTGTGTCCGGTCCACGGCGTCATCCTTACTTGTGGGATATTCTCTTCCCCAACAGGAAATGGCAAAGAGCCCAGCAAAGCTGGTCACATGATCCCTCCTAGGCTCCGCCTACCCCAGTCATTCTCTTTGCCGTTGTACAGGCAACATCTCCACGGAGATGGCTTAGAGTTTTTTAGTGTTTAACTGTAGTTTTTATTATTCAATCAAGAGTTTGTTATTTTAAAATAGTGCTGGTATGTACTATTTACTCTGAAACAGAAAAGAGATGAAGATTTCTGTTTGTATGAGGAAAATGATTTTAGCAACCGTTACTAAAATCCATGGCTGTTCCACACAGGACTGTTGAGAGGAATTAACTTCAGTTGGGGGAACAGTGAGCAGTCTTTTGCTGCTTGAGGTATGACACATTCTAACAAGACGATGTAATGCTGGAAGCTGTCATTTTCCCTATGGGATCCGGTAAGCCATTTTTATTCAGACAGTAAATAAGGGCTTCACAAGGGATTATTAAGACTGTAGACATTTTCTGGGCTAAATCGATCATATTTACACATATTTAGCCTTGAGGAATCATTTAATCTGGGTATTTTTTGTAAAATAATATCGGCAGGCACTGTTTTAGACACCTTATTCTATAGGGGCTTTCCCTAATCATAGGCAGAGCCTCATTTTCGCGCTGGTATGGCGCACTTGTTTTTGAGAACAGCATGACATGCAGCTGCATGTGTGTGGAGCTCTGATACATAGAAAAGTCTTTCTGAAGGCATTATTTGGTATCGTATTCCCCTTTGGGCTTGGTTGGGTCTCAGCAAAGCAGATTCCAGGGACTGTAAAGGGGTTAAATATAAAAACGGCTCCGGTTCCGTTATTTTAAGGGTTAAAGCTTCCAAATTTGGTGTGCAATACTTTTAAGGCTTTAAGAGGATTGGGGGAAAACACTGTTTGGCCCTGACTTGAAAGAGTTTATCTCTGATATCACTGGGGGCAAGGGCCACGCCCTTCCTCAGAATAGGTCTTTCAAGGCCAAAAATAAACCTAATTTTCGTCCCTTTCGCAGAAACGGACCAGCCCCAAGTGCTACGTCCTCTAAGCAGGAGGGTAATACTTCTCAAGCCAATCCAGCCTGGAGACCAAGGCAAGGCTGGAACAAAGGAAAGCAGGCCAAGAAACCTGCCACTGCTCCCAAGACAGCATGAGATGCGGGCCCCCGATCCGGGACCGGATTTGGTGGGGGGCAGACTCTCTCTCTTCACTCAGGCTTGGGCAAGAGATGTTCTGGATCCTTGGGCGCTAGAAATAGTCTTCCAAGGTTATCTTCTGGAAGTGATTCATCCTGTTCCATTAAAAGAACGAGGGATGGGGTTCTACTCCAATCTGTTCGTAGTTCCCAAAAAAGAGGGAACGTTCAGACCAATCTTAGATCTCAAGATCCTAAACAAGTTTCTCAAGGTTCCATCGTCCAAAATGGAAACCATTCGAACAATCCTTCCATCCAGGAAGGTCAATTCTTGACCACGGTGGATTTAAAGGATGCGTATCTACATATTCCTGTCCACAAGGAACATCATCGGTTCCTAAGGTTCGCATTCCTGGACAAGCATTACCAGTTCGTGGCGCTTCCTTTCGGATTAGCCACTGTTCCAAGGATTTTCACAAAGGTACTAGGGTCCCTTCTGGCGGTGCTAAGACCAAGGGGCATTGCTGTAGTACCTTACTTGGACGACATTCTGATTCAAGCATCGTCCCTTCCTCTAGCAAAGGCTCACACGGACATAGTCCTGGCCTTTCTCGGATCTCACGGATGGTAAGTGAACGTGGAAAAGAGTTCTCTATCTCCGTCGACAAGAGTTCCCTTCTTGGGAACAATAATAGACTCCTTAGAAATGAGGATTTTTCTGACAGAGACCAGAAAAACAAAACTTCTAAACTCTTGTCGGATACTTCCTTCCGTTCCTCTTCCTTCCATAGCGCAGTGCATGGAAGTGATAGGTTTGATGGTAGCGGCAATGGACATAGTTCCTTTTGCGCGCATTCATCTAAGACCATTTCAATTGTGTATGCTCAGTCAGTGGAATGGGGACTATACAGACTTGTCTCCGAAGATACAAGTAAATCAGAGGACCAGAGACTCACTCCGTTGGTGGCTGTCCCTGGACAACCTGTCGCAAGGGGTGACCTCCCGCAGACCAGAGTGGGTCATTGTCACGACCGACGCCAGTCTGATGGGCTGGGGCGCGGTCTGGGGATCCCTGAAAGCTCAGGGTCTTTGGTCTCGGGAAGAATCTCTTCTACCGATAGATTCTGGAACTGAGAGCGATATTCAATGCTCTCAAGGCTTGGCCTCAGCTAGCGAGGGCCAAGTTCATATTCAATCAGACAACATGACGACTGTTGCGTACATCAACCATCAGGGGGGAACAAGGAGTTCCCTGGCGATGGAAGAAGTGACCAAAATCATTCAATGGGCGGAGACTCGCTCCTGCCACCTGTCTGCAATCCACATCCCAGGAGTGGAAACTTGGGAAGCGGATTTTCTGATTCGTCAGACATTGCATCCGGGGGTGTGGGAACTCCATCCGGAAATCTTTGCCCAAATCACTCAACTGTGGGGCATTCCAGACATGGATCTGATGGCCTCTCGTCAGAACTTCAAGGTTCCTTGCTACGGGTCCAGATCCAGGGATCCCAAGGCGACTCTAGTAGATGCACTAGTAGCACCTTGGACCTTCAACCTAGCTTATGTATTCCCGCCGTTTCCTCTCATCCCCAGGCTGGTAGCCAGGATCAATCAGGAGAGGGCGTAGGTGATCTTGATAGCTCCTGCGTAACCACGCAGGACTTGGTAGGCAGATCTGGTGAATATGTCATCGGCTCCACCATGGAAGCTACCTTTGAGACGAGACCTTCTTGTTCAAGGTCCGTTCGAACATCCGAATCTGGTCCTACTCCAGCTGACTGCTTGGAGATTGAACGCTTGATCTTATCAAAGCGAGGGTTCTCAGATTCTGTTATTGTTACTCTTGTTCAGGCCAGAAAGCCTGTAACTAGAAAAATTTACCACAAAATATGGAAAAAATATATCTGTTGGTGTGAATCTAAAGGATTCCCTTGGGACAAGGTAAAGATTCCTAGGATTCTATCCTTTCTTCAAGAAGGATTGGAGAAAGGATTATCTGCAAGTTCCTTGAAGGGACAGATTTCTGCCTTGTCTGTGTTACTTCACAAAGAGCTGGCAGCTGTGCCAGATGTTCAAGCCTTTGTTCAGGCTCTGGTTAGAATCAAGCCTGTTTACAAACCTTTGACTCCTCCTTGGAGTCTCAACTTAGTTCTTTCAGTTCTTCAGGGGGTTCCGTTTGAACCCTTACATTCCGTTGATATTAAGTTATTATCTTGGAAAGTTTTGTTTTTGGCTGCAATTTCTTCCGCTAGAAGAGTTTCAGAATTATCTGCTCTGCAGTGTTCTCCTCCTTATCTGGTGTTCCATGCAGATAAGGTGGTTTTACGTACTAAACTTGGTTTTCTTCCAAAAGTTGTTTCTAACAAAAACATTAACCAGGAGATAGTCGTGCCTTCTTTGTGCCCGAAACCAGTTTCGAAGAAGGAACGTTTGTTGCACAATTTGGATGTTGTTCGCGCTCTAAAATTCTATTTAGATGCTACAAAGGATTTTAGACAAACATCTTCCTTGTTTGTTGTTTATTCTGGTAACAGGAGAGGTCAAAAAGCAACTTCTACCTCTCTCTCTTTTTGGATTAAAAGCATCATCAGATTGGCTTACGAGACTGCCGGACGGCAGCCTCCTGAAAGAATCACAGCTCATTCCACTAGGGCTGTGGCTTCCACATGGGCCTTCAAGAACGAGGCTTCTGTTGATCAGATATGTAGGGCAGCGACTTGGTCTTCACTGCACACTTTTACCAAATTTTACAAGTTTGATACTTTTGCTTCTTCTGAGGCTGTTTTTGGGAGAAAGGTTTTGCAAGCCGTGGTGCCTTCCATTTAGGTGACCTGATTTGCTCCCTCCCTTCATCCGTGTCCTAAAGCTTTGGTATTGGTTCCCACAAGTAAGGATGACGCCGTGGACCGGACACACCTATGTTGGAGAAAACAGAATTTATGTTTACCTGATAAATTACTTTCTCCAACGGTGTGTCCGGTCCACGGCCCGCCCTGGTTTTTTAATCAGGTCTGATAATTTATTTTCTTTAACTACAGTCACCACGGTATCATATGGTTTCTCCTATGCAAATATTCCTCCTTAACGTCGGTCGAATGACTGGGGTAGGCGGAGCCTAGGAGGGATCATGTGACCAGCTTTGCTGGGCTCTTTGCCATTTCCTGTTGGGGAAGAGAATATCCCACAAGTAAGGATGACGCCGTGGACCGGACACACCGTTGGAGAAAGTAATTTATCAGGTAAACATAAATTCTGTTTTTTTATATAAAGATAGCAAGAGAACGAAGAAACATTGATAATAGGAGTAAATTAGAAAGTTGCTTACAATTGCATGCTCTATCTGAATCACAAAAGACATTTTTTGGGTTCAGTGTCCCTTTAATATACCTGTATATAAATTCCCTTGCATTTGACTTTTAATAATAATAATAATAATAATAAGACACTGTGTTTATAGTGATATTAAAGAGTTAATGTAATAGCTTTTAAGGCTCAAGCAGGAAGCCTTATTGTTTGCTTGTCCCTTCTGATTGCCTGCCATGGTGATGTCATTTCATATGTGACCTTGTTGCATAGCAATTAGAATACATAGCACAACAATTTCCTGTCTCAGAGGAGGTGTTCTTCCTTTTTACATTTAGGTCCATCAGAGTATCTCAGTATATATATCCTCCGCCTAGATTTATAGTATTGTTATGTACCAAACAAATGATGTGGGGTTTGTACAGCACTGACTTTTAAATCAAAATATTTAAACATATCTTTTTTTTTTTTTTTTCTTTTTTTGTTTGCCCAAATGAAAGTTTAAGTTAAAATGGTTTATTTTTATGTTCAAATGTGCAGGAAAGGAAGTGTATAATGTATACTTCCTGTGTAATAGGCATCTCTGCAGCTCTATTGGTGGACAGTGACCTGCCTCATAAGCATATAAAGAAAAAAACATTGCACTGGATTTTTTTAAAGCATTGTAATATATTTAAATAAATAAATATTCATCTTTTTATTGGCTAAACTGATGTATTCAGCTAGCTCCCAGGAGTGCACTACTGCTTCTTCAACAAAGGATTCCAACACAATGAAGCAAATTTGTTAATAGAAGTAAATGGGAAACTTGTTCAAATTGCATTATATATAAGAATCATGTAACAATATAGGGTTTTATGTCCCTTTAATAAATATTTAATGCAGAAATTGTAATTATTAGCTTTTAGAAGAAATCAGAATTGGGCCTTGCTTTGTGAACAGGGTTAACGTAATGCTTTGGAAAGGCGATTCCTCTGGCAGCAGAAACCGGACCTTGATATGAAGGAAGATAACCGGGTTAGGGGCTTAATGAATCACTCTGGGAGAGATGGCAGATAATGAGAAATATGTTTCGTACTATTCTGCGGCGGTTCTCACACAAGGTTATGCATCTGTCTGCATTTATCTGTGATTATGGAATTCCATAGTAGAAGCATTTAAAGAGATTGCTGCATTAGCCTTATGCTACAGAAATGACTTTTTAATCAAGCATACTCAGTGGCTTATATAATCATTTATATGGTCATAATTTGTTAATTCCTCACAGCCTAATATTCTATATCTTAATTTCCAGGGTTTCTCCAAGGGGTAATGAGTTTTCTGAAGAAAATGTGTCTGCTTCACCAGTCAGAAGTTCTTCTCCATTTGCGCCTCAGTTTTCATCCAGTCCTTACTCGAGTAAGCTGAATCCTGCAAACGCCCCCTTTAGTTCTTCAATGAGTGAATCTCAGGTTACAGGAATAACTGATGTTGTCACAGGTAATCTACACTTCATTTGCTTATTCTGCTACAGATACAAATTCCCAATTCTGGAATTAACATCCAAATTTATTGTGAAATCCAAACTTTTGAATGAATATTTTTAAAAATTAAAATGATCAAAAATTACATTTTTCTTTCATGTAATTAGCAAGAGTCCATGAGCTAGTGACGTATGGGATATACATTCCTACCAGGAGGGGCAAAGTTTCCCAAACCTTAAAATGCCTATAAATACACCCCTCACCACACCCACAATTCAGTTTTACAAACTTTGCCTCCGATGGAGGTGGTGAAGTAAGTTTGTGCTAGATTCTACGTTGATATGCGCTCCGCAGCAAGTTGGAGCCCGGTTTTCCTCTCAGCGTGCAGTGAATGTCAGAGGGATGTGAGGAGAGTATTGCCTATTTGAATGCAGTGATCTCCTTCTACGGGGTCTATTTCATAGGTTCTCTGTTATCGGTCGTAGAGATTCATCTCTTACCTCCCTTTTCAGATCGACGATATACTCTTATATATACCATTACCTCTGCTGATTCTCGTTTCAGTATTGGTTGTACTACAAACATGTAGATGAGTGTCCTGGAGTAAGTAAATCTTATTTTCTGTGACACTCTAAGCTATGGTTGGGCACTTTGTTTATAAAGTTCTAAATATATGTATTCAAACATTTATTTGCCTTGACTCAGAATGTTCAACTTTCCTTATTTTTCAGACAGTCAGTTTCATATTTGGGATAATGCATTTGAATTAATCATTTTTTCTTACCTTCAAAAATTTGACTCTTTTTTTCCCTGTGGGCTGTTAGGCTCGCGGGGGCTGAAAATGCTTCATTTTATTGCGTCATTCTTGGCGCGGACTTTTTTGGCGCAAAAATTCTTTTCCGTTTCCGGCGTCATACGTGTCGCCGGAAGTTGCGTCATTTTTTGACGTTATTTTGCGCCAAAAATGTCGGCGTTCCGGATGTGGCGTCATTTTTGTCGCCAAAAGCATTTAGGCGCCAAATAATGTGGGCGTCTTATTTGGCGCTAAAAAATAAGGGCGTCGCTTTTGTCTCCACATTATTTAAGTCTTATTTCTCCAACATAGGTGTGTCCGGTCCACGGCGTCATCCTTACTTGTGGGATATTCTCTTCCCCAACAGGAAATGGCAAAGAGCCCAGCAAAGCTGGTCACATGATCCCTCCTAGGCTCCGCCTACCCCAGTCATTCTCTTTGCCGTTGTACAGGCAACATCTCCACGGAGATGGCTTAGAGTTTTTTAGTGTTTAACTGTAGTTTTTCATTATTCAATCAAGAGTTTGTTATTTTCAAATAGTGCTGGTACGTACTATTTACTCAGAAACAGAAAAGAGATGAAGAATTCTGTTTGTATGAGGAAAATGATTTTAGCAACCGTAACTAAAATCCATGGCTGTTCCACACAGGACTGTTGAGAGCAATTAACTTCAGTTGGGGGAACAGTTTGCAGTCCCTTGCTGCTTGAGGTATGACACATTCTAACAAGACGATGTAATGCTGGAAGCTGTCATTTTCCCTATGGGATCCGGTAAGCCATGTTTATTACGATTGTAAATAAGGGCTTCACAAGGGCTTATTTAAACTGTAGACTTTTTCTGGGCTAAATCGATTGATTATTAACACATATTTAGCCTTGAGGAATCATTTTATCTGGGTATTTTGATATAATAATATCGGCAGGCACTGTTTTAGACACCTTATTCTTTAGGGGCTTTCCCAAAGCATAGGCAGAGTCTCATTTTCGCGCCGGTGTTGCGCACTTGTTTTTGAGAGGCATGGCATGCAGTCGCATGTGAGAGGAGCTCTGATACTTATAAAAGACTTCTGAAGGCGTCATTTGGTATCGTATTCCCCTTTGGGTTTGGTTGGGTCTCAGCAAAGCAGATACCAGGGACTGTAAAGGGGTTTGAAACTTAAAACGGCTCCGGTTCCGTTATTTTAAGGGTTAAAGCTTCCAAAATTGGTGTGCAATATTTTCAAGGCTTTAAGACGCTGTGGTGAAAATTTGGTGAATTTTGAACAATTCCTTCATGTTTTTTCGCAATTGCAGTAATAAAGTGTGTTCAGTTTAAAATTTAAAGTGACAGTAACGGTTTTATTTTAAAACGTTTTTTGTGCTTTCTGATCAAGTTTATGCCTGTTTAACATGTCTGAACTACCAGATAGACTGTGTTCTGAATGTGGGGAAGCCAGAATTCCTATTCATTTAAATAAATGTGATTTATGTGATAATGACAATGATGCCCAAGATGATTCCTCAAGTGAGGGGAGTAAGCATGGTACTGCATCATTCCCTCCTTCGTCTACACGAGTCTTGCCCACTCAGGAGGCCCCTAGTACATCTAGCGCGCCAATACTCCTTACTATGCAACAATTAACGGCTGTAATGGATAATTCTGTCAAAAACATTTTAGCCAAAATTAACCCTTGTCAGCGTAAGCGTGGCTGCTCTGTTTTAGTTACTGAAGAGCATGACGACGCTGATATTAATATCTCTGAAGGGCCCCTAACCCAATCTGAGGGGGCCAGGGAGGTTTTGTCTGAGGGAGAAATTACTGATTTAGGGAACATTTCTCAGCAGGCTGAATCTGATGTGATTACATTTAAATTTAAATTGGAACATCTCCGCATTTTGCTTAAGGAGGTATTATCCACTCTGGATGATTGTGAAAATTTAGTCATCCCAGAGAAACTATGTAAAATGGACAAGTTCCTAGAGGTGCCGGGGCTCCCAGAAGCTTTTCCTATACCCAAGCGGGTGGCGGACATTGTTAATAAAGAATGGGAAAGGCCCGGTATTCCTTTCGTCCCTCCCCCCATATTTAAAAAATTGTTTCCTATGGTCGACCCCAGAAAGGACTTATGGCAGTCAGTCCCCAAGGTCGAGGGAGCGGTTTCTACTTTAAACAAACGCACCACTATTCCCATAGAGGATAGTTGTGCTTTCAAAGATCCTATGGATAAAAAATTAGAAGGTTTGCTTAAAAAGATGTTTGTTCAGCAGGGTTACCTTCTACAACCCATTTCATGCATTGTCCCTGTCACTACTGCCGCATATTTCTGGTTTGATGAACTGCTTAAGGTGCTCGATAGTGACTCTCCTCCTTATGAGGAGATTATGGACAGAATCAATGCTCTCAAATTGGCTAATTCTTTCACTCTAGACGCCTCTTTGCAATTGGCTAAGTTAGCGGCTAAGAACTCTGGGTTTGCTATTGTGGCGCGCAGAGCGCTTTGGTTGAAATCTTGGTCGGCTGATGCGTCTTCCAAGAACAAGCTACTAAACATTCCTTTCAAGGGGAAAACGCTGTTTGGTCCTGACTTGAAAGAGATTATCTCTGATATCACTGGGGGTAAGGGCCACGCCCTTCCTCAGGATCGGCCCTTCAAGGCAAAAAATAGACCTAATTTTCGTCCCTTTCGTAAAAACGGACCAGCCCAAGGTGCTACGTCCTCTAAGCAAGAGGGTAATACTTCTCAGGCCAAGCCAGCTTGGAGACCAATGCAAGGCTGGAACAAGGGAAAGCAGGCCAAGAAACCTGCCACTGCTACCAAGACAGCATGAAATATTGGCCCCCGATCCGGGACCGGATCTGGTGGGGGGCAGACTCTCTCTCTTCGCTCAGGCTTGGGCAAGAGATGTTCTGGATCCTTGGGCGCTAGAAATAGTCTCCCAGGGTTATCTTCTGGAATTCAAGGGACTTCCCCCAAGGGGGAGGTTCCACAGGTCGCAGTTGTCTTCAGACCACATAAAAAGACAGGCGTTCTTACATTGTGTAGAAGACCTGTTAAAAATGGGAGTGATTCATCCTGTTCCATTAAGAGAACAAGGGATGGGGTTCTACTCCAATCTGTTCATAGTTCCCAAAAAAGAGGGAACGTTCAGACCAATCCTAGATCTCAAGATCTTAAACAAATTTCTCAAGGTCCCATCGTTCAAGATGGAAACCATTCGAACTATCCTTCCTTCCATCCAGGAAGGTCAATTCATGACCACGGTGGATTTAAAGGATGCGTATCTACATATTCCTATCCACAAGGAACATCATCGGTTCCTAAGGTTTGCATTCCTGGACAAACATTACCAGTTCGTGGCGCTTCCTTTCGGATTAGCCACTGCTCCAAGGATTTTCACAAAGGTACTAGGGTCCCTTCTAGCGGTGCTAAGACCAAGGGGCATTGCAGTAGTACCTTACCTGGACGACATTCTGATTCAAGCGTCGTCCCTTCCTCAAGCAAAGGCTCACACGGACATTGTCCTGGCCTTTCTCAGATCTCACGGCTGGAAAGTGAACGTGGAAAAGAGTTCTCTATCCCCGTCAACAAGGGTTCCCTTCTTGGGAACAATTATAGACTCCTTAGAAATGAGGATCTTTCTAACAGAGGCCAGAAAAACAAAGCTTCTGGACTCTTGTCGGATACTTCATTCCGTTCCTCTTCCTTCCATAGCTCAGTGCATGGAAGTGATCGGGTTGATGGTGGCGGCGATGGACATAGTTCCTTTTGCGCGCATTCATCTAAGACCATTACAACTGTGCATGCTCAGTCAGTGGAATGGGGACTATACAGACTTGTCTCCGAAGATACAAGTAAATCAGAGAACCAGAGACTCACTCCGTTGGTGGCTGTCCCTGGACAATCTGTCTCAAGGGATGATGTTCCACAGACCAGAGTGGGTCATTGTCACGACCGACGCCAGTCTGATAGGCTGGGGCGCGGTCTGGGGATCCCTGAAAGCTCAGGGTCTTTGGTCTCGGGAAGAATCTCTTCTACCGATAAATATTCTGGAACTGAGAGCGATATTCAATGCTCTCCAGGCCTGGCCCCAGCTTGCGAGGACCAGGTTCATACGGTTTCAATCAGACAACATGACGACTGTTGCGTACATCAACCATCAGGGGGGAACAAGGAGTTCCCTAGCGATGGAAGAAGTAACCAAAATTATTCTTTGGGCGGAGTCTCACTCCTGCCACCTGTCTGCTATCCACATCCCAGGAGTGGAAAATTGGGAAGCGGATTTTCTGAGTCGGCAGACATTGCATCCGGGGGAGTGGGAACTCCATCCGGAAATCTTTGCCCAAGTCACTCACCTGTGGGGCATTCCAGACATGGATCTGATGGCCTCTCGTCAGAACTTCAAAGTTCCTTGCTACGGGGCCAGATCCAGGGATCCCAAGGCGGCTCTAGTGGATGCACTAGTAGCACCTTGGACCTTCAAACTAGCTTATGTGTTCCCGCCATTTCCTCTCATCCCCAGGCTGATAGCCAGGATCAAGCAGGAGAGGGCGTCGGTGATCTTGATAGCTCCTGCGTGGCCACGCAGGACTTGGTATGCAGATCTGGTGAATATGTCATCGGCTCCACCTTGGAAGCTACCTTTGAGACGAGACCTTCTTGTTCAGGGTCCGTTCGAACACCCGAATCTGGTTTCACTCCAGCTGACTGCTTGGAGATTGAACGCTTGATTTTATCGAAGCGAGGATTCTCAGATTCTGTTATCAATACTCTTGTTCAGGCCAGAAAGCCTGTGACTAGAAAGATTTACCATAAAATTTGGAAAAAATATATCTGTTGGTGTGAATCTAAAGGATTCCCTTGGGACAAGGTTAAGATTCCTAGGATTCTATCCTTCCTTCAAGAAGGATTGGAAAAAGGATTATCTGCAAGTTCCCTGAAGGGACAGATTTCTGCCTTGTCGGTATTACTTCACAAAAAGCTGGCAGCTGTGCCAGATGTTCAAGCCTTTGTTCAGGCTCTGGTTAGAATCAAGCCTGTTTACAAACCTTTGACTCCTCCTTGGAGTCTCAATTTAGTTCTTTCAGTTCTTCAGGGGGTTCCGTTTGAACCCTTACATTCCGTTGATATTAAGTTATTATCTTGGAAAGTTTTGTTTTTAGTTGCGATTTCTTCTGCTAGAAGAGTCTCAGAATTATCTGCTCTGCAGTGTTCTCCTCCTTATCTGGTGTTCCATGCAGATAAGGTGGTTTTACGTACTAAACCTGGTTTTCTTCCAAAAGTTGTTTCTAACAAAAACATTAACCAGGAGATTATCGTACCTTCTCTGTGTCCAAAACCAGTTTCAAAGAAGGAACGTTTGTTGCACAATTTGGATGTTGTTCGCGCTCTAAAATTCTATTTAGATGCTACAAAGGATTTTAGACAAACATCTTCCTTGTTTGTTGTTTATTCAGGTAAAAGGAGAGGTCAAAAAGCAACTTCTACCTCTCTCTCTTTTTGGATTAAAAGCATCATCAGATTGGCTTACGAGACTGCCGGACGGCAGCCTCCCGAAAGAATCACAGCTCATTCCACTAGGGCTGTGGCTTCCACATGGGCCTTCAAGAACGAGGCTTCTGTTGATCAGATATGTAGGGCAGCGACTTGGTCTTCACTGCACACTTTTACCAAATTTTACAAGTTTGATACTTTTGCTTCTTATGAGGCTATTTTTGGGAGAAAGGTTTTGCAAGCCGTGGTGCCTTCCATTTAGGTGACCTGATTTGCTCCCTCCCTTCATCCGTGTCCTAAAGCTTTGGTATTGGTTCCCACAAGTAAGGATGACGCCGTGGACCGGACACACCAATGTTGGAGAAAACAGAATTTATGTTTACCAGATAAATTTATTTCTCCAACGGTGTGTCCGGTCCACGGCCCGCCCTGGTTTTTTTAATCAGGTCTGATATTTTATTTTCTTTAACTACAGTCACCACGGTACCATATGGTTTCTCCTATGCAAATATTCCTCCTTAACGTCGGTCGAATGACTGGGGTAGGCGGAGCCTAGGAGGGATCATGTGACCAGCTTTGCTGGGCTCTTTGCCATTTCCTGTTGGGGAAGAGAATATCCCACAAGTAAGGATGACGCCGTGGACCGGACACACCGTTGGAGAAAGAAATTTATCAGGTAAACATAAATTCTGTTTTTTTCATTGCTTCTGGTTGCTAGAAGCTTGTTCTTTGGCATTTTTTCCCATTCCTGAAACTGTCATTTAAGGAATTTGATCAATTTTGCTTTATATGTTGTTTTTTCTCTTACATATTGCAAGATGTCTCACGTTGCATCTGAGTCAGAAGATACTACAGGAAAATCGCTGTCTAGTGCTGGAGCTACCAAGCTAAGTGTATCTGCTATAATTTTTGGTATCTGTTTCTCCAGCTGTTGTTTGTATTGCATGTCATGACAAACTTATTAATGCAGATAAAATTTCCTTTAGTACTGTTACATTACCTGTTGCTGTTCCGTCAACATCTAATTTTCAGAGTGTTCCTGATAAACATAAGAGATTTTATTTTTTAAATCCATTAAGAGGGCTATGTCTGTTATTTCTCCTTCTAGTTTACATAAAAGTCTTTTAAAACTTCTCTTTTTTCAGATGAATTTTTAAATGAACATCATCATTCTGATACTGATAATGGTTCTTCTGGTTCAGAGGTTTCTGTCTCAGAGGTTGATGCTGATAAATCTTTGTATTTGTTCAAGATGGAATTTATTCGTTCTTTATTTAAAGAAGTATTAATTGCATTAGAAATAGAGGATTCTGGTCCTCTTGATACTAAATCTAAACGTTTAAATAAGGTTTTTAAATCTCCTGTAGTTATTCCAGAAGTGTTTAATCTCCCTGATGCTATTTCTGAAGTAATTTCCAGGGAATGGAATAATTTGGGTAATTCTTTTACTCCTTCTAAACGTTTAAGCAATTATATCCTGTGCCATCTGACAGATTAGAGTTTTTTGGGACAAAATCCCTAAGGTTATGGGGCTGTCTCTACTCCTGCTAAATGTGCTACTATTCCTACGGCAGATAGTACTCCATTTAAGGATCCTTTAGATAGGAAAATTGAATCCTTTCTAAGAAAAGCTTACTTATGTTCAGGTAATCTTCTTAGACCTGCTATATTTTTAGCGGATGTTGCTGCAGCTTCAACTTTTTGGTTAGAAGCTTTAGCGCAACAAGTAACAGATCATAATTTTATAGCGTTACTATTATTCTATAACATGCTAATAATTTTATTGGTGATACCATCTTTTGATATCATTAGAGTTGATGTCAGGTATATGTCTCTAGCTATTTTTAGCTAGAAAAGCTTTATGGATTAAACTTGGAATGCTGATATGTCTTCTAAGTCAACTTTGCTTTCCCTTTCTTTCCAGGGTAATAAATTATTATCTCAACTGTTTCTGGAAGGAAGGGAACTTTTTTACCAAAGGATAAAAAATCTAAGGTAAATTTAGGTCTAATAATCATTTTCGTTCCTTTCCTCACAATAAGGAACAAAAGCCTGATCCTTCATCCTCAGGAGCGGTATCAGTTTGGGAACTATTTCCAGTTTGGAATATATCCAAGCCTTATAGAAAACCTATAGCCAGCTCCTAAGTACCCATGAAGGTGCGGACCTTATTCCAGCTCAGCTGGTATGGGGCAGATTACGTTTTCTTCAAAGAAATTTGGATCAATTCCGTTCTCAATCTCTGATTTCAGAACATTGTTTCAGAAAGGTACAGAATTGGCTTCAGTTAAAGCCTCCTGCTAAGAGATTTTTTTCTTTCCCGTGTCCCAGTTAACACAGCAAAGGCTCAGCATTTCTGAAATGTGTTTCAGATCTAGAGTTGGCTGGAGTAATTATGCCAGTTCCAGTTCTGGAACAGGGGCTGGGGTTTTATTTTATCTCTTCATTGTACCAAAGAAGTGTCAAAACGTGGTTTAGAAAGGAGCGCCAAATCTTGGCGAGGTCTGGTGCGGTATAGGTGTGAAAATATGGTATTCTGTCTGAGAAATTGTATAGCGCTATGGCTCAGCTACAATTATGGTAGTTGTGCTGTATAGATGTGTAGGTTTTGATATCTAGATATAAGATCTAAGAGTGGCACAGTTGATACATAAAAGCATTTAATACATATTAAACATATAAAACAAGGGTGTCGTTTAAAATATATTTTAACAGAACGGCAAGAAATAATGTGTAAAAACACATAAACACATAAATATCTATAAAAACACGCGTGTTTTGCTTTTTAGCTGTATGTATAATGTCTCATAAAATTCGTCTCATATATAGTTGTGTTGGCATAAATCTGAAAATAATAAACAATAAAAAATAATAAAAAAAACAATGAAAAGTAAATAATGTCCAATAATCCCTTCTCAAAGTTAAGAGATATATAAAAAAAGGTTAAGTAGTGTCCAAAAATCCCTTCTCAAAGTTAAGAGATATAAATAGATTTTCACATGTGTATCCAAAAAATAAACTGTCCAAATTTAAGTGTTGTCCAAAAACGTGGTATAAATGAATAGTGCAAATCCAGCAGATTCAAAAGTTCTATTAAAAAAGCTTTGCAAAAAACATTTCAAAGAGACATTTAAAAAACATCAAAATGAAGGTAGAAAAAAAGGTCTATCAAAATATGGTGACAAAGAATAATCCGTGAAGTCAATCCAAAATAGTGATAAAAATAAGTCCAAAAAAGATGTAAAATATCCAAAAGATAAAAAACAAAAAATAAATGATTAGTATGTGCACAAACTAGTGAGAGTGATCCCAAAAAGGGGGCTTATGTGGAGGGGTTATGTTTCCATGTAGAAAAATTATTTGCTGTATAAAAATAAAAAATAGAAAATAAAAATAAGCAAAAATACAAAAATATAAATAAAAATAATCCTAGGGAATCTTCAAACCCTGAAAATAAAAGATAATAACAATAGTGTAATACTGTATTATAATTCAACAATCAAGGAATAAATAGCTCACCATAGCTCTGTCAACGCGTTTCGGCCCTCAAGAGAGGCCTTTATCAAGACTATAGTATGGTGTGGGTGAGCTGAGGACTTTATACCTTTCTCTAACCAATCAAATTGCATTGAAATTGCGCCAAATTTTTGCGCCAAAATTTCGCGCCAAAATTTCGCGCCAAAAATGTGGTACCGGAAGTGTTGAGCCGGAAGTGCTCATCTGAATAAAAAAAAAAAAAAAAAAAAAGTTCACATTTGTCTCTGTATCATTTAGATAAGGCTTTTATTTAGAGTTTGTCTATGTTTATGTTTATTAAACATTGTCTATGTTGTTCCTAATGTGTTTATTCGTGTTATGTGCCTTAGTAGTTAGCTGTGGGGTCAAATGTTATGGTTTGCCGGTGTTTTTTTTAACCGGAAATGGCCGCTGAGATGTAAACATCCGGTTAAGCTATATCGGATGTTATGGGTGAGGCGGAAGTGGTATTTACTCTGTACCAATCAGATCCGGAGGGGGCAGAAAGCAGTTATCCCACATGTAGAGCCAGTTTTACAACTTGGCATGAAATATATGACAAAATACCGGTACGTTTCTGAGCCGGAAGTAGCCGGAAAAAGTAAGATACTTTAACATCCGGTAAGATTGAGCCGGATGTTGCACCTTACCGGTCATGGTTAAACCGGAAGTGGTGTGTATCCTAGCCTATTCAAATTCAAAGGGACAAAAAGTGTTAACCTTGGTATTTGTCTAGTGAACAAAATCAATGTAGGGATCACGGTACAGAGAGTGTATATTGTAAAATACACAGTTTATATATATTGGAAAATATATATATATATCGAAAAATACATAATCTAATAAATAGAGATCTAAAAACCTTAAAGGAAACTTTTGGAAACTTTCTAAAAACTTTTTAGGATAAAAATATAAAAGATATGTAGTATAAAGAAAAACTTTTTTACAATGCATCTATGATTGGTTAGAAAATCTATAGAAGGAGTACATTTGTATCAACCTGTATTCTCTTTTTGTCATGTGCAATATTGGGTATTGGAAGTCTTATTTTCTATCTAAATGTGCCTGGTATAAAAATTAGTTAACCATGTGCGCACTATGATAGGAGTTTTTTTAAATCTGATGTGGATATGAAGGAAACTTGTCTCATACAAGTATATGAATGTATTTATGTAGATTGTGAGATCAATGGGTACTTTTATCGATCTAATTGATTAGTTGTCTTTTGGGGAATTGTGAATTTAAATTTGTTATGAGGTGTAATCATGTTGTTGGTATTGGGATTATGTTACCTCTATACACATTTTAAATTGTGTTTATATTCTTATGAAGAGTCAGGCTTCGGTTACTTTCTAACTTATTCTGTTAGATATTTCCCAGATGGAGAGGTTGCTAAGTCAAGTGTCTCTTATGCTGTTGACATATTATGGGATCATATCTTGTTAATATTATTGGCATCTCATATGCTGTTGACATATTAGGGGATCATATCTTGTTAATGTTATTGGCATCTCTATAGTCTCTCTGTATGTGTAATAAGGTTTGTTGGAACTCATCTTATGGCTATTTGAGTAGAGCAATAAAAATAAAGATGATTAGATTGGCTTTAGAGATCCTAATATAGATCTTTGTGTGGATCTATGCAGGACATCTTCATTAGAAATATTTTGTTCTTGGTCGTGTCATATATTGACCTCGTTATGTTTTCTTTATTGTTTTCCTTCTGTATGAGGGCAGCAGTGTTTTCCGAATAGATATTCAGAAGTCAAATTTATGTGTGTTTCAAGCTTAAAAGATGTGAGAGGTCTTCCTTGTTGTTCAGACCCTTCGGGTAGAGACAATCCAGCTCAAATATCCATCTGGATTCCGCGATTAGGAGCTTCTTTTCATAGTTGCCTCCCCTCCAATTAGGCTTTACTATCTGGATACCATAGAAGTTTAGATCCTTGATGTTTCCTTTGTGTTTAATAGAAAAGTGTCTATACAGTGCGGTGTCTGTGCTGCCATGTTCAATCTGTAGCACATGTTCCCGTATTCTGTCTTTTAGGCATCTCGAGGTTTGTCCGACGTATTGTAGTCCACATTTGCATTGTATTATGTAAATTACCCCCTTGCTGCTGCATCTGATCAGATCCTTTATTTCATGTTTGATACTGGAGTTGTGCGGTGAAAAGTTTTTGATTTTCAAGCCTCTCTTACACGCCTTGCAGCTCGGGCATGGGAAAAAACCTTTTATGGGTTTCCCGGATATATCTCTCGTCTGAGGTGTTGTTGGGCGTGGAATGCTAGGAGATAGAATGTTCTTAAGGTTATCTGATTTTCTATAGATAAATTTCGGTCTGTTGATGAGTGTTTCGCCAATTGTGTCGTCATCCTTCAGTAGATGCCAGTGCTTTTCTATTATTTTCTCGATGGTTCTCCTGTTTTCGCTGTACTGCGTGATAAAGGCAACCTCTATGGAGTCGGTGTTCATGTCTCTCCTAATTCTCTTGTCTTTATACTTGAGAAGTTCCTTGCGATCCTTTTGCCTGACTTCTTCTATATCTTTGTGGAGTTTTTCCTCTTCATATCCTCTCTCAAGAAAGCGTTTTTTCAGTTCTTCCGCCTGGGTTTCCCATAAAATGGGGTCCGAACAGTTCTTTTTCAATCTTAGTAACTGTCCCTTTGGTATATTCTCCTTCCATTTGAAATGATGGCAGCTGTCCCTGTGGACATAGTTGTTACAATCCACAGGTTTAAAAAATGTTGAAGTCTGAAGTTTCCCATTTTTGATGGTAATTTTTAGATCGAGGAATGTGATTTCCTTGTCACTGATCTCGTAGGTGTTTTTTGGATACACATGTGAAAATCTATTTATATCTCTTAACTTTGAGAAGGGATTTTTGGACACTACTTAACCTTTTTTTATATATCTCTTAACTTTGAGAAGGGATTATTGGACATTATTTACTTTTCATTGTTTTTTTTATTATTTTTTATTGTTTATTATTTTCAGATTTATGCCAACACAACTATATATGAGACGAATTTTATGAGACATTATACATACAGCTAAAAAGCAAAACACGCGTGTTTTTATAGATATTTATGTGTTTATGTGTTTTTACACATTATTTCTTGCCGTTCTGTTAAAATATATTTTAAACGACACCCTTGTTTTATATGTTTAATATGTATTAAATGCTTTTATGTATCAACTGTGCCACTCTTAGATCTTATATCTAGATATCAAAACCTACACATCTATACAGCACAACTACCATAATTGTAGCTGAGCTATAGCGCTATACAATTTCTCAGACAGAATACCATATTTTCACACCTATACCGCACCAGACCTCGCCAAGATTTGGCGCTCCTTTCTAAACCACGTTTTGACACATATTTTCTAAAAGTGGGCACCTGGGGACCCACTATAGACAGGAGCTATAGGTCCACACTTTCAGCGCTGTAAGAAAACATTGAATTGTACCAAAGAAGGTCAATTCCTTCAGACCAGTTCCGGATCTATCAATATTGAATCGTTATGTAAGGATACCAACATTCAAGATGGTTACTGTAGGACTATCCTGCCTTTTGTTTAGCAAGGGCATTATATGTCTACAATAGATTTACAGGATGTGTATCTGCATATTCCGATTCATCCAGATCACTTTTAGTGTCTGAGATTCTCTTTTTAGACAAGCATTACCAGTTTGTGGCTCTACCGTTTGGCCTAGCCTCAGTTCCAAGAATTTTTTTCAAAGGTTCTCGGTGCCCTTCTTTCTGTAATCAGAGAACATGGTTTTGGTATTTCCTTATTGGACGATATCTGGGTACTTGCTCAGTCTTCTCATTTTCGAAGAATCTCATACGAATCGACTTGTGTTGTTTCTTCAAGTTCATGGTTGGAGGATCAATTTACCAATCAGTTCATTGATTCCTCAGACAAGGGTAACCTTTGTAGGTTTCTAGATAGATTCAGTGTCTATGACTCTGTCCTTGTCAGACAAGAGAAGTTTTACATTGATATCAGCTTGTCAAAACCTTCAGTCACAATCATTCCCTTTGGTAGCCTTATGCATGGAAATTTTAGGTCTTAGGACTGCCGCATCAGATGCGATCTCCTTTGCTCGATTTCACATGCGACCTCTTCAGCTCTGTATGCTGAACCAATGGTGCAGGGATTACTCAAAGATATCTCAATTAATATCTTTAAACCGATTATACGACACTCTCTGACATGGTGGACAGATCACCATCGTTTAGTTCAGGGGGCTTCTTTGTTCTTCCGACCTGGACTATAATCTCAACAGATGCAAGTCTTACAGGTTGGGGAGCTGTGTGGGGGTATCTGACGGCACAAGGGGTTTGGGAATCTCAGGAGGTGAGATTTCTGATCAATATTTTGGAACTGCGTGCAATTTTCAGAGCTCTTCAGTCTTGGCCTCTTCTGAAGAGAGAGTTGTTCATTTGTTTTCAGACAGACAATGTCACAACTGTGGCATACATCAATCATCAAGGAGGGACTCACAGTCCTCTGGCTATGAAAGAAGTATCTCAAATTTTGGTTTGGGCGGAATCCAGCTCCTGTCTAATCTCTGCGGTTCATATCCCAGGTATGGACAATTGGAAAGCGGATTATCTCAGTCGCCAAACGTTGCACCTGGGTGAATGGTCTTCACCCAGAGGTATTTCCTCAGATTGTTCAAATGTGGGAACTCCCAGAAATAGATCTGATGGCTTCTCATCTAAACAAGAAACTTCCCTGGTATCTGTCCGGATCCCGGGATCCTCGGGCGGAGGCAGTGGATGCATTATCTCTTCCTTACAAGTGTCATCCTGCCTATATCTTTCCGCCTCTAGTTCTTCTTCCAAGGGCATTCTCCAATATTCTAAAGGAATGCTCGTTTGTCCTGCTGGTAGCTCCAGCATGGCCTCACAGGTTTTGGTATGCGGATCTTGTCCGGATGGCCTCTTGCCAGCTGTGGACCTTCCGTTAAGACCAGTCTTTCTGTCTCAAGGTTCTTTTTTTCCATCAGGATCTCAAAACCTTAATTTTAAGGTGTGGAGTTTGAACGCTTGATTCTTGGTCAAAGAGGTTTCTCTGACTCTGTGATTGATACTATGTGACAGGCTCGTAAATCTGTATCTAGAGAGATATATTATAGAGTCTGGAAGACTTATATTTCTTCAGGATGGTTTAGATAAAGGTTTGTCCGCAAGTTTCTTGAAAGACAAATCTCTGCTCTTTCTGTTCTTTTTCACAGAAGGATTGCTAATCTTCCTGATATTCATTGTTTTGTACAACCTTTGGTTCGTATAAAACTTGTCATTAAGTCAATTTCTCCTCCTTGGAGTTTGAATTTGGTTCTGGGGGCTCTTCGAGCTCCTCCTTTTGAACCCATGCATTCTTTGGTCGTTATATTACTTTCTTGGAAAGTTTTGTTTCTTTTGGCCATCTCTTCTGCCAGAAGAGTCTCTGAATTATCTACTCTTTTTTGTGAGTCTCCTTTTCTGATTTTGCATCAGGATAAGGCGGTGCTGCGAACTTCTTTTGAATTTTTTACCTAAGGTTGTGAATTCTAACAACATTGGTAGAGAAATTGTGGTTCCTTCATTATGTCCTAATCCTATGAATTCTAAGGAGAAATCATTGCATTCTTTGGATGCTGTTAGAGCTTTGTAATATTATGTTGAAGCTACTAAGTCTTTCCGAAAGACTTCTAGTCTATTTGTCATCTTTTCCGGTTCTAGAAAAGACCAGAAAGCTTCTGCCATTTCTTTGGCATCTTGGTTGAAATCTTTATTTCATCATGCCTATGTTGAATCGGGTAACACTCCGCCTCAAAGGATTACAGCTCATTCTACTAGGTCAGTTTCTACTTCCTGGGCGTTTAAGAATGAAGCTTCGGTTGATCAGATTTGCAAAACAGCAACTTGGTCCTCTTTGCATACTTTTACTAAATTCTACCATTTTGATGTGTTTTCTTCTTCTGAAGCAGTTTTTGGTAGAAACATACTTCAGGCAGTGGTTTCAGTTTGAATCTTCTGCTTATGTTTTTTCATTAAACTTTTATTCTGGGTGTGGATTATTTTCAGCAGGAATTGGCTGTCTTTATTTTATCCCTCCCTCTCTAGTGACTCTTGTGTGGAAAGATCCACATCTTGGGTAATCATTATCCCATACGTCACTAGCTCATGGACTCTTGCTAATTACATGAAAGAAAACATAATTTATGTAAGAACTTACCTGATAAATTAATTTCTTTCATATTAGCAAGAGTCCATGAGGCCCGCCCTTTTTTGTGGTGGTTTTGATTTTTTTGTATAAAGCACAATTATTCCAATTCCTTATTTTATATGCTTTCGCACTTTTTTCTTATCACCCCCACTTCTTGGCTATTCGTTAAACTGAATTGTGGGTGTGGTGAGGGGTGTATTTATAGCATTTTAAGGTTTGGGAAACTTTGCCCCTCCTGGTAGGAATGTATATCCCATACGTCACTAGCTCATGGACTCTTGCTAATATGAAAGAAATGAATTTATCAGGTAAGTTCTTACATAAATTATGTTTTTCCCCATCTGTAAATCACAATCTTCTCTTCAGGTGTCTTTGGTTTGATTTTTGTCTTCTAAAATGTAAATAATAATCTCTATTTATTTAGAACAACAAATATAGTACATTACTGTAATCACAAATGTCTTTCTGAAATATACAAAAGTATTAAAAATGATATAAAACTACCTTTAGTTTGCATATAGAAGCTGTATTATGACATGTAAATATTACCTAAATGACATAAGATTTCTCTTGTTCAGTGTGTTCAGTCCACGGGTCATCCATTACTTATGGGATATATTCTCCTTCCCAACAGGAAGTTGCAAGAGGATCACCCAAGCAGAGCTGCTATATAGCTCCTCCCCTCACATGTCATATCCAGTCATTCTCTTGCAAGTCATCAACAAGAAGGAGGTCGTGAGAGGAGTTGGAGTTTTTATTTAATTTTTCTTCAATCAAAAGTTTGTTATTTTAAATGGCACCGGAGTGTGCTGTTTTTTCTCTCAGGTAGTATTTAGAAGAAGAATCTGCCTGCATTTTCTATGATCTTAGCAGAAGTAACTAAGATCACTGGCTGTTCTCTGCACATTCTGAGGAGTGGGGTAACTTCAGAAAAGGGAATAGCATGCGGGGTCCCCCGCAAATGAGGTATGTGCAGTAAAATATTTTTCTAGGAATGGAATTGACTAAGAAAACACTGCTGTTACCCATATGATGTAAGTACAGTCTTTAATGCAGTAGTAGCGGACTGGTATCAGGCTGATAAATGTATGCGCAGTTGAGTTATTTTCTAGGGACTAGAATTTGACTGAGAAAATACTGTTAATACTGAAATAAATGTATGAGCCTTAACTGCAGTAGAAGCGACTGGTAGCAGGCTTAGTGATAACTTTGCATAACACTGGAAGTTGTCTTTAAAACGTTTACTGCATGTTATTCGTTTTGTGAGGTACTTTGGTGATAAATCTTTTTGGGCATGATTTTTTTCCACATGGCTAACGTATATTTCTGCATAGAAAACAGTTGTAACAGGTCTCCCACTGTTGTATTATGAGTGGGAGGGGGCCTTTTTTTAGCGCCTTGTTGCGCAGTTAAAATTCTGAGCAGTGTCTTCCTGCTTCTTCCTCCTTGATCCAGGACGTCTCCAGATGTGCTCAGGGGTCTTCAAAATTCATTTTTGAGGGAGGTAATCTGTCACAGCAGGACCTGTGACAGTGTGTTTGACTGTGATAAAGCGTTAAATCTTAAATTGATTATCCGTTTTTGGGTATTGAGGGGTTAATCATCCGTTTGCTAGTGGGTGCAATCCTCTGCTAAATTCATACATTTACTGTTAAAATTGTTGGCTATAACTGAATTAGTTCATTATTATTTCAAACTGTGACAGTTTTTTTTGTGTTTTTTAAAAGCGCTGCAGCGTTTTTTCTATTGCTTGTAAATTTATTGAAAGATTTTTTCCAAGCTTGCTAGCCTTCATTGCTAGTCTGTTTAAACATGTCTGATACAGATGAATCTACTTGTTGATTATGTTTAAAAGCCAATGTGGAGCCCAATAGAAATATGTGTACCAATTGTATTGATGTTACTTTAAATAAAAGTCAGTCTTTACCGGTAAAGAAATTATCACCAGACAACGAGGGGGAAGTTATGCCGTCTAACTCTCCTCACGTGTCAGTACCTTCGCCTCCCGCTCAGGAGGTGCGTGAGATTGTGGCGCCAAGTACATCAAGGCCCTTACAAATCACTTTACATGATATGGCTAATGTTATGAAAGAAGTATTATCTAATTTGCCTGAGTTAAGAGGCAAGCGCGATAGCTCTGGGTTAAGGACAGAGCGCGCCGATGACACGAGAGCCATGTCCGATACTGCGTCACAATTTGCAGCTTAAGAACCTCCGTGTATTGCTAGGGGAGGGTGTTACGCGCTCTGAATGATTGCGACACGGTTGCAATCCCAGAGTAATTATGTAGGCTGGATAAATACTATGCGGGGGAGGGTACCGGTGTGTACTGACGTTTTTTCCTATACTAAATGGCTTACAGAGATTATTAGCAAGGAGTGGGATAGACGGGTGTGCCCTTTTCCCCTCCTCCGATATTTAGAAAAATGTTCCCAATAGACGCCACCACACGAGACTTAGGCAGACGGTCCCTAAGGTGGAGGGAGCAGTTTCTACTTTAGCCAAGCGTACCCACTATCCCGGTGGGAGGATAGTGTGCTTTCTCAGATCCAATGGATAAAAAATTAGAAGGTTCCCTTAAGAAAATGTTTGTTCACAAGGCTTTATATTACAGCCCCTTGCATGCATTGCGCCCGTCACTGCTGCAGCGGGCATTTGGTTTGAGTCTCTGGAAGAGGCTATTCGCACAGCACCATTGGATGAGATTATGAACAAGCTTAAAGCCCTTAAGCTAGCTAATGCATTTGTTTCGGATGCCGTTGTGCATTTAACCCAAACTAACGGCTAAGAACTCCGGATTCGCCATCCAGGCGCGCAGAGCGCTATGGACTTAAATCCTGGTCAGCAGATGTGACTTCTAAATCTAAATTGCTTAATATTCCTTTCAAAGGGCAACCTTATTCGGGCCCGGCTTGAAAGAAATTATTGCTGACATTACTGGAGGTAAGGGTCACACCCTTCCTCAGGACAGGGCCAAAATCAAAGGCCAAACAGTCTAATTTTCGTGCCTTTCGTAATTTCAGGCAAGGAGCAGCATCAACGTCCTCCGCTCCAAAACAGGAAGGGACTGCTACTCGTTACAGACAGGGTTGGAAAGGCAACCAGTCCTGGAACAAGGGCAAGCAGGCCAGAAAACCTACTTCTGCCCCTAAGACAGCATGAAGAAAGGGCCCCCTATCCGGAAACGGATCTAGTGGGGGGCAGACTTTCTCTCTTCGCCCAGGCCTGGGCAAGAGATGTCCAGGATCCCTGGGCGTTGGAGATCATATCTCAGGGATACCTTCTGGACTTCAAAACTTCTCCTCCACAAGGGAGATTTCATCTGTCAAGGTTATCAACAAACCTAATAAAGAAAGAGGCAGTTCTTCGATGTGTACAAGACCTCTTAGTAATGGGAGTGATCCACCCGGTTCCGCGGACGGAACAAGGGCAAGGTTTTTACTCAAATCTGTTTGTGGTTCCCAAAAAAGAGGGAACCTTCAGGCCAATCTTGGACCTGAAGATCTTAAACAAATTCCTAAGGGTTCCATCGTTCAAAATGGAAACTATTCGAACCATCCTACCCATGATCCAAGAGGGTCAGTATATGACCACAGTGGACTTAAAGGATGCCTACCTTCACATACCGATTCACAAAGATCATTATCGGTACCTAAGGTTTGCCTTTCTAGACAGGCATTACCAGTTTGTAGCTCTTCCCTTCGGGTTGGCTACGGCCCCGAGAATTTTTACAAAGGTTCTGGGCTCACTTCTGGCGGTACTAAGACCGCGAGGCATAGCGGTGGCTCCGTACCTAGACGACATTCTGATACAAGCGTCAAGTTTTCAAAATGCAAAGTCTCATACAGAGATAGTTCTAGCATTTCTGAGGTCGCATGGGTGGAAAGTGAACATGGAAAAGAGTTCTCTGTTACCACTCACAAGGGTTCCCTTTCTAGGGACTCTTATAGATTCTGTAGAGATGAAGATTTACCTGACGGAGTCCAGGTTATCAAAAATCCTAAATGCTTGCCGTGCCCTTCATTCCATTCCAAGCCCATCAGTAGCTCAGTGCATGGAAGTAATCGGCTTAATGGTCGCGGCAATGGACATAGTGCCATTTGCGCGCCTGCATCTCAGACCGCTGCAACTATGCATGCTAAGTCAGTGGAATGGGGATTACTCAGATCTGTCCCCTTTACTAAATCTGGACCAGGAGGCCAGAGATTCTCTTCTCTGGTGGTTGTCGCGGGTTCATCTGTCCAAAGGAATGACTTTTCGCAGACCAGATTGGACGATTGTAACAACAGATGTCAGCCTACTAGGCTGGGGGTGCAGTCTGGAACTCCCTGAAGGCTCAGGGATCGTGGACTCAGGAGGAGAAACTCCTCCCAATAAACATTCTGGAATTAAGAGCAATATTCAATGCTCTTCTAGCTTGGCCTCAGTTAGCAACACTGAGGTTCATCAGATTTCAGTCGGACAACATCACGACTGTGGCTTACATCAATCATCAAGGGGGAACCAGGAGTTCCCTAGCGATGTTGGAAGTCTCGAAGATAATTCGCTGGGCAGAGTCTCACTCTTGTCACCTGTCAGAAAGTCCGCCTCCCAGTTCTCCACGCCTCGGATGTAGATCGCTAAGTCGCCAGACCTTTCATCCGGGGGAGTGGGAACTTCACCCGGAGGTGTTTGCTCAACTGATTCTTCGTTGGGGCGAACCGGAGCTGGATCTCATGGCATCTCGCCAGAACGCCAAGCTTCCTTGTTACGGATCCAGGTCCAGGGACCCGGGAGCGGTGCTGGTAGATGCACTAGCAGCCCCTTGGGTTTTCAACATGGCTTATGTGTTTCCACCATTTCCGTTGCTACCTCGACTGATTGCCAGGATCAAACAGGAGAGAGCATCAGTGATTCTGATAGCGCCTGCGTGGATATGCAGACCTAGTGGACATGTCGTCCTGTCCACCATGGTCTCTGCCTCTGAGGCAGGACCTTCTAATTCAGGGTCCTTTCAACCATCCAAGCCTAATTTCTCTGAGGCTGACTGCATGGAGATTGAACGCTTGATTCTATCAAAGCGTGGTTTTTCGGGATTGGTTATTGATACATTAATACAGGCTCGGAAACCTGTTACCAGAAAAATTTACCATAAGATATGGCGTAAATATTTATATTGGTGTGAATCCAAGAGTTACTCATGGAGTAAGGTTAGGATTCCTAGGATATTGGCTTTTCTACAAGAAGGTTTAGAAAAGGGTTTATCTGCTAGTTCGTTAAAGGAACAGATTTCTGCTCTGTCTATTCTTTTACACAAACGTCTGGCAGAGAATCCAGACGTCCAGGCTTTTTGTCAGGCTTTGGCTAGGATTAAGCCTGTGTTTAAAACTGTTGCTCCTCCGTGGAGCTTAAACTTGGTTCTTAAAGTTCTTCAGGGTGTTCCGTTTGAACCCCTTCATTCCATTGATATTAAGCTTTTATCTTGGAAAGTTCTGTTTTTGATGGCTATTTCCTCGGCTCGAAGAGTCTCTGAGTTATCTGCCTTACATTGCGATTCTCCTTATCTGATTTTCCATTCAGACAAGGTAGTTCTGCGTACTAAACCTGGGTTTTTACCTAAGGTTGTTTCTAACAGGAATATCAATCAAGAGATTGTTGTTCCATCATTATGTCCTAATCCTTCTTCAAAGAAGGAACGTCTTTTGCCTAATATGGACGTAGTCCGTGCCCTGAAGTTCTACTTACAGGCAACTAAAGATTTTCGGCAAACTTCTTCCCTGTTTGTCGTTTATTCTGGTCAGAGGAGAGGTCAAAAGGCTTCGGCCACCTCTCTCTCTTTTTGGCTTCGTAGCATAATACGTTTAGCCTATGAGACTGCTGGACAGCAGCCTCCTGAAAGAATTACAGCTCATTCCACTAGAGCTGTGGCTTCCACCTGGGCCTTTAAGAATGAGGCCTCTGTTGAACAGATTTGCAAGGCTGCAACTTGGTCTTTTCAAAATTTTACAAATTTGACACTTTTGCTTCTTCGGAGGCTGTTTTTGGGAGAAAGGTTCTACAGGCAGTGGTTCCTTCTGTTTAATGTTCCTGCCTTGTCCCACCCATCATCCGTGTACTTTAGCTTTGGTATTGGTATCCCATAAGTAATGGATGACCCGTGGACTGAACAAACTTAACAAGAGAAAACATAATTTATGCTTACCTGATAAATTTATTTCTCTTGTAGTGTGTTCAGTCCACGGCCCGCCCTGTCTTTTTTTGAGGCAGTTCTAAATTTTAATTAAAACTCCAGTCACCACTGCACCCTATAGTTTTTTTCCTTTCTCGTATTGTTTCGGTCGAATGACTGGATATGACATGTGAGGGGAGGAGCTATATAGCAGCTCTGCTTGGGTGATCCTCTTGCAACTTCCTGTTGGGAAGGATAATATATCCCATAAGTAATGGATGACCCGTGGACTGAACACACTACAAGAGAAATAAATTTATCAGGTAAGCATAAATTATGTTTTTGTTCCCTCCCCTCACCAAACTGTCACATTTTAAAGATGCAAATATTCCAAAATCCAAACCATTTCCAGTCCCAAGCAGTTTGGGAAAAAGGGTTTTCTACTGTATCACCATTTATTTTAGCATCTCATTTGTGTAGGAATGTAAATTATATGTAGTTTAAAACAAAGCCAGCAAACAGAGTGAGGCTGAGAACAAATGTGGCCTTCAGAATGGTTTCTTTAGACTCTTTATGTGCTGGTTCTGCTTTTTTCATTCTGTTAAATCTCCTGGGAGCTGCCTCTGTTGTACTTTATAGTAAAGGCACAGGTTAAAGCGATAGGAATCAAACAAATGTCTTTCATGATTCATATGGAGCATACAATTTGTAATTTTCCAATTTACTTCTATTATCTAATTTGCTTCATTATTTGGGTATCCTTTGTTGCATAGCTATTTGCCTGTGTGCTATTTGCTGATTTGTAGCTGCACATTTTATATGTGAAATCAGCAAATAGCACCCAGGTGCTGAACCTATCTAGCTATGCTTTTCAATATCAAGTGATCAAAGCAAATTAAGTAATAGAAGTAAATTGGAAAGTTGTTTAAGATTGTATGATCTATCTGAATCATGAAAGATGTTGGTTTCCTGTTCCTTTAACACCATTTTCTAATTTATCCTTGATGCAACTGTTTTTGACATATGTCTGTTTTGTTTTTTATTTTTATTTTTTATTTTTTTTATTTGAAAAAATCTATGAGCAATTGCCATTCAGTCACTCTCTCTCCTTTTTTCTTCATCTGCTTGGTAAAAAATAAAAACAAACAACCAATCAGAATAATCCGTGCTGAGTTCACACTTTGCTTTACTGTGATGTGATTTTTTGAGATTTCACCATAATCACATGAGATTTCATCGATAATCTTGCAAGATTCCATAGTAAATGTCCTAGAATTTAGGAAGAAAAAAAGTGACTTTGTCTGTACATGCCAGATTCACACTCCTTTGCTATACCTGGGACAAGCATCATGATTGGATTCTTAAAGTTCCTTTACAATTGAATGTAGCTTCTGAGGAAATTATGAGTTAAAATATCTTCCTTTTTTATATAGAGATGGTAATGTTTTTTATTTTATTTTCAGCTTTTTACAGATATGCTGCATTATTTTCAAGTGATTTAGCATATGTGTAACATGTCCGTGTAATATCACTTTTTTGTTCTTATAAATAATCACGATCCATCTGCTGAAAAAGACGTTAATGTTACTTACTGATTATTGCCTGTCTTGGGATATACATTATATACATCCTGCTTTAGTAGTTCATTTCCAGTCTCTCGAGTTTTATTTATGTGTGTTTAGAGTTTTATAATGGTTTTTGCATGTAATGGAGTTACCTTTTTCTTCAAAAACCATCTCAGCCAATCATCATTTTTCGTACAATTGAGCAGCATACTTCAAGGGCTTGGATGATAAAGTGCTGCTGTGCATCAACAGATGTACTTGATACATTTATTTTAGCCCACTAAAGAGTCTGATTGGTTTTATCCAACTACAATAAAAAGTTTCAGGAGGGAAAAAAGAAAATTTATGCTTACCTGATAAATTTGTTTCTTCTTAGACACAATGAGTCCACGGATCATCTTCATTACTTATGGGATATTCACCACCTGGTCAGCAGGAGGAGGAAAAGAGCACCACAGCAGAGCTGTTAAATAGCTCTTCCCTTCCCTCCCGCTCCAGTCATTCGACCGAAGTTAGGAAGAGAAAGGAAAAGCCAAGGTGCAGAGGTGACTGAAGTTCACAATAAATAACATCCTGTCTTAAAAGGACAGCGCGGGCCGTGGACTCATCGTGTCTAAGAAGAAACAAATTTATCAGGTAAGCATACATTTTTTCTTCTTAAAGACACGATGAGTCCATGGATCATCTTCATTACTTATGGGATCCAATACCCAAGCTAGAGTACACGGATGATACAGGAGGGACAAGACAGGATACCTAAACGGAAGGCACCACTGCATGAAGAACCTTTCTTCCAAAAGCAGCCTCAGCTGAGGCAAAAGTATAAAATTTGTAAAAATGTGAAGAGAAGACCACAGAAGCTGATCCACAGAAGATCTGATCCACAGAAGCTTCATCTTTAAATGCCCATGAGGAAGCAACAGCCCTAGCGGAATGAACCGTAATCCTTTCAGGAGGCTGCTGTCCAGCAGTCTCGTATGCCAAACGTATAATGCTCCAGCCAAAAAGAAGGCAAACAGTCGTAGCTTTCTGACCCCTACGTTTGCCTGAAAATACCACAGAGGAAGACTGACAAAAGTCTTTAGTCGCCTGTAAATAAAACTTAAAGCACGAACTACACTCAAAACGTGTAAGAGCCTCTCCATCTAAAAAAAGGATTAAGACACCAGGAAGGTATAACGATCTCCTAATTAATGTTTCACTCAGAAACAACCTTGGGGAGAAATCCAAATTTCGTATGTAAGACGACCTTATCCACATGAAAAATAAGGTAAGGGGGCCCACATTGTAACGTTGAAAGCTCAGACACTCTGCGAGCAGAAGAAATCGCTACCAGAGATAAAACCTTCCAAGATAACAACTTGACATCTAAGGAATGCATAGGTTCAAACGGAACCCGTAGAAGAACCTTGAGAACTAAATGAAGACTAAATGGAGAAGTAACTGGTCTAAACACAGGCCTAATTCTGCTTAAGGCCTGACAAAAAGACAGAACGTCAGGGACTTTAGCTTGACGCTGTGTAACAGGATAGGTAATGCTGAAATTTGACCCTTGAAGGAACTTGTTGATAAGCCTTTCTCCAATCCTTCCTGGAGAAAAAATAAAATTCTAGGAATCCTAACTCTACTCCAGGAGTAGCCCTTGGATTCACACCAATAAAGGTATTTACGCCAAAACTTATGACAAGTCCCTCTGGTAACAGGCTTACGAGCCTGAATCAAAGAGTCTATGACTGAGTCAGAAAAAAACCTCGCTTGGCTAGAATCAGCCGTTCAATCTCCAAGCAGTCAGCTTCAGAGAATCTAGATTTAGATAATGGAAGGGTCCCTGAATCAGGAGGTCCTTTCGAAACGGAAGCCTCCAAGGAGATAGAGAAGACATCTCCACCAGGTCTGCATACCAGATCCAACGAGGCCAGGCCAGTGCTATGAGAATCACTGAAGCCCTTACCTGTTTAAACCAGGCAATCACTCGAAGAAGGAAAGCAAATGGAGGAAACAGATTTGCCAAATTGAAGGACCAAGGGGCCGCCAGAGCATCTATCAGAGCCGCCTGAGGATCTCGGGATCTCGACCAGTACCTCGGAAGTTAGGTATGCTGCCTGGATGCCATGAGATCCAGCTCCGACTGACCCCATTTGAGGATCAGACTGGAGAACACATCCGGATGAAGTTCCCACTCCCCCGGAAGAAAGGTCTGTCTGCTCAGAAAATCTGCCTCCCAGTTGACCACCCCTGGAATATGGATCGCCGACAGACAACAAGAATGAGTCTGCACCCACTGAATTATCTTGGAGACCTCTGCCATCGCCAAGGAACCTCTTGTTCCTCCCTGATAATTGACATAGGCAACTGACGTTATGTTGTCCGACTAGAACCTGAGAAACTGAACCAAAGCCAGCTGAGGCCAGGCCAGAAGAGCGTTTGTCTGAGACCATATCCCTTGAGCCCTCAGGGAGCCCCCAAACTGCTCCCCACCCCAGAAGACTGGCATCTGTTGTCACAATCTCCCAGGAAGGTCTGCGAAAACATGTTCCCTGGAAGAAATGGTCTAGAGACAACCACCAAAGAAGAGATTCCTTTGTCTCTTGTGCCAATAAATGTCGAGGGGACAGGTCCATTGTTTCAGCAAGTCCAACTGCAGAGCTCTGAGATTAAAACAATCAAACGGGACAATGTCCAATGCCGCTACCATCAGACATATTAACTCCATGCACTGAGTCCCTGAAGGGCGAGGAGAAGATTTCAGAGCTCGACAAGATAATCTTTAATTTCCTGACGTCTGTCAGAAAAATCTTCATAGACAGAGTTGTCCCTAGAAAGGTCACTCTTGTATGAGGAACTAAAGAGCTCTTTTCTAGATTCACCTTCCACCTATGTGACCTTAGAAAAGTCACTACCAATTCCGAGTGTGATTTTGCTAGCAGAAAAGACGGCGCCTGAACTAGAATGTCGTCCAGATACGGCGCCACCACAATGCCTCTTGAACGAAGCACCGCAAGCAGAGACCCCAGAACCTTTGTGAAGATTCTGTGAACCGTGGCAAGACCGAAAGGAAGAACCACAAACTGGAAATGTTTGTCTAGAAAGGCAAACCTTAAGAACTTGAGATGATCCCTGTGAATGGGAACATGCAGGTGCGCGTCCTTTAAATCTACTGTTGTCATAAATTGACCCTCCCGGATCAAGGGAAGGATGGAACGAATAGCGTCCATCTTGAAGGACAATACTCTGAGAAACTTGTTTAGACTCTTGAGGTCTAGAATTTGTCTGAAGGTGCCTTCTGCCTTAGGAACCACAAACAGATCGGAATAGAATCCCATACCTTGATCTTGAGGTGGAACGGGAACGATCACTCCCAGAGCTAAGAGGTCCTCTACACAATGTAAGAACGCCTCTCTCTTTGTCTGGTCTGCAGATAACATTGAAATCAGAAACCTGCCCCTGGGAGGATAAATTTTAAACTCCAGCTTGAATCCCTGAGACACTATTCCTATAGCCCAGGGATCCTGAACGTCCTGAACCCAGGCTTGATCCCGGATCAGGGGCCTTGGAGACATCGGCCGCCTTTTTGGATTGCTTACCCTAATTCCAAGATTGGACGGGTCTCCAATTAGATTTAGCTTGTTCTTGCTTAGTTGAGGAAGAAGAGGAAGAGAATCCCTTGAAGTTGCGAAAGGAACGAAAATGACCTTGTCTTCCTTTCTATCTAATCTTTTTATCCTGAGGGAGAAGGTGACCCTAACCTCCCATAATGTAAGAAATAATCTATTTCAGCTCAGGAACAAACAGGATCTTCCCCTTGTAAGGGACAGCTAGAAACTTTGACTTAGATGAAACGTCCACAAACTACTAAGATCTTAGCCATAAGGCCTTGCGAGCCAAGATAGAGAAAATTGAAATTTTGGCCCCCAGCTTAAAAACTAGAAGGGTGGCATCCGAGACAAAGACATTAGCTAGCTAAAGAGCCTTTATCCTGTCCTGGATCTCGTCCAAGGGAGTTTCTCGCCTGAGGGCATCAACCAGGGCATCAAACCAGTAGGCTGCCGCACTCGTGACGGTAGCTATGCAGACCGCCAGTTGCCACTGCATACCCTGGTGAACAAATTCTCTTGAGTAGACCCTCTAAAGTCTTGTCCATCAGGTCTTTAGAAACACAACTATCCTCTATAGGGATAGTAGTCCTCTTGGCCAAGGTTGAAACAGCTCCTTCTACCGTAGGAACAGTCTGCCAAACCTTCTTAACTGAATCAGCTAAAGGGAACATCTTCTTAAATATAGGAGAAGGAGAGAAAGGAATACCAGGTCTCTCCCATTCTCTATTAATAATATTGGAGGCCTCATCTTAAGAAACAATGTCTTGTCAATTAACCCCATGTGGAGTTAGCGAAGAGACGCAGGGCACTGCATGTGTGAGTTATAAACTAGTTTGCACTTTTGGAGAATTTTTTTTTCCTATTCTACAGTAAGGATCTCTTCATTCATATCAAAACATAAGGAGAAACTTTGTAGGTTTTCTTGGAACACTGTGTCACACATATGGGAGATTATTACAAGTATAAACCAACCCAGAAAAAAAACGTTACTGTCTCTTTAACTTTTAAAGAGAAACTTCTTTAGATATGTTACTGTCTCCTTTAAATTTTTAACAAGACACATCTAAATTAAACGTGCAAACATGATTAATAAAAACACATTACTGAAAAACCCCTGTACACCTCAGCAACTAGCAGAAGTGCCAGCCAGCCCCTTGCACATAAAGAATTTCGGACTAAGACCCTTGGAAACACTGTCCGGTCAGACACTTTTGGAAAAAAAAATTGACAAAGTGGCGCGTAACCAAATTGGCGCCATACATAACTCCACCCATCGTGGGCGTGAGCATAACAATCTCCCGGGCCCATTGATCTTTCTATTTTTATAAAGCGGAACCGTCAAGAGTGCAATAACGAAACAGCTTCAGCTTAGCAGCTGCTCTAATCAAACACCTCACACTGATGTCAAAATGTGTTCTCCCGGTCGGCTACTATGAAACCGCCGGGAGATGTGAACACAGTCCCCTTCAACACCTCACCCTGAGCTCGTCTCATGTAGAGCTCAACAGTTATGGTAACAGGAGATCTCCTGGTCGGCTATTATTAAACCGCCGGGAGATAAGATTCAAACATTTTCACTAAGCGTAACTCCCCATTATTAAACCGCCAGGGGATGAGCAAACAAGTCCCATTCAAAACTTGTACTAAATGTAACTCCCCTCACACTGAGCCCGTCTTAGAATGCGCATCAGTCTTGTCATTAGGGGATCTCCCGGACTGTTATTATTAGCCCACCAGGGGAATGAGATCCATGCAAAATTCTTACTAAGCGTAACTCCCCTCACACAGAGCCTGTCTTAGAATACTCATCAGTTTTTATTAAACCGCCGGGAGATGTGCGTTTAACTGTCCCAAAGAGCCCCCTAAGCCTCAGGGGGAATCAATCTGTAACCCTCTGCTAAAGAGGTCAATTCCAACAAGGTATACTAAATATAAAGTGTCCAACCTTTCTTCTGAGCCTTTACCCCCAGAATAAAGTCAGCACTTACCTCATTATTTTCTGCCGGACAGTAAGGCAGTTCTCAGGTTTGCGAGGTCCTCTCCCTCACATGGCCTGTAATTAAAAACGAAAGTTCTGAGTAATATCCCTCAGATTTTCTTGGTAAGGGCAGCAAAATTATATGGGAGGCGCAGTGAGAATTATGTCCCACAAGTTCCCATTGCTTTAAAGCCACCAAAAGCTCTACTGTAGAGACTGACATGGAGTACGGCTACACCCTAGAACAAAGCAGCACTCTCTGGCACTATTTTAAAAATAATAAACTCTTGATTGAAGAAACTAATCTAACACCTCACTTTACCTCTTCCTATCACTAACGTAGGCAAAGAGAATGACTGGAGTGGGAGGGAAGGGAGGTGCTCTTTGCCTCCTCCTGCTGACCAGGAGGGGAATATTCCATAAGTAATGAAGATGATCTGTGGACTCATCGTGTCTTTAAGAAGAAAAAAGACCTGCAAGTAATTTAGATTAAACTTTATAGACTATAAGTGATGTGATAGATTTCTCTTACATGTCTCTAAGGATGTACAGAGTTTAATTTTGACAACTTTTTACATTATACCTTAAAATCCCTGTGAAAGAATGTAAAATCATTTCAAACACTTGCTTTTTCATGTTAACATTTTCAGAACCTGACCCTTATATTGAAGAAACCCAGAAGAGTAAACCAATGACCTATGATGAACTGAGAAACAAAAATAGAGAGACCTATGAGATGGCTTTGACCCAAAGAGCTGACTCTTCTGTAAGATCCTCTCCAGACAGAAAGCCAAGGAAAGAAGGTAATAGCAAGCCCATGTGTGAATCAATTATTAGTTAACTGACCTTAAATAATGGAAGATAAATATACAAGTTACAAAAAAGCATGGTCATCAGTGGCTTTTCACTGTTAATTTGTGTCTAAAACAATTTCTATGCTCATTTAACAGACTTATATAGACATATATAAAAAAAAATATAGAAGATTTAACTGATCAATCTAATTTTTGATCAGAAAAGCGAGGGATTTCAGCATTCAAAGAGAGATGTGCAAATATTTTGCTATTCCAGTGTATTATCCAGAGACATAGAGAGCCCACATCAAGAAAAAGTCGCCAAAGCCACAAAGTGTGCAGTGAAAACAGCAAACAATTTATTAGTTACAATAAGAGAAATAATATGTTGCCAGCAAGTTCTTAATTAACTAAATCACTACACAGTTAACAAGGGATCCCTTTAAAGAGTATATAAGATGTTATCACAGGGCAAATTATTCAAAGCACATTATATAAATGCAGATCACAAAAATAAAATATATTGAAGTAAACCAGCACTGTATAACTATCTTATAAATATAGAGTGGAATATAAACACATATACTACGAGGTAAGAACGTCCTCTATTTGCATATGTGATAAAGCTGTGATCTTTGTTTGCCAATTTCAAAAGTGCAGTGTTAAAACATTAGATTTAAAGCTTTATCACATATGCAAATAGAGGACGTTCTTACCTCGTAGTATATGTGTTTATATTCCATACTATGCTCTCTATGTCTCTGGATAATACACTGGAATGGCAAAATATTTTGCACATCTCTCTGAGTGCTGAAATCCCTTGCTTTTCTTATCAAAAATTAGATTGATCAGTTAAATCTTCTATAATATATTTTTTTTAAATTTTAGAGGGTCTGCACCAATCCCTAACTAATTGATTGTTTTGGCCTAACCACCTTACTTTAAGGATATTTAAAGCAAACGCAATAAAATGAGCTAGTAGCCTGAAATTATTATTTCTGGGCTTAGTGCATCTAGTAGTAATCCTCTCCCGCTATCTGTATAATTATTTGAATCTTTTTAATATATATATTTTTTTTTTTTGCCCCTTCAGTTAAGACGAACAAGTATGGAGATGCATGGGAAGAATGAAAAAAAAAAAACATTAAATGGACTACTCAAGAAATCAACTGTTTTGTGTTGCAATATAATAAATAAAAATGAAATCCATTATATGTGTGTTGTGAGTAATAATAAAATCAGTATATCTCTTAATCATTTGTAAATCATATCACATTTGTATTCTAAACTATAAAGTAGTATTTGTATTACTTTACCTATATAAACATGCATTGTTTTCCAAAAAAAGAAATAGATATTTTTTTTATGCGTTACATTATTGTATAGTAAATTAATTGCATAATTACATTATATTGAAGGGTTTGCACTAATATATAAATATATAAACTAGTACAAAAAAAAGATCTAAGACCTATAATTAAGGTCTTCTTAAAGTAAGGGAAATCAGCACTTTCTTGCAAACCATTGAAATACTTATTTAAGCATACTACCATTTGTTTAAATACAGTTCTTATAAAAGAGAGAGAGAGGGGGGGAATAAAAATATTGTGTAGCTCATTAACAAATCTAGACACACCTTTTTACTTCGTCTGCTTTTCAGCAGATTCCCTTAACGCCAAAGCATCGCTGTTCACACAGCTTATAAGCTTAGCTAGGGTTAGTGCAGTGATTCATAACCATCCCAGGACAGACTCTTTCGTAGTTATTGCTAATCATTTAAAATTAGGGGGTAAAAAGTGAGTTTAAAATCCTCCACTACGCACAAAATATAGAGAAAATAACTTGTGTAGCTCATTAACAAATCTAGACAGGCCAGAAGGCTTGTTTTTCCCACAGAATACCTCTGGAATACATCGTTTTGAATGCAGCAAAGGATTCTGGGTAAGATATGCAAATTAGATTCACAATGACGCACTTTTTTACTTCGTCTACTTTTCAGCAGATTCCTAATTTTTAAATGCTGTTGTATTTTGCCAAAAATCAACTTCACCCAGCAGTGATTCAAACCTTCTCCCAGCTGATGAGTAGCAATAACTACGAAACAGTTTGTCCTGGGATGGTTATGAATCACTGCACTAATTCTAGCTAAGCTTATAAGCTGTGTGAACAGTGATGCTTTGGTGTTAAGGGAATTTGCTGAAAAGCAGACTTGAAGTAATCTCTGTTTTTTTTCCTGATTTGGTCAATAACCATCCATGTGAATCACCTCACATCTTTATCATGCACCTGAATAAAGTGCTTGGTTGCCCCAGTGGCATGGTGGCCACGTTCAATGTCATTTATGTGAGCACGTATTTTCTCTCTGACCTCACGGGAGGTACAGCCCACATATTGTTTTTCACATTCTGAACAAATGATCACATAAACGACAAGCGTAGACCTGCAATTGGTGCAATATAGGTATGAGTAAACTCTCCGGTTGGCTACTGACTGGAAAACTTTACCCACCATGACATGGCCACAGGCTTTACAGGAACTGTTGCCACATCTATAGTGGCCTTTATGGAAGAGCCA
The DNA here is from genome assembly GCF_027579735.1 of Bombina bombina. Classification (NCBI taxonomy): domain Eukaryota; kingdom Metazoa; phylum Chordata; class Amphibia; order Anura; family Bombinatoridae; genus Bombina; species Bombina bombina. The sequence continues at coordinate 1,226,383,777 of NC_069500.1, read as the reverse complement.
TCTGCTTTTGGCCTCTGGCTTTCTAAGCATGAAAGGAGAAATGATATTCCCGATTGTGGCATTACGTCTCGGGACACAGAAACATCCGTCTCTGATCTCGTCCTTGAGATCATCATCTGCCAATAGTATTGGCAGGGTTTTGTGTAGAATATTACACACACAGTAGTATTGTAAGCTGTATGTAGTCACAAAGGTGGACTTATTTCTGGATTCTTTATTTTTGTGAGTCTCCTCAAGAAGTACTTCTCGACTTTTATGTTTGACATCATTTAGTGCCCTGTGTACTGTGTTCATGTTATATCCTCTTTCGCGGAACTTATCCGTCAGGAGTGTGCTCTCACGAGAGAAGCTGTCATCCTCGTAACAGTTACGTTTTAATCGAAGGAACTGTCCCTTAGCTGTACCATAGCTCATATGTTTAGGGTGACAGCTCCTCGCGTGTAGATATGTGTTAGAGGCTATGGGCTTGGTGTACAGTGATGTTCTAATCCTGTGCTCATTAGGAAGCCCTGTCAGTATCATATCCAAGTAGGAGATGCTGTCAGTATCAGAGAGAGGTGAAACTCAGTCCAGCTTCATTGTTATTAAGATAATCAATGGAAGCTTGGTAACTATCTTTAGGACCTGACCAAATGAAGAGGAGGTCATCAATATATCTTTTATAACCCGTGATTGACGAGCGAAAAGGATTCTGATCATTATATATATATATATATATATACGTGAACTCCCACCAGCCCATGTATATATTTGCATAGGCCGGGGCAAATTTTTCCTCCATGGCCGTCCCTTGTTGCTGCAAATAGAAATGTCCGCCAAACTCAAAATAATTGTGTTAGTAAAAAATGTAACACATTTAAGATATACGTAACCAAATCAGCAGAGTAGTTACCAAATATTTCCAGCATGAATGGCCGAGTACAGCCCAACCACGTCTACAGTAAGCCAACCCATATTAGTATTCCATTCGTGGCTATTAAGTAGCCTTAAGAGATGCTTGGTGTCTCTTAGAAATTATGGTAATTTGTAGACGATCGATTAGAGTAGTGATTCAAGCCAGTTTGATAGGTTTTCTAAAAGGGATCCAATGCCAGAGATTATTGGACGTCCCTTTACCTCCTTCAAGGTCTTGTGGACCGTGGGGAGTTAATGGGAAAAAATGAACAACTGGGTGTTTGACACTGAGATAGTCAAAGGTATCATCATCAAAGATACCTAACTCCTTACCGTCATCAAACTGATCGTTTAGTTGGGCCCTAAAGTGGTTAGCCGGATCACCTGGCAATTTCTTATAGACTTCACAGTCATTTAATTGCCTTTCTGCTTTGAACACATAATAGGATTTGTCCAATACCACTATAGAGCCCCCTTATCAGACTGCTTGATGACAATATCCTCCCGCTTTTGTAGCTTACGTAAAGCTAATCTTTTATTGCGGTTTAGGTTGTCAGAAACTTTTCGCTGGTCTTTGTTTAATTTTAGGAGGTCTTCCTCTACCCTCTTATGAAACGACTCTAAAAATTGTCCCCTGATTTGCGTAGGATAAAAAAGAAAATTTATGGTTACCTGATACATTTATTTCTTTTTTGACACGATGAGTCCACGGATCATCTTAATTACTATTGGGATATTCACCTCCTGGTCAGCAGGAGGCGGCAAAGAGCACCACAGCAAAGGCTGTTAAATATCACCTCCCTTCCCTCCCAACCCAGTCATTCGACCGAAGTAAAGGAGAGAAAGGAAGTAACAAGGTGCAGAGGTGCCTGAAGTTTATAATAACCAACAACCTGTCTTACAAAAAACAGGGCGGGCCGTGGACTCATCGTGTCAAAAAAGTAATACATTAGTTATTAGTTTATTAGTTAGCATACATTTTCTTTTCTTTTTAATGACATGATGAGTCCACGGATCATCTTAATTACTATTTGGAATCAATACCCAAGCTAGAGTACACAGATGATACAGAAGGGACAAGACAGGGAACCTAAACAGAAGGCACCACTGCTTGAAGAACCTTTCTCCCAAAAGCGGCCTCAGCCGAGGCAAAAGTGTCAAATTTGTAGAGCTTTGAAAAAGTGCGAAAAGAGGACCAAGTTGCAGCCTTGCAAAACTGTTCCACAGAAGCTTCATTCTTGAATGCCCATGAGGAAGCAACAGCCCTCGTGGAATGAGCCGTAACACTCTCTGGAGGCTGCTGTCCAGCATTCTGATATGCAAAACGTATGATACTATTCAGCCAAAAAGAAAGCGAAGTAGCCATACCTTTCTGTCCCTTATGTTTTCCTGAGAAAACCACAAACAAAGCAGAAGACTGACGAAAATCCTTAGTCGCCTGCAGGTAAAACTTTAAGGCACGAACCACGTCCAAATTGTGCAGAAGCCGTTCCTTCTGAGAGGTAGGATTAGGACACAAGGAAGGAACAATAAACTCCTGATTAATGTTCCGATCAGAAACTACTTTAGGAAGAAATCCTAATTTAGTACGTAAAACTACCTTATCTGAATGAAAAATAAGGTAAGGGGACTCATACTGCAATGCCGAGAGCTCTGACACTCTGCGAGCAGACGAAATAGCAACAAGAAATACAACTTTCCAAGATAACAATTTAATGCATAGGCTCAAACGGAGCCCCTTGAAGAACTTTAAGAACTAAATTCAGACTCCATGGAGGAGTAACTGCTTTGAACACAGGCCTGATCCTGACCAAGGCCTGACAAAAGGATTGTACATCTGGAACATCTGCCAGACGTTTGTGTAACAAAATAGATAAGGCAGAGATTTGACCCTTTAGGGAACTTATCGATAATTCTCCAAACCCTCTTGGAGAAAGGACAAAATTCTAGGAATCCTAACTCTACTCCATGAGTAGCCCTTGGATTCACACCAATAGAGATATTTACGCCATATCTTATGGTGAATCTTTCTAGTTACAGGCTTACTAGCCTGAATCATGGTCTCTATGACCGAGTCAGAAAAGCCCTGCTTGGATAAAATTAAGCGTTCAATCTCCAAGCAGTCAGCTTCAGAGAAACTAGGTTTGGGTGAAGTAAGGGTCCTTGAATTAGAAGATCCTTCCTCAACGGAAGTCTCCAAGGTGGCAGAGATGACATGTCCACCAGATCTGCATATCAAATCCTGCGAGGCCAAGCTGGTGCAATGAGGATCACCGATGCCCTCTCCTGCTTGATTCGAGCAATGAACCGAGGAAGAAGAGCAAACGGAGGAAATAGGTATGCTAGACGTAAGGTCCAAGGTCCAAGGCATCTATCAGTACCGCCTGAGGGTCCCTGAACCTCGACCCGTACCTCGGAAGCTTGGCATTCTGCCGAGATGCCATGAGATCCGATTCCGGCTGATCCCATTTGAGAATCAGGCTGGAAAACATTTCCAGATGGAGTTCCCACTCCCCTGGATGAAAGGTGTGTCTGCTCAGGAAGTCTGCCTCCCAGTTGTCCACCCCTGGGATGTGGATCGCCGACAGACAGCAAGACTGGGTTTCCCGCCCACTGAATTATTTTGGTTTACCTCTGTCATCGCTAAAGGAACTCCTCGTTCCTCCCTAATGATGATGTATGCCACTGAAGTTATGTTGTCTGACTGGAACCTGATAAACTGGACCGAGGCTAACTGGGCCAGGCCAGATGAGCATGGAAGATCGCTCTCAATTCCAGAATGTTTATAGGAAGAACAGACTCTGGACTGAGTCCAAACTCCCTGGGCCTTTAGGAAGCCCCAGACTGCCCCCATCCTAGAAGTTCTGGCATCTGTGTCACAATCACCAAAGATGGTCTGCAAAAGCAGGTACCCTGGGAGAGATGATCCCGAGACAACCACCATTGAAGAGAATCCCTTGTCTCCTGCTCCAGTAGTATTCGAGGAGACAAATCCGCATAATCTCCGTTCCATTGCCTGAGCATGCTTAACTGCAGAGATCTGAGATGGAACCGAGTAAATGGGATGATGTCCATTGCCGCCACCATCAGCCCGATTACCTCCATGCACTGAGCCACTGACGGTCGAGGAGTGGACTGAAGGGCTAGACAGTATTGAAAATCTTTGATTTCCTGACTTTCTGTCAGAAAAATCTTCATTGATAGGGAATCTGTTATGGTTCCCAAGAACGTTACCCTTGTATTTGGGACTAAGGAACTCTTTCCCAATTTACCTTCCCACCCGTGAGATCGCAGGAAGGATAACACCATGTCCGTGTGGGATTTTGCTTGTTGTAAAGATGGCGCCTGGACTAGGATGTCATCCAGATAAGGCACCACTGCAATGCCCCGTAACTCGAAGCACCGCCTACAGCGATCCCAGACCTTTGAGAAAATTCTGGGAGCTGTGGCAAGACCGAAGGAAAGAGCCACGTATTGTAAGTGTTTGTCTAGAAAGGCAAACCTTAGGAACTTGTGATCCCTGTAAAAGGGAATATGCAGGTACGCGTCCTTTAAAATCCACTGTTGTCATAAATTGACCCTCCTGGATCAAATGAAAGCATGGGAACGAATAGTTTCCATCTTGAAGGACGGTACTTAAACAGATTGGAATAGATAAAATCCGAGACCCTGTTCTTGTATCGGAACGGGAACAATCACTCCCCAGGTCGGAGAGGTCTCTTACACAGTGTAAGAACGCATCTTTTTTTCTGGTCTGCAGATAATCTTGAAAGCAGAAACCTGACTCTGGAGGAAAATTTTTGAAACTCTAGTTTGTATCCCTGGAACACTATTTCTATTGCCCAGGGATCCTGAACATATTGGACCCAAGCCTGAGCAAAGAAGGAAAGCTCTGCCCTCTAACAAGATCCGGTCCCGGATCGGGGGCAGGCCCTTCATGCTGTCTTAGATTCAATAGCAGGCTTCTTGGATTGTTTTCCCTTATTCCAAGATTGATTGGGTCTCCATGAAGGTTTAGCCCTGTTCCTGCTTGGAGACGGAAAGAGAAGAAGATGACCTTTACCTCCCGTGATATCAGAGATAATTTCCGTCAAGCCAGGTCCAAACAAAGTCTTCCCCTTGTAAGGAATTGCTAAAAGCTTAAACTTAGAGGACACATCCGCAGACCAAGGTTTTAACCATAAGGCTCTGCGAGCTAGAATAGAGAAACCTGAAATATTTGCTCCCAGTTTGATAACTTGAGGGAAGCATCTGTAATAAAGGAATTTAGCTAATTTAAGAGCTTTTATCCTATCCTGGATTTTATCCAGGGAAGTTTCTGTCCTGATAGCAACAGACAACGCATTGAACCAATATGCCGCCCGCACTAGTGATGGTAGCAATGCACACAGCTGGCTGCCATTGTAAGCCCTGGTGTGTACATACATCTTTTTGAGTAAACCCTTCTAATTTTTTGTCCATAGGGTCTTTGAAAGCACAACTATCCTCTATGGGAATAGCAGTTCTATTAGCTAAGGTGGAAACGGCTCCTTCCACCTTGGGGACTGTTTGCCAAGCCTCCTTAACAGAGTCGGGCTATGGGAAACATCTTTTTTAAATATAGGAGATGAAGAAAAAGGTATACCCGGTCTCCCCCACTCCTTCGCAATGATCTCAGAAGCTCGGTCTGGTACCGGAAACACGTCTTTATCGAGGAAGGAACCTCGAATATTTGTTCAGCTTACTGGACTTCTTAGGAACAACGACCACCGTGGAGTCGCTGTCGTCCAATGTAGCTAAAACCTCCTTAACCCCTTAATGACCGCAGCACTTTTCCATTTTCCTGTCCGTTGTGGGACCAAGGCTATTTTTACATTTTTGCGGTGTTTGTGTTTAGCTGTAATTTTCCTCTGTACTCATTTACTGTACCCACACATATTATATACCGTTTTTTCTCGCCATTAAATGACTTTCAAAAGATACCATTATTTTCATCATATCTATAATTTACTATAAAAAACATTATAAAATATGAAGGAAAAAATGGAAAAAAAACACACTTTTTCTAACTTTGACCCCAAAATCTGTTACACATCTACAACCACCAAAAAAACCACCCATGCTAAATAGTTTCTAAATTTTGTCCTGAGTTTAGAAATACCCATTGTTTACATCTTCTTTGCTTTTTTTGCCAAGTTATAGGGCCATAAATACAAGTAGCACTTTGCTATTTCCAAACCACTTTTTTTTCAAAATTAGCGCTAGTTACATTGGGACACTAATATCTTTCAGGAATCCCTGAATATCCATTGACATGTATATATTTTTTTTTCAAAGACATCCCAAAGGTATGATCTAGGCCATATTGGTATATTTCATGCCACTATTTCACCGCCAAATGCGATCAAAATAAAAAAATTGTTCACTTTTTCCACAAAATTTTTTCACAAACTTTAGGTTTCTCACTGAATTATTTACAAACAACTTATGCAATTATAGAATAAATGGTTGTAAATGCTTCTCTGGGATCCCCTTTGTTCAGAAATAGCAGACATATATGGCTTTGGCTTTGCTTTTTGGTAATTAGAAGGCTGCTAAATGCCACTGCGCACAATACGTGTATTATGCCCAGCATTGAAGGGTTAATTAGGGAGCATGTAGGGAGCTTCTAGGGTTAATTTTAGCTTTAGTGTAGTGTAGTAGACAACCCCAAGTATTGATCTAGGCCCATTTTGGTATATTTCATGCCACCATTTCACCGCCAAATGCGATCAAAGTAAAAAAAACGTAATTTTTTCACAATTTAGGTTTCTCACTGAAATTATTTACAAACAGCTTGTGCAATTATGGCACAAATGGTTGTAAATGCTTCTCTGGATGCCCTTTGTTCAGAAATAGCAGACATATATGACTTTGGCGTTGCTTTATGGTAATTAGAAAGTCGCTAAATGCCTGCTGCGCATCACACGTGTATTATGGCTAGCAGTGAAGGGGTTAATTAGGTAGTTTGTAGGGAGCTTGCAGGGTTAATTTTAGCTTTAGTGTAGAGATCAGCCTCCCACCTGACACATCCCACCCCCTGATCCCTCCCAAACAGCGCCCTTCTCTCCCCCACCCCCCCAATGTCCCCGCCATCTTAAGTACTGACAGAAAGTCTGGCCAGTACTAAAATAAGTTTTTTTTTTTTTTTTTTTAAGAAAAAAAAAAAAGCATATTTACAAATGCTGTGTTTAGTATCCCCCCTTAACCCCCAACCTCCCTGATCCCCCCCAAAACAGCTCTCTAAGCCTCCCTCTCAGCCTTATTGGGGGCCATCTTGGGTACTGGCAGCTGTCTGCCAGTACCCAGTTTGAACAATCAAATGTTTATTTTTTTTTAATTTTTTTTCTGTAGTGTAGCTCAATCCCCCAACCCCCCCCCCCCCCCCCACGGACCAACCCCCACCACCTAAATCACACCTAAGGGTTTTTTTATAGATTTAAATTTTGTCCCACTTTTATTGTTTTGGGACACATTTTTTCCGTAGTGTAGCGGTTCCCACCCGCTCCCTCCCCGTGCACGCACCCGCGCGCGCCCCTGGACTTACCCGCCCACGATCCCGCCCCCCTCCACATGACCAGGGCCATCGATGGCCGCCACCCACCTCCCACACCGGCTCCCACCCGACCAACGATACCGGCCATCGATGTCCGGTGCAGAGAGGGCCACAGAGTGGCTCTCTCTGCATCGGATGGCCGTAAAAGGTTATTGCAGGATGCCTCCATATCGAGGCATCACTGCAATAACCGGAAAGCAGCTGGAAGCGAGCAGGATCGCTTCCAGCTGCTTTCCACACCGAGGACGTGCAGGGTACGTCCTCAGGCGTTAACTGCCTTTTTTCTGAGGACGTACCCTGCACGTCCTCGGTCGTTAAGGGGTTAAGTAACAGACAGAGGTGTTCTAGCTTAAACCTGAAAGATACAACTTCAGTATCAGCAAGAGGAATTACACTGTCCGAATCTGAAATTTCACCTTCAGATGCTACTTACGGTATTCTCCTCCTCAGGGCTTCTGGGAGGGAGCCCCCGAAAATAGCAACAATTGTGTCAGAAACCTTGCTTACTGAATGTCTGATTTTCCTCTTAAGCTTTCGCTGCAACATTGGGAAAGCAGACAACGCATCTGAAACTGCAGAAGACATGAGAGAAGCGATGTCTTTTAAGGTAACACCAGCGGGAATTATAGAGGAAGCGCAGGGCACTGCCTGTGAGGGCAGTAAAATTTGGGACACATGAGGAGAAAGATGTGGCATATATTGAACCTCGTCATTAGACTCCTGGACAACATCCGCTTTAGAACAAGTTGGCTCAGAACAAAGGTTATCCCTATAATTTAGTCCTCTCAATACATGAGGAACAAAAAGGGATTGGTGGTTCCACATTGGCATCAAAACACAAGGAATAAGAGACATTTTGCAAGGCCCCTTGGTCCATTCTGAATCACAATAGTACAATTATCAATTAAAAAAAATTATTTTGTATTAAAATATTTTAAATGCAAAAACGTTACTGTCCTTTTAAATTTAAAAGCGCAACTTTTTTACTGTGGATATAAAAAAACGTCCTACATCAAGCAGAAAAAAATAAAGAGACACCTCAGCAGCTTTGCTGAGGTGCCAACCTGACTCGCTAAACCGGAGATCCTCTTTCTCTATCCTAGAAAACGATCCGGACTCGACAGGGAAACAACACAGCTGCTTTCCGGTCCTAGAAACTCATGTTTAACGAAGAATTATGCGTTTCTAGACAGAGTCTGCAAATATCTGATCTGCTTCTAATTGTATACTTAGGCGCAGTGAAATGGTGCGCAACTCAGTAAGATCTGCCCATCGTGGGCGTTACTAATAATAACATAATCTCCCGGTCGGTATTTTTTGTGAGATAAACTGCCAGGAGAGTAACCACCAGAGCCATAAAAATGACTTGTCTCCCAGCTCCAGTGCCTGCAGCTTAATGCTGTCCAGGTCTCTCAGCATATGAGAGTTTATAGTGTCCCCACTCCCAATAATAAAGTGCATCTCCCAACTGAGCCCTTTATATTGTATAATATACTGTAGTGAAGTGCTCCCTTTTTTTCCTTTCTGAGTGTTCTGTAATCCCAGAAATAATAAAGTAGCACTTACCTCATATGTCTGCCTGACAGCAAGTCCGCTCATCAGGTTTGAGAGGTCCTCTCCCTTACATGGACCTGTGAAAGAAAAGAAATTCCTGAGTAATCCCTCAGGTTTTCAGTGTTAGGGCAGCATCAATATATGGGCGGCACGTGAGAATTATGTCCCACAAGTTCCCATTGCTCTAAAGCCACCACTGCTCTACTGAAGAGACTGATATGGACTACGGCTACACCCTTGGACAAAGCAGCACAAACTAGTACTACTTTAAAAATAATAAACTCTTGATTGAAGAATCTTTTCTAACACCTAACTTTACCACTTCCTAGCACTAACGTATGCAAAGAGAATGACTGGGTTGGGAGGGGAGATTATATTTAACAGCCTTTGCTGTGATGCTCTTTGCAGCCTCCTGCTGACCAGGAGGTGAATATCCCAATAGTAATTAAGATGATCCGTGGACTCATTGTGTCATTAGAAAGAAAAACAGAATTTATGCTTACCTGATAAATTACTTTCTCCAACGGTGTGTCCGGTCCACGGCGTCATCCTTACTTGTGGGATATTCTCTTCCCCAACAGGAAATGGCAAAGAGTCCCAGCAAAGCTGGTCACATGATCCCTCCTAGGCTCCGCCCACCCCAGTCATTCGACCGACGGACAGGAGGAAATATATATAGGAGAAACCATATGATACCGTGGTGACTGTAGTTAGAGAAAATAATTCATCAGACCTGATTAAAAAACCAGGGCGGGCCGTGGACCGGACACACCGTTGGAGAAAGTAATTTATCAGGTAAGCATAAATTCTGTTTTCTCCAACATTGGTGTGTCCGGTCCACGGCGTCATCCTTACTTGTGGGAACCAATACCAAAGCTTTAGGACACGGATGAAGGGAGGGAGCAAATCAGGTCACCTAAACGGAAGGAACCACAGCTTGCAAAACCTTTCTCCCAAAAATAGCCTCCGAAGAAGCAAAAGTATCAAATTTGTAAAATTTGGCAAAAGTGTGCAGTGAAGACCAAGTCGCTGCCTTACATATCTGGTCAACAGAAGCCTCGTTCTTGAAGGCCCATGTGGAAGCCACAGCCCTAGTGGAGTGAGCTGTGATTCTTTCAGGAGGCTGCCGTCCGGCAGTCTCATAACAGGAGGCTGCCGTCCGGCAGTCTCATAAGCCAATCGGATGATGCTTTTAAGCCAAAAGGAAAGAGAGGTAAAAGTCGCTTTTTGACCTCTCCTTTTACCAGAATAAACAACAAACAAGGAAGATGTTTGTCTGAAATCTTTAGTAGCCTCTAAATAGAACTTTAGAGCACGGACAACGTCCAAATTGTGTAACAAACGTTCCTTCTTTGAAACTGGATTCGGACACAAAGAAGGTACAACTATCTCCTGGTTAATATTTTAGTTAGAAACAACTTTAGGAAGAAAACCAGGCTTAGTACGCAAAACCACCTTATCTGCATGGAACACCAGATAAGGAGGAGAACACTGCAGAGCAGATAACTCTGAAACTCTTCTAGCAGAAGAAATTGCAACCAAAAACAAAACTTTCCAAGATAGTAACTTAATATCTATGGAATGTAAGGGTTCAAAAACGGAACCCCTTGAAGAACTGAAAGAACTAGATTTAGACTCCAGGGAGGAGTCAAAGGTCTGTAAACAGGCTTGATCCTAACCAGAGCCTGAACAAATGCTTGAACATCTGGCACAGCTGCCAGTCTTTTGTGTAGTAAGACAGATAAAGCAGAGATCTGTCCCTTTAGGGAACTTGCAGATAATCCTTTCTCCAAACCTTCTTGAAGAAAGGAGAGAATCTTAGGAATTTTTATCTTATTCCATGGGAATCCTTTGGATTCACACCAACAGATATATTTTTTCCATATTTTATGGTAAATTTTTCTAGTTACAGGTTTTCTGGCCTGAACCAGAGTATCTATCACCGAATCTGAAAACCCCACGCTTTGATAGAATCAAGCGTTCAATCTCCAAGCCGTCAGTTGGAGGGAGACCAGATTTGGGTGTTCGAATGGACCTTGAACAAGAAGGTCCTGTCTCAAAGGTAGCTTCCATGGTGCAGCCGATGACATATTCACCAGGTCTGCATACCAAGTCCTGCGTGGCCACGCAGGAGCTATCAAGATCACCGAGGCCCTCTCCTGATTGATCCTGGCTACCAGCCTGGGAATGAGAGGAAACGGTGGGACTACGTAAGCTAGGTTGAAAGTCCAAGGTGCTACTAGTGCATCTACTAGAGTCGCCTTGGGATCCCTGGATCTGGACCCGTAGCAAGGAACCTTGAAGTTCTGACGAGACGCCATCAGATCCATGTCTGGAATGCCCCATAATTGAGTTATTTGGGCAAAGATTTCCGCATGGAGTTCCCACTCCCCCGGATGAAATGTCTGACGACTCAGAAAATCCGCTTCCCAATTTTCCACTCCTGGGATGTGGATCGCAGACAAGTGGCAGGAGTGATCCTCCGCCCATTGAATTATTTTGGTCACTTCTTTCATCGCCAGGGAACTCTTTGTTCCCCCTTGATGATTGATATAAGCAACAGTCGTCATGTTGTCTGATTGGAACCTTATGAATTTGGCCGTTGCTAGTTGAGGCCAAGCTCTGAGAGCATTGAATATCGCTCTCAGTTCCAGAATGTTTATCGGGAGAAGAGACTCTTCCCGAGACCATAGACCCTGAGCTTTCGGGGATTCCCAGACCGCACCCCAGCCCACTAGACTGGCGTCGGTCGTGACAATGACCCACTCTGGCCTGCGGAAGCTCATTCCCTGGGACAGATGGTCCAGGGTCAGCCACCAACAGAGTGAATCTCTGGTCTTTTGATCTACTTGAATCATTGGAGACAAGTCTGTATAATCCCCATTCCACTGTTTGAGCATGCACAGTTGTAATGGTCTTAGATGAATTTGTGCAAAAGGAACTATGTCCATTGTTGCAACCATCAATCCTATTACTTCCATGCACTGCGCTATGGAAGGACGAGGAACAGAATGAAGCACTTGACAAGAGCTTAGAAGTTTTGATTTTCTGACCTCTGTCAGAAAAATCCTCATTTCTAAGGAATCTATTATTGTTCCCAAGAAGGGAACTCTTGTTGACGGGGACAGAGAACTCTTTTCTTTGTTCACCTTCCATCCGTGAGATGTGAGAAAGGCTAGAACGATGTCCGTATGAGCCTTTTGCCGTTGACAGGGACGACGCTTGTATTAGAATGTCGTCCAAGTAAGGTACTACTGCAATGCCCCTTGGTCTTAGAACCGCTAGAAGGGACCCTAGCACCTTTGTGAAAATCCTTGGAGCAGTGGCTAATCCGAAGGGAAGAGCCACAAACTGGTAATGTTTGTCCAGAAAAGCGAACCTTAGGAACTGATGATGTTCCTTGTGGGATAGGGATATGTAGGTACGCATCCTTTAGATCCACGGTAGTCATAAATTGACTTTCCTGGATGGTGGGTAGAATCGTTCGAATAGTTTCCATTTTGAACGATGGTACCCTGAGAAATTTGTTTAGGATCTTCAAATCCAAAATTGGTCTGAACGTTCCCTCTTTTTTGGGAACTACGAACAGATTGGAATAAAAATCCCATTCTTGTTCCTTTATTGGAACTGGGTGTATCACTCCCATCTTTAACAGGTCTTCTACACAATGTAAGAATGCCTGTCTCTTTATTTGGTTTGAGGATAAGTGAGACTTGTGGAACCTTCCCCTTGGGGGTAGTTCCTTGAATTCCAGGAGATAACCTTGAGAAACTATTTCTAGCGCCCAAGGATCCCGAACATCTCTTGCCCAAGCCTGAGCAAAGAGAGAGAGTCTGCCCCCCCCACCAGATCCGGTCCCGGATCGGGGGCTACTCCTTCATGCTGTCTTGTTAGCAGTGGCAGGCTTCTTGGCCTGCTTACCCTTGTTCCAGCCTTGCATTGGTTTCCAGGCTGGTTTGGGTTGTGAGGCATTACCCTCTTGCTTAGAGGATGCAGAATTAGAGGCTGGTCCATTTCTGCGAAAGGGACGAAAATTAGGCTTATTTTTTAGCCTTAAAAGACCTATCCTGTGGAAGGGCGTGGCCCTTTCCCCCAGTGATGTCTGAAATAATCTCTTTCAAATCAGGTCCAAATAAAGTTTTACCTTTGAAAGGAATGTTAAGTAATTTTGTCTTGGATGACACATCCGCTGACCAAGACTTTAGCCAAAGCGCTCTGCGCGCCACAATAGCAAACCCTGAATTTTTCGCCGCTAATTTTGCTAATTGCAAAGCGGCATCTAAAATAAAAGAGTTAGCCAATTTAAGTGCGTGAACTCTGTCCATAACCTCCTCATATGGAGTTTCTCTACTGAGCGACTTTTCTACTTCCTCGAACCAGAACCACGCTGCCGTAGTGACAGGAACAATGCATGAAATTGGTTGTAGAAGGTAGCCTTGCTGTACAAAAATCTTTTTAAGCAAACCTTCCAATTTTTTATCCATAGGATCTTTGAAAGCACAACTATCTTCGGTAGGAATAGTAGTGCGTTTGTTTAGAGTAGAAACTGCCCCCTCGACCTTGGGGACTGTCTGCCATAAGTCCTTTCTGGGGTCGACCATAGGAAATAATTTCTTAAATATAGGGGGAGGAACAAAAGGTATGCCGGGCTTTTCCCACTCTTTATTTACTATGTCCGCCACCTGCTTGGGTATAGGAAAAGCGTCGGGGGGCACCGGAACCTCTAGGAACCTGTCCATCTTGCATAATTTCTCTGGAATGACCAAATTGTCACAATCATCCAGAGTAGATAACACCTCCTTAAGCAGTGCGCGGAGATGTTCTAATTTAAATTTAAATGTCACAACATCAGGTTCAGCTTGATGAGAAATTTTTCCTGAATCTGAAATTTCTCCCTCAGACAAAACCTCCCTCATGGCCCCTTCAGATTGGTGTGAGGGTATGACAGAACAATTATCATCAGCGTCCTCTTGCTCTTCAGTGTTTAAAACAGAGCAATCGTGCTTTCTCTGATAAGTAGGCATTTTGGATAAAAGATTTGCTATGGAGTTATCCATTACAGCCGTTAATTGTTGCATGGTAATAAGTATTGGCGCACTAGATGTACTAGGGGCCTCCTGTGTGGGCAAAACTGGTGTAGACACAGTAGGAGATGATGTAGTATCATGTTTACTCCCCTCATTTGAGGAATCATCTTGGGCAATATCATTATTTGTGGCAGTACTGTCCTTACTTTGTTTGGACGCTATGGCACAATTATCACATAAATTTAAATGGGGAGACACATTGGCTTTCATACATATAGAACATAGCTTATCTGAAGGTATAGACATGTTAAACAGGCTTAAACTTGTCAACAATGCACAAAAAACGTTTTAAAATAAAACCGTTACTGTCACTTTAAATTTCAAACAGAAAACACTTTATTACTGAATATGTGAAAAAGTATGAAGGAATTGTTCAAAAATTACCAAATTTTCACCACAGTGTCTTAAAGCCTTAAAAGTATTGCACACCAAATTTCAGAGCTTTAACCCTTAAAATAACGGAACCGGAGACGTTTTTCAATTTAACCCCTATACAGTCCCAGATACAGTCTTTGCTAAGACCCAACCAAGCCCTGAGGGGAATACGAACCAAATGACGCCTTCTAAAAGTTTTTTCAGAGATTCTTAGATCCACACACATGCATCTGCATGCCCTGTTCTCAAAAAACAACTGCGCATTAATGGCGCGAAAATGAGGCTCAGTCTATGACTAGAAAGGCCCCCTGACTGAAAAAGGTGTCCAATACAGTGCCTGCCGTTTTATAAACGTTCCCCAAGATTATAAATGTCAATTGTTAGCCTAAATTTGAATAATATGCACAAATAAAGCAATCGATTTAGCCCATAAAAATGTCTACCAGTTTTTAGCCCATAATAAGCCCTTTATTCTGTTTGTTTTTGACTAAGAAAATGGCTTACCGGTCCCCATGAGGGGAAATGACAGCCTTCCAGCATTACACAGTCTTGTTGGAAATATGGCTAGTCATACCTTAAGCAGAAAAGTCTGCTGTTTCCCCCAACTGAAGTTACTTCATCTCAACAGTCCTATGTGGAAACAGCAACCGATTTTAGTTACTGTCTGCTAAAATCATCTTCCTCTTACAAACAGAAATCTTCATCCTTTTCTGTTTCAGAGTAAATAGTACATACCAGCACTATTTTAAAATAACAAACACTTGATAGAAGAATAAAAACTACATTTAAACACCAAAAAACTCTTAACCATCTCCGTGGAGATGTTGCCTGTGCAACGGCAAAGAGAATGACTGGGGTGGGCGGAGCCTAGGAGGGATCATGTGACCAGCTTTGCTGGGACTCTTTGCCATTTCCTGTTGGGGAAGAGAATATCCCACAAGTAAGGATGACGCCGTGGACCGGACACACCAATGTTGGAGAAATGGATTTTGGTTTAAAACCCCTGTGATGGCTCACAGGGGATTCATCAACCAGACACTGTGATTCCAATGAGTATAAGGCCAGAAAATCACTGGCTTCACTCAAATTGAAATAGTCATACTGTGGACTTGTGTCTGGTTCCATATTTACAATCTGTGCGGTTGGGTGATGTTTATAGAATTTCCGAAGGGTAAGGCCCCGAATGAACCTGTTAATATCGATTAAAATATCAAAGATATTAAATATATATATAGTATACATACATACATACACACACACTATTCTCGTTAATATAATATGCTATACAGTACTCCTAATCACACAAAAAGCAGCATTTTCATAATACCGTGAGAAATATTGCCCGATAAGCTAAACACAAGTTGTCACTTGGGTAGGCTTACATCTCATGCATACATGACAAAAATCCCTATAATGGTCAATTCCAATTGACTTCTATTATCTAATTTGTATCCTTTGTTGAAAAGATAGGCTTGGGATCTAACTGCTGATTGGTGGCTGCACTTATGCCTCTAGTCATTGGCTACGCCAATGTTTTCAGGTAGCTCCCAGCAATGCATTGCTACTACTTCAGCAAAGGATACCAAGAGATTGAAGCAAATCCGATAAAAAAATAAACTGAAAAGTTGCTTAAAAGGGACATGAAACCCAAAATGTTTATTTCATGATTCAGACAGAGCAAACGGCAGTGCCTTCTGGCAGGTACCAGTTCAAATGCACTAAAGGTCATTACCCCTTCTCACCAATCTAGAGCAGCAGTTAGTTGTAAACCTGGAACATGCTTAAAGGGACACAACCCAAAACATTTCTTTTGTGATTCAGATAGGGCATGCAATTTTAAGCAACTTTCTAATTTACTCCTATTATCAATGTTTCTTTGTTCTCTTGCTATCTTTATATGAAAAAGAAGGTGTCTTGTATTGTTTTATTTAAATGAATTGTATCCATGGACAGCGCTGCGGAATATGTTGGCGCTTAATAAATAAAGTATAATAATAATAATAATCTAAGCTTTTTTCTTGGTTCAGACCTCTGGACAGCAGTTTTTAATTGGTGGATGAATTTATCCACCAATCAGCAAGGACAACCTAGGTTGTTCACCAAAAATGGGCCGGTATCTTAACTTACATTCTTGCATTTCAAATAAAGATACCAAGAGAATAAAGAACACTTGATAATAGGAGTAAATTAGAAAGTTGCTTAGAATTTCATGCTCTAGCTGAATCACAAAAGAAAACATTTGGGTTCAGTGTCCCTTTAAACACCATATTATGTCAGCTAATTTTCTGCTCTCAGGCTCTCCATGACAACTGCTACAATTTATCACCCCACACTCCCTTGCACATGGGGCTTCTTTGATACCTGTGGGAAAAAAAATCCAGTTTTCAGGGGGTTAAAGGGACACTGAACACTAACTACATTTCATGCACCTCCCTCTAATCATGGGTGCTGCTATTATGGAACCTAGGTTACACTGCAGGTATCTGCAGGAGAGTTGCTGCACATGTGCAAACAGGTCAGCAATGGAATGTAGTGAAAGCTAGATTTACACATGGCGGCACCCATGACTAGAGGGAGGCGGAGAGTAACCTCAATACTATGCTTATAAAATATATTTAGTGTTTAACGTCCCTTTAAGGAAGGTAGCATAGTGAACACAGGCTAGGGATCATACACAGCAAAGCAGTCACTTTATTTACACAGCACCATTAGGGAGTAAACAGGCAAGAGTAGCAGATATCTAACAAGCAGAAACATGATCAAAGGCCCAAGTGAAAATACAGTCATTGGGAGTCGGGAAAAATGCCAGAAATGCAACAAACTTCAACAAAGTAGCCGTACACGGGAGGTCCCTGTACAGTGGATGCAACTTTCTAGGAATTGGAGGAGGAAAAGAAAGAAGCAGAGCTGATCTAAAAGTGAATTTGCATTAGAGTATGGCTAAATTATTACATCATAGCACAGTACAGCAGGCTAGAATAGTAACCATAGGGTTGCCACCTCAGCCATGTTTTCCTGGACATTCATGAGTTACACATGCTGCAGGGTGTGCAGGGAGGAACGTGTATTGTGTTTCTGGACAGCACTATTCATATTCCTCCCTGCACACCCTGCAGCATGTGTAACTTATAAGTGTTCTGTATTTTAAGGGACGGGTGAGAACCCTAAGTAACCAGGTCACAGGGCTAGTAGAGAGAGCATTAAATAGGAATATTACACTCATACACTACAGAGGAAACCCGTGCAATCTAGATGGAGTTATCAGATTCCAGACCTAGGCACCTGCTGCAGGTAATAAAGTAAAGCCACCACCTCAGCAGAGAAAAGGGTGCGATAAGGGGAATATGATGTTGTGAAATGGTCATTAATCAACACAGTTTGCAGAGATAATATAGGAGATAAGAGTGAAAGATACTATTATTGCACAGCTGTAAGAGGCAACTGGACATGAAAGTTTAATGCAAGTACAAAAGTCCAACACAAATGTTCAGACATTAATAATGAGGGCCAGTTCCCAGGTTACTGCACCCCAATTACAAATGGCAGGAGTACAGCCAATGACCATGCCTCAAAGGAAAACCACTGGCTTAGACATTCACATGGCAACTTATACAGGAAAATAAAACTATAACAAACCTCTGTAAATTACAAGAATGAATAAACTGCAATAATAAAAAGCAAATATAAATACAAGCTATGTATAAAAAATAATTCTGAACTAAGTGGTTTCAGTTTTTTTCTAATTTTCAGGAAAAGTGTGTTTTTTGTTGCTGTATGTATATGGCTTAAAGGGATAGGGAAGTCAAAATTAAACTTGCATGATTCACATAGAGCAGGTCATTTTAAGACACTTTTAAATTCACTTCTATTTTCAAATGTGCTTCGTTCTCTTGGTCTATACGCATATATCACACACTAGTGGGAGCTAGCTGCTGAATTGATGCCTGCACACATTTGTCTCTTGTGATTGGCCAACTAAATGTGTTCAGCTAAACTGCTAGTAGTGCAATGCTGCTCCTTCAGAAAGGAGAAAAAGAGAATAAAGCAAATTTGATAATAGAAGTAAATTGAAAAATAATTTAAAATTGTATGTTCTTTCCAAATAATGAAATACATTTTTGGTGTCTCCTATCCCTTTAAACTTGATGTCTACAAGATATTCTAAAACTTTTAATACTTTGTTTTTTATTTAAAGTTTGTTTATAAGTTCAATATGTTTTTGAAACTACATAACGGTTGCTAGAATTTGCTTTCCAGCCCTGCAAATGGGAAATGAAAGACTTCTGATCTAGAAATGTGACGAGAGACCCTTTCAGAGCTTTCCTCATGGTGTGTTCATATCATTTAGTTAACAAAGAGATAGTAGGGTGACACCCAAAAGGGTCAAAAAGCTTTCTGGCACAAGGAATGCATTCTAGGCATTATAACAAATTAGCTCTATCCTTGGAAGCTTCCTGGAATGTGAGTAGTCACCGTCAACAATGGTTAGCAGTTATCAACACATTAGGGCATTTAGCGTTTTTTTTTATATAGAAGGAGCTGATCGTTGGCTCTTAACCCAAAACTGATCCCGTAGTCAATCTCTAAAGCTCAGTTGGGTGCTTAGCTAAAAATAAATTTGTATGTACCTATGGTTAGCCCTTTACAAAAGATAGACTATCTTTATTTGAAAAAGTAGGAATGTAAGCATAGGAGCCGGCCCATTTTTTGTTTTGCACCTGGGTTTGCTATTGGTGGCTAAATGTAGCCACCAATCAGAAAGTGCTATCCTGGGTCTGAACCAAAAATGGGCAGGCTCCTATGCTTACATGCCTGCTTTTTCAAATAAAGATACCAAGGAACAAAGAAAATTGATAAAAAGAATAAATTAGAAAGTTGCTTAAAATTACATGCTCTATCTGAATCATGAAATAAAAAACTTAAATTATGTTTACCTGATAATTCCCTTTCCTTCTGTACAGGGAGAGTCCACAGCTGTATTCCTTACTTGTGGGAAATACTGAACCTGGCCACCAGGAGGAGGCAAAGACACCCCAGCCAAAGGCTTGAATACCTTCCCCACTTCCCTCATCCCCCAGTCATTCTGTTGAGGGAACAAGGAACAGTAGGAGAAATATCAGGGTGAAAAAGGTGCCAGAAGAATAAGTTAAAATTTAGGGCCGCCCATCAGAGAACACGGGCGGGAGCTGTGGACTCTCCCTGTACAGAAGGAAAGGAAATTATCAGCTAAGCATCATTTAAGTTTTCCTTCTTAATACAGGGAGAGTCCACAGCTGCATTCCTTACTTGTGGGAAATTATACCCAACTCCAGAGGACACTGAATGCAAACGGGAGGGCAAAAAGGAGAGGCAGCCCCCATCTGAGGGGCACCACAGCCTGCAAAACCCTTTCTCCTGAAGGCTGCTTCCACAGAAGCAAAAAAAACACAATTTAAGAGAAAAAGAAAGTAAGGAGGCCTAGGTAGCCCACCCTACAAATCTGATCCATAGAGGGCCTCATTTTAAGGGGCCCAAAAGGACGACTCGGCTGTCCGCAGAATGAGCCCGTAATCCTCTGAGGAGGCTTGTGTCCCGCTGAATCATATGTCAAGCGGCTGATACTCCTCAACTAAAATATAAGGAAGTCGAAGAAGCCTTCTGACCCTTACGTTTCCCAGATAGATAACAAAAAGAGAAAAAAAATCTGTCTATTCCCAAGTAGCCTAAAGATAGAACTTCAAGGAACAAATCCATATTATATGGTAAATTTTCCTTCAAGGAAGAAGGAATAGGACATAATAAAGGAACCACAATTTCTTGATTTAAATGGCGATTTGACACGACCTTAGGAGGAAATCCTAACTAGGTTTTGTAGAGCCAGCCCCATTATCGTGGAACACCAGATTAGGAGGATCGCATTGTAAGGTCGCAGTCTCAGAGACTTCTGCACGCAGAAGCAATATTTAGACGGAAAAGGAATCTTTCAAGATAACAATTTAATGTCAACCTCATGCATAGGTTCAAAATCAGCCCGATGCAAAACCTTAAGAAACAAGATCTAAACTCCACGGAGGAGCATCAGATAACCCGGCCTGATCGTAGTCAGCACCCTAACAAGAAAGAAAGAAACTGTACATCCGGAAGCTCAGCGAGCCTCTAGACCGTAAACAGACAGGGCCAAAACTGTCACAACAAGGAACAAGCTAAGAGGCCCTTCTCCAGGTTATACTGGAGGAAAGGAAAATAATCCTGGCAGATTTGATAGTGTGCCAGGACGAACCACGCTCTTCACAGTAGAAGAAGGTCCTCCACACCTTAATATAGATGACAAGGAACCAGCTTACGCGCTGGAAGGAGAAGACCATAACCTCTCAGAAAACCTCTCTTGGCCAAGACTAAGCGTTAATCACCACGCAGTCCGTCTCAGATAATTAAGATCTGATTAAGCAAAAGGGGCCCTGTACCAGCAGATCCCTGCAACAAGGTAACCCTCATGGAGGGAAGACGACATCCCTACTACGCGGTCGTGATGGAGCAATTAGTATCACTAATGCCTGCTCCTGCTAGGTTTGAGCCACCACTCGAGGAAGGAGTGATATGGCAGAAAAAGGAAAAATGTATTGAACCTCCAAGGTACCACTAATGCATCCATTAGGTCCACCTGAGGATCCCGAACCATGACCCCTTTGCGGGAACTTGGTATTGAAATGGGACGTCCTGAGCTTTTCATCCGGTGTCCCCTTCCAGTGACAATATCCGAAAACCCTCGGATGAAGACCTTATACCCAGGTAAGGGAAATCTCTGAAAAGGACATCCGTACCGGATGACCACCCCCGGAGAGTGGATCGCTGATAGCGAGCAGTAGTTGGCCTCCGCCCACTACCAAACCTGAGATACTACCCTCATTGCTAGGGAGTCTCTCATTCCCCTCAGATGGAGCTCTAGGCCACTTAGAGTAAGACAGAATAGAAACTATAAACTGGGACTAACCCAGTAGTCTAAACCTTCAGAACAAAAATATTGCCTGAAGATCCATAAAGTAATCACGAGGGACACCTCATGAGTCCACAGACCCCATGCCCTCTTGGCATGCCCTCACCATCCTGATGGACTTGCGACCAAAGTCAAATTGGCCTCGGATGGTTTAAGAAAGATGTCCCTCAGGACAAGGGGATTTGGACAAAGACACCGGAGAGCGATTCTATCAACCAGTAGTCCAGGTAAATCTGTTAAGACAGATTTGAAAACAGCGTCACTCCACTGCCTCAGCATACACCGAGCCTCGGCTGAGATGAGCCCTGGCAAAAGGAGTGAAGTCCAAGGATGGACACATGACAAATCATTACCACCAACACAGAGCCAGCCATGGCCTGAAGGAGGTCTGGAGGGTACGACCTGCTGAAGCTAACCTCACAAGTCCGATAGAAAATGTCCTCACATCTATGAAGACTAAAATAGCATCCAGGAACCCACCCTGGTGCCCTACACCAGAAAACTCTGGTCAAGAAATTCTACCATCCCTGAGGAATGGGGAAGACAGACAAAATCCTTAATGGTCTGTTATCAGACGAGACGATGGCGATTTGTACCAGAATCATCTAGACAAGGGAAGATACCGCTAGATCTGGCTTCTGGCAACTGCCAAAAAATCCCTAGATTCCTAAAAGGTTCTAGAAGCGGGAGTGAGACCAAAAAGGAGGAGCAATGTACTGGAAGTGCTGATCCAGAAACGTCAACCTTAGGAACCGGAAATGTTCCCTGAGGAGGAATGAAAAAGCATGATATCCTTCCTCAACAGTGGTCCTGCACTGCTCTTCCCTTACCAAGGGTATAGTGGACATTATAGTCTCCCTCTGGAACAAGGAGACAAGATAAGCTTGCTTAAGTACCTTAGGACCCAAATAGGATGGGAGTTCCCTCCCTCTGTGGGACCATGAACAAAACAGGATAATATCTCAAACCTCACTCTGCAATAGTCACCGGGACAATGACTCCAAAGGAGAACAAAACCTGCACCCACCTGAAGTGGTCTCCCTCTCTCTGTCTGGAATACAGAATCAAGAGAAGGAAACTGTCCTGGGAGGTTGAGATTGAAGCCTAGCTATGACCTCTAAGACCTATGGGTCCTGTACGTCCCTGAAACAAGTGTCTGATAGGAGCGATAGTCTGTCCCCAAATCGATTCGAGATAGGACCTGGGACTGGCTCCTTCCGTCAACCTAGGTTCAGCTGGCCTCTGCTCTGCTTGGACTTAGTCGGCTTCCAAAAAACACTTGGATTGCTCAGGCTAGCGGAGGTCTCTGGTGCTGGGCTTTAACCGTACTAAAAGAATAATACAAAGAAATTTGTGTCTCAGATTCTTTTTCTCATCAAACGGTAAAACCACAGAATAGCGGAATCAAAATAAATCCTTCCCTTAGCAGAAGGAAAGATTAGTTTCCAAAGCCATATCTGTCAGAGCAATTCAAGGCCTGAACAGAAAAAACCTGAAGTCCTAGCTTAGGGCTAGTAATCTGTGAAAGACACAGATAAAAGAATTATAAGCTCTAATGTCTTAATTCTTTCTTGAAAATATCGAGGGAACCCTCACCTCACGAAAGGCAAGGGGGGCGGAGTGAAGAGCTGAACCGGCAGGACGCACTTTAGGGAAGCTCCTGACCCACATTTGGAATATATGTGCTTTTTAGGTGTTTTTAGCAGATATCTGTAACTTTACAGTGGATATAACCATAAAAGACCTCAAAGGAGAGCGAAGGTTGCTTTTTATGGTGTGTTCCAGCCTATGCTGTTCAGCCAAACCAAACGCTTCTGTTATACAGGCCGTGGAGTTTTAAGCTACTGCATGTTCCCCCCCGGACACCGGGTTACGAAGTAGTCCTACTTGACTACACATACTGCATGAAGATGGATACAGACTCAATTTGTGCTATGCTAGAAGACCATTATGCTGGTCTGAGAACCTTGATAGCGCAATCTTTTACAAGCTGTTCTAATCCACGTGGCTATCAAGATGGCGCTGGGAGCCAGAGACTCCTAATGATCGATTGGAACTTAATAAGTGTGAGAGCTTAAGCGTTAAGATGGAATCAACAGCTTTAGATCCAGATATAACTTTTCTCCCTGTCACTGTCAGTGTCGCTGTCAGTGATGCCGTGCATGCCGCGGTAAGCCTAGCTGTGGAAGTACAAG
Source organism: Bombina bombina (assembly GCF_027579735.1). NCBI lineage: Eukaryota > Metazoa > Chordata > Amphibia > Anura > Bombinatoridae > Bombina > Bombina bombina. The sequence goes on along the minus strand of NC_069500.1, from coordinate 1,226,360,125 downwards.
GAGCCGCTCCCTTGAGCGGGGGGGAGACAGCTCAGATCTCCTTGCCTCGGGATGCAATTGACAGGGTGCACACCTACAGAGAATCAGTGTTTTACAACAAAACCCCTGCACAAGAAACCACCCTGTGCCAAATGGGAGTAACTAATCAGGCTATGTACCGCCAGTGCTTTGTATCCAGGATCTCCAGTTTCACTGATTGGGGTGCTCAAACGATTAATGACTTAAAGGCAACAACATGTGAGATGAGTCAAGCTGGGGTGAAGCCCGTTCATCGAGCGGTACACAAACCTGGAGAAGTACTTGAGATGATTGAGTCGCCCCTTATGGTTCACTGCAAGCCTGCTCTGAACAGAAAGAAACTGAATGACGGAGCATCAGTTATTGTCAAGCCCGATGGAAACTTGTGCAAGCTTTTCGATCCAGGGGGCCCATCATGAACATCAGAACTGGGGTTTGCAGCCGCTGCCAGAGCACACATTATAGAAAGCTCCAGGTTATTGTGTTTTCCACGCTAGGAACGTTTGACATTTTAAGTGTTATGTCTACTTAACTTATCCCCACAATTTAGATATGCTGCAAATTGTGACGAATGTTAACCACCTATTGTACTAACCTTCTCCCACTGGGCTAGACATTTCCCCTTAGTGCCATGTAATATTACACCTGTTATACCCGTTCATACAAGCCAGAGACTGGGGTAGAAGGGACTTTGCTATCACAGTCTTTATACACTTGCAGTAGACCACATCTGAGCAAACGGGACGTTAATATAATCACTATAACTCTTTTTCTGTTTGGACCCGCAGAGCTTAATGTCGACTACTGTATATATATGGGACATATGTAGGTTAGCTGTATGCTTATGCCTAGTCACGCATCCCCAGAAATGCTCCATTAATTAGCAATATGGAGGCTGGCAGTCTGTGACCGATACCCTAACCACTTTTTTTAATACATCGTGAAGCAGCAGATAAACATAGAAAGGGTAAATGATACACTAATATATTTAAATGTTTCCTAACTAACTTGTAACCCAGAGATGCTAATCCCTAAGTATTATTTGCAGCTAACCCTATTGGGTACTTTAATTTCTTAAGGCCGATTATCCGGTATAAGTCTCAGAATATTCATCCCACATAACGATTCTGTTATATTGTGTGCTTCATGCTATAATATCATATTGCACTGCGAACTGTAATGCCACCAGCAGGCTCTCCCCTGGGGATCTATATAGATTATGATACTGAGGTTCCCAGGCTGTTTAGTTAGTGTAATCCCTTATTTTAAGATCTAATGGGCTTTATGGAGATTGAGACCTATGTATATATGTGTTAACTACATGATTGTAGGCAGTAATTCTCGTGGTAACTTTAGCAAAGCCTTTCTGTAAGCTAGTTGTTCTCATTTGGGGTCCAAAAGTGGCCCAATTTACTACTTTGTTTTCTCTTCTAGACTTCCCCTCTCTTTCTTAAATTTCTGTTCAGGGGGTCCAAGAGAGGCCCCAATTTATAATTGGGGGAAATTATTATATCTGACTTTTTCTTATATTTTAAGGAGATACTATATAATAGAAAGTTTGAGGTTAATTTCTATCCCTATGTCTAGGCGACTGATGTCTAGGCGACTGATTTCTTTTAAACCTAATGTGTAAATCTGCTCTGATTTCTATATGTTTTTGGTACTGTGATATTTGCCTGTATTTTTTAATTTACAACCTCAATAAAAAAAAAAAAAAAAAAAAAAAAAAAAAACGAAAGGCAAGCACACAAAAAGTGTTAGCCAAGTAGGGATGGGCAACAACACAACCCCCCTAAAGAGCCCGTCAACTGGGAATCTTAAAAAAAAAAAGAATATAGACGAAAGGGAAGAGGATCTCCATCCTTCCCCACCCTTCTTAATCAAATTCGCCCTCTGAATTAGGGCTCTGAGATTCGACTGGCAGATCAGTACTAGGTAGCTCTAATATCATCAAAACTTCTCTCAGAAGAAAGCCCAGGCGAAATCCTCCTCTGCCGAAGAAATAAAAGCAGCAGGCTCCGACCCAGAAGGTCCGTACTCTGAAGCCTCAGAGAGAACCGCATCCTCAGATGACTGATCGGATACGACAGTCAATTTACATGATGCTTCCTGGGCAGGAGTGCATGGTTTAACCCTTCATTTGCACGTAGCTGTACAAGGCAAAACGGCTAAGGCGCAGACATCGCCATACGGAACTGCACAGTAATATCTGGTGGAAAAAGGCCCCCTCCAGATGGAGGATTAGCGGTGCAAGGGGAAGTTGCATGACCCAGACAGTGTAGCTAAACATAAATTATGCTTACCTGATAATTTTTTTTGCTTCCGATGGAAAGAGTCCACAGCTGCATTCATTACTTTTGGGAAATAAGAACCTGCCCAACAGGAGGAGGCAAAGACACCGCAGCCAAAGGCTTAAATACTCCTCTCACTTCCTTCATCCCCCAGTCATTCTGCCGAGGAACAAGGAACAGTAGAAAAAATATCAGGGTGAAAAGGTGCCAGAAGAATAAAAAATAAAGATGCCCCACATAAAAAAATACGGGTGGGGAGCTGTGGACTCTTTCCATCGGAAGAAAAGAAAATGATCAGGTAAGCATCATTTATGTTTTTCTTCCTAAATGTAAAGAGTTCCCAGCTGCATTCATTACTTTTGGGAAAACAATACCCAAGCTATAGAGGACACTGAATACCAAAACTGGAGGGTACAATAGGCTGCCCATTCTGAGGGCACCAGGCCTGAAAACCACTACCCAACAAAAACCCTGCTTCGTCCGAAGCCGAGAAAACAGGGAGGGAAAAGGCCCCAAGGACACTGACCAGCAGATAGCCCGTAAGCCTAGCTAAAGACCGCAACATCAGACTCCAACTAAGCCAACAGTCCTTCAGGAGACACCGTCGCCCAACAGTCGGTCCCTAACCACACACCTCTTACCAGCGAAGGGAACCCCAGCCAAAACTCTCAAGGGAATAAAACTCTCAAGGGAATAAGGCAAGGAGAACCATAACAGAAACCGAAGTTACCACAAACTCAATAAAGGAAAAACCCCAAGATAAACCAAGCTTGCAAGACCTAAATGGGTCCTGACAACAAGGGGAGGCAACGCCCAATCCAAACAGAAACCCCAAGGTTTAGATTCAGGTAGCAGAACAGAGAAAAGGTTCTCCCAACATCCTGCGAAGGATTGGAACCGCAAGCTAGCACACAATAAAGGCGCAACAGCCACAGCTGATGTCAAAGATCGATCCTTCACCTGCCAGGCAGCAAGCCAACCAGCGCCTAGGACAAACTGAAAATGGAGACCAAAGAACCTCCGAACTCAGAATAGTGAAGTATTCATGCAAAAATACCTGTAGCAGACTCAGACGAAGGTAAACACCTGAGTCAAGAACCCACAGCCATCCTCAGGATGACACAGAAGAACTACTTTCTAGAAGTAAAAAGCGGCAACCAAAAACAGAGTGTTAACCTCCACTACTGAGGACACACTCTAGATGTCTCAAAAATAAAAGGAAAGCCCAGAACCTCAACGAGGACCAAAGCTCCCCCAAGATCCGAGAGAACAACAGATCTCAGGACCTACTTCCAGCCAGGCCAGCCCAAGCATCGGCAGTTCTGAAACCAGGGGAACCGAAGAACCCCAGCTCAAAAAACAAGCGTGAAAAATGGCACAACCATTACAACAGTGCTCGGATGCCAACCTGAAACACAACCTGGAAACAGTCGACAAGGCCGTAACCAAGATATCTAGCTAAAGGCCCAACATAGACTCAAGGCGAAGCCAGCAACTCTCCTGATGGACAGCACAACCCAGAGAGCGGACCTCTCTCCGATAGGTTAACCCATCTGTCCCGACCTCCTGAAGACAGAAGAAGCCCTAAGATAGGGACCACATTTCCGAAAGAAGGTATAAACCCCCCAAGACAAAGGGGGCCAGCAAAGGGGCCGGAAGGATAGCACCTGCCCCCAGGACACAAGTCATAAGCTGAACCTAGAGAACAAATCTTTAACCTGCTAGCACAAAGACAAGGTGCTATAGCTGCAGTGGATCCACAGCAAACCCCTTGCTAGCAGAGCAGTGAAGCCTTCATACTAATTCAGCAAGCCAACCAAGGGAAACCAACCATGGCGTAAGGCAAGCCCAAGGGCATCGCCCAGAAAACCTGGCCAACTGACCAGTTCAACTAGCCAACCAAAGGACACAGCACAAGTTCCCTGGAACTGGGGAACCCCGGACCAGCTCTAGAACCTAACAGTCCGGTACAACCCGCAATGGGATCCACAAGGAAACGCTGAGTGAGAACCTCAGCTACCGGAAGAACCAGAGCGAGAAGAGGTCCGAGCCCCCAAACAAACAAGAACCCGGAAACTGAAATCCCCCGTCTGATATAAAAACCAGACCCTCGGGAGACAACAATACATGTCCCACGTAAACTAGGCATTGAGAAAATCTCACAAGTCCCGACCAAAGGACGAGACCACCCCTTGCCAGAGTCCAACACTCCAGGGAGCTAAGGAGCAAAGGCCGAAACAGTTCACTAGAGCCCTAGGCGAAACAGCCACAAGACGACCAAGAACAAGGGGATACCTCGAGGACAAAGTCACTCGAACAAAGGCTAATCTCCATATCACCCCCATAAAAGCAGAGGAAAAGATGTAGAAGGATGCGGAGCATCCCCCAGCCCCGGGGAGAAACACGAAACCGAGCTCAAGGAGACTACACTGCCCACATCCCTACAAAGCAACCAACTCCCTAAGGAACCCAAGGAACGGACAAAGTCAGAAAGCCACAGCAGGAACAAGTCCAAGGAAAATTCCAGAGCCTAGAAGGCCAAAACTGCCCAAAATGGCGGTGAGGGGGCGTTAAGCTCCCAAACTTCCCATGAAAAGGGATAAACTCTAGGTGCTAAGCAAAGAGAATGGCGCAGCTGAACACCACTGACCCGGTCAACTGGATTGAGGCTGAAAAAGGACTGACACAATCAATCCTCCCTGCCATATGGACCCAAAGTCCTCCTTTAACATGCTTAGCTGAACTTGTAAAGAAAATCAAGAAAACACACAAATAATAATGTGAGCACTCAGCGCCCTACCGGACCAGCCAGCCAGAACCAGCGCCACGTGTCTGATACGCCACGAGACAGAAGATCTGAATCCCAGCAGGACCAGCCGCAGCTGTGGTCATAACTGTCAAGTAGCCTAAATCTTCCCTCAGATGGGAAGGTAGAACAGACAACCCAGGACTAACGTGTCCCTTAACAAACTTCTGAAGAAGTAAACCAGAGAGATCGATCCAAGAAGTTCCCGAAGGAAACACATAATTGAAAATAAAAGACATCCTAACTGGATAAAAATAACTAGATAGAGAAGATATAATATGGATTTAAGAAAAAATCTAACGGCACCTGACACCCACAATGGCTGGGGCACTCACCACCTCCTAGAACCAGACACTAGCAGACCCGAATTTCTCAGTCTCCACACTGTCAGGAATGCGGAAATGGAAAACCAGAACGTAAACACGTCCAGTCACAAGGTGAACCGTACAGTCCAAAAAAAAAAAAGTGCGTCCAACCATAAGGTTGCGTCACTTCCAAAGGCCCTTATGTTCCAAGCCAAGAGCCGAGTTAACACTACACATAATCAGATTGAATCACATAACAAACAAAAACCCTGTTCAATTATCCCCCTCGGGAGATATTAACCCTCGATTCCAAGATACCAAAGGAGCCTCACTGAGGCCCTATATATATATATATATATATATATATATATATATATACATACTTAATAAGTCCAGCAGGAAAGTACCTTACAGGAAACAATAAGTTACTGTACATTCTGATGAAGTAAAATGAAACGATCTTACTGGAATCTACGCCGTGGAACAGGAACACGGCCCTTCAAGTGTGACGAATAGTAGCAGCGCCTCCGCCATGGACTTGCGAGAAGAAAGCAGGCAGCGAAGCGAAGTTCGACAACGCCGATTGCTTGTGGAGCTGTTAAAATGAGTTGGGATGGTTTCGCAGAATGACTCTCCCTGCATCTCTGGACTCTAACTTTCATCCAGGCCCTCACTGAGAGACTGATAGTATTACTTAAAACTCCCATCCCATGTCGAAGAGTACTACCCTCCATAAGAGACAAAACAAACTTCTGACACTTCTCTGCCAACCTCCTAGGACGAAAGGCAAGGAATGACTTGGGGATGAGGGAAGTGGGAGGAGTATTTAAGCCTTTGGCTGGGGTGTCTTTGCCTGCTCCTGGTGGCCAGGTTCCTATTTCCCAAAAGTAATGAAGGCAGCTGTGGACTCTTTCCATTTAGGAAGAAAAACTCGCTCCTCTCCGTAGTCAGGTCAGGAATAGTAAATGAAAACCGTGACCACTCTCGGTCACACGGTGCGCAATGCAGGACCGCCCATACTAAAGAAAAAGCGCGCCAAGCTTAATAAAACTGTGCAGCTCTTAAAGTAAAGGAGCAACCTGTACGTTCCATATCAGCCTATGAGCGCAAAACATCTCACACATATAAGCAGCATAAATCACATAAACAAATATGATTAACACCCCACTGTTCAACAATCCCCATCAGGAGATATTAACCCTTGATTCCATAAAGATAAAGGAGTCCCACTGTGACCCTGTCTTCTAGCGTTAACATATGTGTAAAAAATTAAACGATCTTAACGGAATCTATGTTGTGGAACAGAAACACGGTCCTTCAAGTGTGACAGACTGCAGCATCGCTTCTGACATGGACTTGAGTGAAGAAAAGCAGGCAGCGAGTGAAGACTACTTAAAACTCCAGTCCCATATCAAAGGGCAAATACCCCTCCTAAGGAACTACTCCGAAATCTTCTGTCGCTTCTCTGCCAACCTCCTATGATGAAAGGCAAAGAATGACTGGGGGGATGAGGGAAGTGGGGGAGGTATTTAAGCCTTTGGCTGGGGTGTCTTTGCCTCCTCCTGGTGGCCAGGTTCAGTATTTCCCACAAGTAAGGAATGTAGCTGTGGACTCTCCCTGTATTAAGAAGGAAAAAATGTGTTTTGTGTCCCTTTAAGCATCTAATCTCTGCATACATTTTTAGCACATGGTGAAGCTATCTGGTGGGACTGCCATTTAGGCATCCATATATGTATAATATTTATCTTAATTTAAAAGGTAGTTTGCGTAGTAATTATGATGATCTATTAAACTATTAATTGTTTGCTTTCAAATTCAGCTGTTCCAAAATGTATGTTACAAAACCTTCTATAGATGAAAATGACGTTTTGGATCATATGACAAATATAATAGTAAAAGGATAAGTATGTTAGCTTGTATGTGTATAGAATGGAAATTGTCAATGTCCTGCAGGTCATGAACTGGGAATTTGATTGTTTAAACAGAAAGCTAAATTGATCTTTTCAACCAGTTGGCATATTTTGGTTTAAATGAGGAATCACATTTTAGTTCAGTTAAGTTGTTTTTCATTAACCTTGAAGAAAAAAAACAAAATACAACATACAAGTTAAATAGACCTTTTTTGACTGTATTGCACAATAGAGTTTTCAGTTGTAGTTAACATGAAATCCTAAGACTTGCAATAGCATTTGTTCAAAGTGGTTTTCATGTTTTTTTGTGGGGTTTTCTAGTTCAAGGTTGTTCCAACAAATACAAAAATCTGTTTTTCTCAAGATTTATCATTATATTATTATTATGTTGTTTTTTTTTAACCATGCAAGTTCATCATATACAAATATACAAATAGAAAGGAAAGAGAAGGGCGCCTCCTAGTGTAGGGAATTTTTATATAGGAGATAATGCAAAAGTAAGCATACTCACAATGTGGGAAGGCAAAGGTAATGCCTAGATGAGCGGTCTGGGAACTTCACAGTGTCCCAGCTGACTGTGCACTATGCTTGAGGGCTGCTCCTCCCAAACGCAGAAGGAATATCTGTATTCTGGAAATCAAAAGCAAAAACAAGAGGGCGACCGCTAGTGCAGATCAATGATGAACCAGTAGTGGAAATCTGTATGTGCTTACGAATGGATACTCACAGAAAGAATTGCACCCTGTAGTGCAAATGTAGCAAACTAGGAATATTATAGTGTCCTAGTGCACAAATCCACCCCAAAAGGCACTGTCGTGATGTCAAAAGAACTTCAAATGTATAGGATGGACGTCAGGATGATAAAAAAGAGAAAGAGAACTCCAGTATCGATATAAAAATATTTAATTAAAAAGATAAAAATGAACATACACAGATCTACAATGACATCTGTTGTAAAATTGCTACGCGTTTCTAAGCGTTAACCACGCTTTTTCCTCAGGCAAATGATACTGAATGTACTGGAGTCTCTTACATATATACCCCTGTATAGGCTTGATGAGATCAGCTGTAGCTTATTAAAACAGGTGCTGCATAAATTAACTCCCTTGATATTCTAACCGGATGTTTAAAGAAAATACCAGTATTACAATACAATGTGTATAACCAAATATCTAATACAATAATACCCAATAGTCCCCTTAGTTTATATATGTTTGGAAGGACTATTGGGTATTATTGTATTAGATATTTGGTTATACACATTGTATTGTAATACTGGTATTTTCTTTAAACATCCGGTTAGAATATCAAGGGAGTTAATTTATGCAGCACCTGTTTTAATAAGCTACAGCTGATCTCATCAAGCCTATACAGGGGTATATATGTAAGACTGAGAGACTGATAGTATTACTTAAAACTCCCATCCCATGTCGAAGAGTACTACCCTCCATAAGAGACAAAACAAACTTCTGACACTTCTCTGCCAACCTCCTAGGACGAAAGGCAAGGAATGACTTGGGGATGAGGGAAGTGGGAGGAGTATTTAAGCCTTTGGCTGGGGTGTCTTTGCCTGCTCCTGGTGGCCAGGTTCCTATTTCCCAAAAGTAATGAAGGCAGCTGTGGACTCTTTCCATTTAGGAAGAAAAACTCGCTCCTCTCCGTAGTCAGGTCAGGAATAGTAAATGAAAACCGTGACCACTCTCGGTCACACGGTGCGCAATGCAGGACCGCCCATACTAAAGAAAAAGCGCGCCAAGCTTAATAAAACTGTGCAGCTCTTAAAGTAAAGGAGCAACCTGTACGTTCCATATCAGCCTATGAGCGCAAAACATCTCACACATATAAGCAGCATAAATCACATAAACAAATATGATTAACACCCCACTGTTCAACAATCCCCATCAGGAGATATTAACCCTTGATTCCATAAAGATAAAGGAGTCCCACTGTGACCCTGTCTTCTAGCGTTAACATATGTGTAAAAAATTAAACGATCTTAACGGAATCTATGTTGTGGAACAGAAACACGGTCCTTCAAGTGTGACAGACTGCAGCATCGCTTCTGACATGGACTTGAGTGAAGAAAAGCAGGCAGCGAGTGAAGACTACTTAAAACTCCAGTCCCATATCAAAGGGCAAATACCCCTCCTAAGGAACTACTCCGAAATCTTCTGTCGCTTCTCTGCCAACCTCCTATGATGAAAGGCAAAGAATGACTGGGGGATGAGGGAAGTGGGGGAGGTATTTAAGCCTTTGGCTGGGGTGTCTTTGCCTCCTCCTGGTGGCCAGGTTCAGTATTTCCCACAAGTAAGGAATGTAGCTGTGGACTCTCCCTGTATTAAGAAGGAAAAAATGTGTTTTGTGTCCCTTTAAGCATCTAATCTCTGCATACATTTTTAGCACATGGTGAAGCTATCTGGTGGGACTGCCATTTAGGCATCCATATATGTATAATATTTATCTTAATTTAAAAGGTAGTTTGCGTAGTAATTATGATGATCTATTAAACTATTAATTGTTTGCTTTCAAATTCAGCTGTTCCAAAATGTATGTTACAAAACCTTCTATAGATGAAAATGACGTTTTGGATCATATGACAAATATAATAGTAAAAGGATAAGTATGTTAGCTTGTATGTGTATAGAATGGAAATTGTCAATGTCCTGCAGGTCATGAACTGGGAATTTGATTGTTTAAACAGAAAGCTAAATTGATCTTTTCAACCAGTTGGCATATTTTGGTTTAAATGAGGAATCACATTTTAGTTCAGTTAAGTTGTTTTTCATTAACCTTGAAGAAAAAAAACAAAATACAACATACAAGTTAAATAGACCTTTTTTGACTGTATTGCACAATAGAGTTTTCAGTTGTAGTTAACATGAAATCCTAAGACTTGCAATAGTATTTGTTCAAAGTGGTTTTCATGTTTTTTTGTGGGGTTTTCTAGTTCAAGGTTGTTCCAACAAATACAAAAATCTGTTTTTCTCAAGATTTATCATTATATTATTATTATGTTGTTTTTTTTTAACCATGCAAGTTCATCATATACAAATATACAAATAGAAAGGAAAGAGAAGGGCGCCTCCTAGTGTAGGGAATTTTTATATAGGAGATAATGCAAAAGTAAGCATACTCACAATGTGGGAAGGCAAAGGTAATGCCTAGATGAGCGGTCTGGGAACTTCACAGTGTCCCAGCTGACTGTGCACTATGCTTGAGGGCTGCTCCTCCCAAACGCAGAAGGAATATCTGTATTCTGGAAATCAAAAGCAAAAACAAGAGGGCGACCGCTAGTGCAGATCAATGATGAACCAGTAGTGGAAATCTGTATGTGCTTACGAATGGATACTCACAGAAAGAATTGCACCCTGTAGTGCAAATGTAGCAAACTAGGAATATTATAGTGTCCTAGTGCACAAATCCACCCCAAAAGGCACTGTCGTGATGTCAAAAGAACTTCAAATGTATAGGATGGACGTCAGGATGATAAAAAAGAGAAAGAGAACTCCAGTATCGATATAAAAATATTTAATTAAAAAGATAAAAATGAACATACACAGATCTACAATGACATCTGTTGTAAAATTGCTACGCGTTTCTAAGCGTTAACCACGCTTTTTCCTCAGGCAAATGATACTGAATGTACTGCAGTCTCTTACATATATACCCCTGTATAGGCTTGATGAGATCAGCTGTAGCTTATTAAAACAGGTGCTGCATAAATTAACTCCCTTGATATTCTAACCGGATGTTTAAAGAAAATACCAGTATTACAATACAATGTGTATAACCAAATATCTAATACAATAATACCCAATAGTCCCCTTAGTTTATATATGTTTGGAAGGACTATTGGGTATTATTGTATTAGATATTTGGTTATACACATTGTATTGTAATACTGGTATTTTCTTTAAACATCCGGTTAGAATATCAAGGGAGTTAATTTATGCAGCACCTGTTTTAATAAGCTACAGCTGATCTCATCAAGCCTATACAGGGGTATATATGTAAGAGACTCCAGTACATTCAGTATCATTTGCCTGAGGAAAAAGCGTGGTTAACGCGTAGAAACGCGTAGCAATTTTACAACAGATGTCATTGTAGATCTGTGTATGTTCATTTTTATCTTTTTAATTAAATATTTTTATATCGATACTGGAGTTCTCTTTCTCTTTTTTATCATCCTGACGTCCATCCTATACATTTGAAGTTCTTTTGACATCACAACAGTGCCTTTTGGGGTGGATTTGTGCACTAGGACACTATAATATTCCTAGTTTGCTACATTTGCACTACAGGGTGCAATTCTTTCTGTGAGTATCCATTCGTAAGCAAATATACAAATAGTTTTCGAGTCTATCAGAAAACAATTTTTGCACCAGCTTTCTATTGATTTTTCAATATATTTAATAACCTTTTGAAAGAAACTATTTTGGTCTGTTTCACAAAGCATTTCCTCTTTAAAGGGACAGTCAACACCAGATTTTTTGTTGTTTTAAAAGATAGATAATCCCTTAATTACCCATTCCCCAATTTTGCATAACCAACACAGTTATAATAATACATTTTTTACCTCTGTAATTACCATGTATCTAAGCCTCTGCAGACTGTCCCCTTATTTTAGTTCTTTTGACAGACTTGCATTTTAGCCAATCAGAGCTCACTCCTCGGTAAATTCACGTGCATTAGCTCAATGTTATCTATATGAAACACATGAACTAACGCACTCTAGTGGTGAAAAACTGTCAAAATGCATTTAGATTAGAGGAGGTATGGATATTTAAAAAAGTTATAATTTATTTGTAGAGCTCCAACACATTCCACAGCACTATAAAAATAGGTTTAATAGTAGTAGTATTTAAACTGCAAATTATGCACAATATAAATTGTTAAGTCTGGGCATAGTCATAATCCAAAGTCGGGTTCAAAGCCGGCAGGATATCAGACACAGAATTCACCACAAACTGACTCAGGCCTAGTGCAATGTGTGAGAGCAAACAAAACAAACAAGAAGACATTGCAGCAATCTGGAAAACATACATGACAATTATAGCTTAAAGGGACAGTCAGCTCCAGAATTTCTATTGTTTAAAAAGATGGATAATCTTATTATTACCCATTCCCCAGGAGTGAACAAAATGTTATCTTATGATAAAATGCACAGAGATAAGAGGCGGCTTGCAGAGGCTTTCGAAACAGGTAAAGATTGAGAGGTTTAAAGGTTATAAAGTATATTAATATAACAATGTTGTTTATGCAATGCTGGGAAATAGGTAGTAAAGGCATTATCTAGCTTTATAAACTATATAAAAAAAATCAAACAAAGAAAAAGAGGGGTGTACTAAGGCACTACTATTGTTGTAAAGCAGGAATTTAATTTACTCAAAATAACCCAGCTATATATTTGGTGCTGGATTATGTAGTGGGGAGAAAAGAGGGGTGCTATGTACTTTAATACAAACTCGGACAAATCAGTATTAAACTGACAAAAATGTACATCTGTTTAGCACTCACATTCCTGCGACATCATTATGTGGATAATGACGCCCGCACCCTTTGACAAATCCAGGTTACTGGCGAAACATGTTAGGGAAGGTGTTGCTTTGTAAATTTTAGCTGGTCTGTTGTTTGTAAGAAAAGAAGGTGTGGGGATTATTATATAATTTAAAACTACAACGGCATATTGCCTTCCCCGCAACCTCAGCACTTATATGTATTTTGCTATAGGTAACAAGCTGTGGTCTGTAGCAGTAACCTTTCTCTGATATCAATTGGTAATCAGCTACATAAGTTACCTTACTAATATTATAAATCACCCACTTGGTATAGGCCGGTAACCACCTTAGAACCACCTGTAGTTTATAGCGGTAACTTCTCCCAGATATTTTTTGGGAACCCACAATATAAAATTAAGGTGCTAAGATTATAAATTATCTATTCGGTATAGGCCGGTAACTACCTCAGAACCATCTGCGGTTTGTAGCGGTAACTTTTTCCTGGTATTAATAGGTAACTTGCAACAAAAGTAAAGTTGCTAACTTTTTAAAATGCCCACTTGGTATAGGCCGGTAACCACTTCTAAACCATCTGTGGTCTGTAGCAGTAACTTTTTCCCTGTATTAACTGGTAATTTACAATAATAACGTTGCTAATTTTATAAACTGCCTATCAGGTATAGACCGATAACCACTGCAAAAAATAAGTTTTGGTAACTTGTCATCACAAAGTCTAAAGTTGTATCCCCAATAAGGGTAGATATAGAATTGCAAGATAAACTGGCACATCCTTAAAGGTACAGGCCAATGTATTATTAGAGAGGTCAACTAATGACTCTTTAGAGAACAAAGGTATAGGCCGGTAAATCACTAACTGAACACAAAGGTAAAAACGATAATTGATATATAAAAGCAATCTGCTTTAAACTCTGATAAAAATCAATGAAAGTATTTAGCTCTCTTACGGTACACAAAAAGTTAAAAACATAGTTAAAACCGTTTATACAGATATTCCCTTAATAATAAAAACGGTGCACCTGCCAAAATCTTGTTGAAATGAAAGAAAACTTTGAATAAATCATATAAGAACTATAAGTATAAAGCCACAAATTGCAGGGACAATTAAGACTCACTTAATTGTAATAACTTAAATCTAGGAATTTGACCGAATACTATATAACCTAAATACAGCAACATATTAATATACACTTTGACACAATGTTGCATTCCATGCGATTACTCACAGTTTAACCAAACTTTGAATCACTCTCTAAGCATTTAGCTTTATTAAAAACTAAATACTATAGAACTGGAGTATATTTTAACGATAATTTAAAATATCAATAAGGCTCCAAAGTGGGTATAAGGGTTCAATATAATCCGACAAGATATCCTTACCAGCATCTCTGGTTTATTACATATGCTTTTTATATCTTGGAACCCTTGTTTAGGAAAAATATATAGTAAACGTTATTTCCAGTAATGATGAAAGGGTGAATGTAAATCACAATACTGACACCTAGTGAGTAATAAAAATCAATACAACAAATGTGTATACAACTTTAGAAATCAAGCAGGAAGGTGCTGAATATCCACTATATTTAACTTGGTTATTTGAGTTTATAATCAATAAAGTTATATTGATCTTGATATTTCTGCTGAATTTTCTGCCACATTAGACAATTAAGGCAATATTTTCTTACCGCAACCCTTTACCTTTAGTAAATTGGCAAACAGTATTAACACTTTAAATAAAGGATGTGTAGGTTAATATCCAGAAGGTTTATATTTACTTAGATGAATGATCTAACTCAATAGTGTTACAGGGTGGAAGGCAGTAATATATATATATTACTCCAACCCTAGCATTACTGTAAATAATCCAAATCATAGTAACCAAAGGTCCTACACTATCACACAATTAATATTATCCCTGGGAAAAGTCACCAATTGTTCTTAGAATCATTAAGCTACAGGCAAGTCTGTCACTGAAGCTTACAAATCACTTGTTACCTGTTCAAACTTAATGTAAATATACATAAAAACTAATTTCAACAGCAGACGTTAATTTTAAAAGTTTTGTCTTTGTATGTATGTAATGGTTTTAAAATAATTTCCAATAAAGGTTAAATTTTAAATTCTAGCTCTGAACTCCGCCGAGGAGTCTCATTTAAGTCATTATCCACATAATGATGTCGCAGGAATGTGAGTGCTAAACAGATGTACATTTTTGTCAGTTTAATACTGATTTGTCCGAGTTTATAAAAAAAAATCAGACTGTCCCTTTAAAGGGACAGTCTAGTCCAAAACAAACTTTCATGATTCAGATAGGGCATGTCATTTTAAACAATTTTCCAATTTACTTCTATCACCAATTTTGCTTTGTTCTCTTGGTATTCTTAGTTGAAAGCTAAACCTAGAAGGTTCATATGCTAATTTCTAAGCCCTTGAAGGCCACCTCTTATCTCAGGGCATTTTGAGAATTCTTCACCACTAGAGGGTGTTAGTTCATGTGTTTCATATAGATAACACTGTGCTCATGCACGTGGAGTTCCTAGGAGCCAGCACTGATTGGATAAATTGCAAGTCTGTCAAAAGAACTGAAATAAGGGGCAGTTTGCAGAGGCTTAGATACAAGTTAATCACAGAGGTTACAAGTGTATTAATATAACTGTGTTGGTTATGCCAACTGTTTATAGTATTGCCGTATATACCAGCTGAACACAGTACTCTTTGATACTTAGAACCTAATGTGGCCATGTGCAGTATCAAAGAGTACTTCAGCTGGTATATACGGCAACACTATAAACAGTTGGCATAAACTCAGTGGCTCAGTCATCTTACTACCACACACTACGCTGGTATTGAGATATCCTTACAAGTGACCTATAATTGTTTTTAGACATTATGAGTTTTAAAACATTTTATATGTTTGCACTAGATGTTTTGATGTTTTTGTTTGTCTAGTAAGACTATTCTATCGATTTCTGTCTAGGTAGACATTTTATATGACTGGTCATTTGTACTGTGATTATGTGTTTGTAATAAATATTTAATATTTTATATCCCTAGCCTAGACTTCTATAAGTACTTTTTGGATTATAATATCTAATAGGTTTACATTATATACACTATACCCTTTAGCTGTTAGCGATCATATACTACCTTCTACTGTTTGCTACCCTATTCTATTTCCGTTAGTGGGAGCAAGGCTGTATATGTGCAAAGGTTTTTACCAGCGCAACATTTAACCAATTCCTTTTATGCAAAACTAGGGAATGGGTAATAAAGGTATTATCTATCTTTTAAAATAATAATAATTCTGGTGTAGACTGTCCCTTTAAATAAAGAACGTTTCAACACTGTCAAGATGTACATGTTTGTAATCAATGGGATTTGGCTTTTAAGTATGTTTTACTGCCACCTAGAGACTGAAATAGGAAAGTTAAATAAGCTGTAATGATCATGAAAGTGTATACACTATACAGAATGTAAAATATTAAGAGTTCTATTGCAAAACCTTTATCACTTAACCAGCCAGGAAGGACCCCTCCCCCCAAGTGAAAGTGTCCCAAGGCACATCCCTTGCTTAATAGGACATGAAACCCAAGTTTTTTTGGTTTCATGATTAAGATAAAGCATACAAGTTAAATACATAAATACATCTAATTTACTTCTATTATCCAATTTACTTTGTTCTCTTGGTATGTTTGTGCAAGAGATTAGAGAGTAGAGTGCACTAAATAACAGCAGTTTTGCAAACATTGATTTAACAGTTCTAGTGCAAACACTGCTACAATCTTGTAGTGAAAAGCAGAAATCCAATCTTGTATATATGCACACCTATACTTTAACCCAAAATTTGTATTTCACGATTCAGTTACAGCATACAAGAACGTTCCAATTTACTTTTATTATCTAATTTGCTTTATTTTATTTATATCCTTTGTTGAAAAACATGCCTAGGTAGGCTCAAGAGGCGCAATGCACTACTGGGAACTAGCTGCTGATTGGTGGTGTCATTGGCTCAGATGTGTTCAGATAGCTCCTTCAACAAAGGGTACAAAGAAAGCAAAGCAAATTTGACAATAGAAGTAAAATTAAAAGTTATTTTAAATTGTATGCTCTAAGTATAGGTGTGCATAAATACAAGATTGGATTTCTGCTTTTGACCACTAGATGGTAGCAGTGCTTGCAAATTATATAACTGTTAAAAGCATGTTTGCAAAACTGTTGCAATATATTGCACCCAACATGTACACTTTACCTACCTAGATATCCTATACAAAAAATAACAAAGTACATTTGATAATATATATATATATTTTTACTTTTAAGCTTTATCCTGTCACATTAAGCTGGGAAGCCAAAAAAACTGTGTGTTTCATGACCCTTTAAATAACATGGTGGGGGTGATCACAATCCTTTAGTGATTTTTTCAATATTTCCCATTAATAATTTCTATATATAAGTTCATTAGTTCCTCTTGTAAAGTTCCTCTCACTGGCTAGAAGCAGAACTATTTCTCTGTTAGAACTTGTGCAGCTGCAGAGAGATGCAAGAAGTAGCAGCTGTTTGTGTGTAATGAACAGATGTATTGTTAGGACAGCCAGCGATTTCATAAGATCAAGGTCAGAACAGCAGCAGGAAAGGTTCTATAACATTCACATTGATGCATCATCCCCTAGTTTGTGCTCAGCCAATGCTAGAACAGAACAGATCAACAAAAAAACAAGCAAAGTACATAATGTAAACCCGCTACTAAAATGAACAGGATTAGAACAAAACGTCAGTAAACACTCGCACGTGACACGATATACGTTATTGTCTTTTATATATATTTTATATTTATGCAACCACTGATTTAAATTTGAGATTTCTTCAGTTCTTCAATATTAAATAAAATAATTGGTAACTCAATTGATAACGTCTTCCTGTACAGAGACTTAAAGGGACATGAAACCCAAAAATGTTCTTTCATGATTCAGATAGAGAATACAATTTTAAACAACTTTCCAATTTATTTCTATTATTTAATTTGCTTCTTTTTCTTGTTATCCTTTGCTGAAAGGATTATCTAGGAAAGCTCAGGAGCAGCAAAGAATCTAGGTTCTAGCTGCTGATTGGTGGATGCATATAAATACTGATTGTCATTGGGTCACTCATTTGTTCAGTTAGAAACTAGTAGTGCATTGCTACTCCTTCAACAAATGATACCAAGAGAATGAAACAAATTAGATAATAGAAGTAAATTAGAAAGTTGTTTCAATTTTTTTTTCTCTATCTGAATCATTAAATATTTTTTTGGGGTTACATGTCCCTATAAAGTGCAACTTTAGCTCAATGGCATTGATCCAGAACTAAGATTTATCATTGAAGAACATGATAGTTACCTAATGATACTTTAAAGGGACATTAAACATTAAATACATTTTATAAGCATAGTATTGAGGTTATTCTCAGCCTCCCTCTAATCATGGGTGCCCCAATGTTGAAATATATCTTCTACTATATTCCAATGCCGATGTGTTTTCACATGTGCAGCAACTCAAAACTAGGTTTGCTAATAGCAGTACCAATAATTAGAGGGAGGTGCATGAAATGTATTTAGTGTTTGGTTACAATTATGTAGCCGTTTATATGCAGTAAATCTGCTAAATATAATAAACAGCTCATGGGCAATTATTTAATAAATATTCTGTTGCTCCAAAATTTACTCGCAGGAAGGAATTAATTAACTGCTACTATTTTCCATGGGGGCAGCAAAACCGAATTACAGCACTATATCACAATCTTGTATTAATAGTGACCTGTCACTCAAACAGCCATTAATAGTGACCTGTCACTCAAACAGCCTGTACCTTTTTTTGTTAGAACTGAAGCTTTAAACGGCTAAATGGGAGAAAGATTTACACACTAACATAGAACAAAAAGATTGGCACAACATTTTCCAAAGAACAAAAAAATCCTCCAAGTCCCCTCAGATCCTTTAGCTGAATTATAAAATTCTTTCCCGCTGGTACCTGATCCCAACGAGATTGAATACAATTTATTCTGAATCCTCTCGAGCATGCTGGAGGGGTTGCGGAGAAATGGGCAGTTTGCTTCATATGTGGTGGGATTGTCCCAAGGTAAGGCCATTATGGAAGGAAGTAGAGATACACATTAGGAAATTCTTGGGGAATTCTTTTAAATTGAACCCCAGAATAGCTTTACTGAATGACACACCTAATATTCCATGTAAACTACGATCCCTTATAACCCAAATTGGTCTTAATAGCGCTAGATCATTAATAGCCAGAGCATGGAAAACGCTGGCAACTCCAACAAAAGATATGTGGCTAGAAAGAACAGTTGAATTGATGGGTTTGGAGGAATATGGATTTCTTAAACACAATAGGTTGCCCTTCTTCCTAGAGGCTAAGTTTCTGTGGGAAGACATGAATCCCCCGCAAATCCCAAATAACAGGGGCACTATTGGCTTCACCTGGGAATATTAAACACCTTAGGAGGACTATACCAAATTGTGGAACATGATTCATATATTGTATGAGCGAAACTATGGACTATCTAGTTTGTTAATTTGTTTGAGTTATGTAATGTTGTTTTCGATGATGTTGTTTTGAGATACCCATTGTAAAACGGAAAAAATAATAAATATAAAAAAAAATTAAAAAAAAGAACTGAAGCTTTAAAAAGCTGATATAAAGCATTTAATACCAGAATATATTGTCCTTAAGAAAATGAGCAGATAAATGGAAACATACATTTCTAAACACTATTTTTAAAGCTAGAATGCTTTAAAGCATTAAATGAACACCCTAATGCAAAATTAATTGTTTTAATTAATAATTGCAGAAGGGTGTCCATTTAAAGGGACAGCATACACTATTTTCATATAATTGCATGTAATAGACACTACTATAAAGAATAAGATGCACAGATACTGATATAAGAATCCAGTATAAAACTGTTTTAAAAACTTACTTAGAAGCTGTCAGTTTGGTTCTGTTGAAAAGGTAGCTGGAAAGCCCACTGCAAGTGGCAAATAAGACACTCCCCCCCTCCCCCTTCTTTTGCATATGAAAAGACCCTTTACACAAACAGCAGCAAGCTGGAGAAGGTAGCCCAGAGCAATGTTATTTAAAAATAAGCAAAACTATACATTTATTTAAAAAAAAAACTTTATGGGCTATATAAATAGATCATCTACAAAACATTTATGCAAAGAAAAAATAAGTGTATAATGTCCTTTTAATGTTTTGGGGGTTTTTTAACACAAGGAGACGGCAAGGCACACAATTGTGTGCAAAAATGTTGGAAACAATTATTGCAGAACAGAGACATTAAAATTCTTGTCTTTCAAATAAACATACAAAGTCCACATTTACATATTGAGCCACGGTGTCACACACATAACCTGTATCTGTCTCAGAGGATTAATGTTAACAAAATAGGCCTTTTTTAATAGATTACAGTTACTATCTGATAATGATTTTGCTCACTAGTAAAATGTAATGCGTAAGAATGTAAACTGTCAGTTAAATAGGAGCCGATAGTGAGAATGACTAATTTTATTCCAATGGCATGGAGATTCCACAAATCCATTCTAATTACTAGTGGAAATTCAACTCCTGGCCACCAGGAGGAGGCAAAGAACACCCCAGCAAAGCTGTTAAGTATCACTCCCACTTCCCATAACCCCCCAGCCATTCTTTGCCTTGTAAATCAGGAAGATGTGCGAAGATGGTGTCTGAAGATATTAATCCTTTAATGGGTACTTTTCCCTGCAAGCTAGGATTGAGGCAATGCTGTGTCCATGTAATCCTCTTTAGTAAGAGTAATGGTGGCTTTTAGCAGTTGGAAGATGGTGAGGTAGTCCTTGCTTACCTTCCAACATTTATGCTACCCCTATATAGAAAACCAGGGTTGGTTACTCTGCTTTTCTTTTTCTATAGGTCCCTGTCAGAGGTCGGCTGAGTCTGTCATACCTGTGAAGCTGTTCCTGCCCTGCAGCTGAATCCACAGGTAAGTGCTTTTTGCCTACTAGGTGAGAAGGATATTGCACTTTTGAGGGTCAATTCCTTCAAGTGGATGTAAGGAGACTTATATATCTCTTCATATTGGGGATATTTTTATCTGGGCAGCAGAAGCAGGGCACTGTGTTACTTTGGGAAATTATAAGGGAGTTAAACATTTTTCCTTTCAATTTTTATTGAGGCTGGTTCTTGAGAGGTTAAAACATAAGGTTATAGGAGGATCTGTATACCTTTGTATGTATTTATTTATTTCAATATTACTTTTTAAGAAGGCATCTTATAACATTTAGATTTTGCACTTTATATGTTATTAAGCTTTCTGGGGATAGCGGCGTATTCGCACGCTTTTTCCCTGTGTTGCATCTGTTTTCTCATTGTGGTCACATAACCGCATGGCTCCTTTTCAACCGAGCGGATTTCCTTGGCTATCACAGTCCTCTGGCGGTCTTGTGAGCGGAGTGCCTTACGGAGTCTTGCAGGATCTTATAGTTATGAGGGAGGTGACCTGCATTCTTCAGTGGGCGGAGTCTCACAATTGTCTCATTTCTGCCATCCACATCCCAGGGGTAGACAACTGGGAAGCGGATTATCTGAGCAGGCAGACCTTACACCCAGGGAAATGGGCCCTTCATCTGTAAGCATTCTCAACGATAACTCTTAAGTGGGGAGTTCTTGAGTTGGATCTGATGGCATCTCGACTAAACGTCAATCTTCCAAAATACAGTTCAAGATCAAGGGATCCACAAGCAGCTTTGGTCGACGCTCTAGCAGTTCCATGGGACTTCAGTTTCATTTACCTGTTTCCTCCGTTTGCCCTCCTTCCTCGGGTGATAGCCCGTATCAAACAGGAAAAGGCTTCAGTGATTCTAATTGCTCAGCTTGGCCTCACAGAATTTGGTTTCCAGATCTGGTGAAGATGTCGTCCTTTCCCCCGTGGAAATTACCTCGGAGGAAGGACCTTCTACTTCAGGGTCCTTTTCTACATCCAAACCTAGATTCTCTGAAGCTGACTGCTTGTAGATGGAATGCCTAGTCTTGTCTAGACAAGAAAAGGTTATTGATACCATGATTCAGGCGTGTTAGCCGGTAACTCGAAAGATTTACCATAAGGTGTGGAGTAAATATATTTTCTGGTGCGAATCTAGTGGTTTCCCTTGGAGTCAGATGAGGATATCCCGCATTCTGTACTTTCTTCAGGAGGGCCTGGAGAAGGGCTTGTCAGTCAGTACTCTGAAGGATCAGATCTCTGCCCTGTCAATCCTTTTGCATAAACGTCTGGCCGACTTGCCAGATGTTCAATCTTTTGTTCAGGCCTTGGTCAGAATCAGGCCTGTGTTTAAACCTTTTGCTCCTCCTTGCAGCCTTAATTTTGTTCTTAGGGTTCTTTCTTCGGCTCTTAGAGTCTCAGAGCTTTTGGCTCTACAGTGTGACCGCCCTTATCTTATTTTTCATGCAGATAAGGCGGTATTTCGTACCAAATTGGTATTTCTTCCTAAGGTGGTTTCGGACCACAATATCAATCCGGAAATGTTCGTTCCTTCGTTCTGTCCTAATCTTTCTTCAAAAAAAAGGAGATTACACCGAAGTGTACAAAGTTGCGCAAACTCCACAATAGATATCAAGAAAAAGGAATTCCTATGTAGGGAGAACATTATTTGGAATGCTGATAGACACAAAATTCAAATGTCACAGTGTGTCTAGGAGTTAGGTGCAGTTCGATAAATGAGTGCAAACCCGGTGTAGAATCACATAAATGAGGCACACCCACACAAATCCGTGATGTCCACACAGTTAGTGTACACAATCAATGCACCCAAAAATACAAATACAGTCACCGAGCTGAGCCTAAGGATGAATAGGCTCTGTGTGCAAAGGTTCGGCAGGGCAGCTCTTTAGGTCAAAGAATCCGGAAACCTTGCGATGAGGACTAGAAAAGAAAAAAGAGAGCACATCTCTGACTCAAGTAAAACACACACTTTAATGGATAAAAGGTCCTAAGTATGGCTGACACTCACAAGATAAAAATAACAACAAGGCACATCAATATTAGTGGTACCATCCATATTTGGTGGCACTGGATAACATCATACAGCCGATGAATCCTATTCGTTCAGGTCCTGCAGATCGAAAACCCTCGGATGTTCACCCATCTGTAGCTGAGGAATCCCTGTAGTCAGTGTTCACTAATGTGCTCCGTTAGTAACAGTTCATGCAAAAAAAGTTTGTTTGCGAAATAGTACACACTCTCCCGGACAAGACGCCAAAAAGAGGCCACAACGGTATGTACGGTGGCCAGGAGAGTACAAAATACCTCAACGCGCTTCGCTCTGTCTCGGCGGAGCTTTCTCAAGAGGATGTATGAATATACAGCTGAAATTACAATGTCAGATATTAACAATACATCGAAAATGAATTAATGCATACGCTGTATATTCCAACAAATTGGAGATAGACCAGATTGTATTTTCAGGAAAAATAGGGATCTTAAAAACACAAAGTTGAGATAAAAACAGCAAAAACACATAATAGATTGTGGGGGGGGAAATCCAGGTCTTTTTCCGTGTAAAAAGAAGGATTGTTGCCTCTGTTCTTTGGTGAAAAAAGATAACAGCAAGTTCAGTAACTATGATGGGTCACAAACATTCTTTATGAAAGTATATATGTACATGCAACAGCAGCTATGTAGTATATCAATTCAAATGTAGTTGTAATTTGATCTACATAGGAAGAACGAAAAGGAAAATTAAGTACAAAATTTATGAACATTTAAGGAACATCAAAGAATCATTCAGTGGCCACAGTGTATCAGAACACTTTTCTAATATACACCATAACAATATTTCTGATATGGAAGTCAAAATAGTGGAGTGGGTGGCCCCTAATCTCTGGGATTCCAACACACTTTTACGTCTTAGACAGATAGAAACCTTTTGGATAAAGGAGTTAGAATATTTACGTCCTCAGGGTTTAAATATAGATCTAGACATCCAAGCATTTATTACCTAATATAAGCTGCATGTGTTCATAAATATATTACAGAATATAGATGTATTAGTGTTGTTTTAGCCTAGACTTGTATCAATTCCTTTTAAAAGAAGCAAGTTGAGCGGAGCACCAACTTGTATAAAAACTCTATTTCGACATAACATTAAAAATCAAATACACATAGGATACACAGAATAAAAGGAGTCAGCACACAGCTGACGTGTTTCGGCTAACCGCCGTGCTCAAAGCTAATAAAATTGAGGAATACTCCCCACCTCTTATAGGAACTCCCTGACTCCAAATGGTTAATTTCGACCTACCACAATTTGACCACTTCATATCCTTTACATATGAAGAGTAAATGTGTTTAGTTCTTACAACTACATGCTATTCATACAGGTATTGTTTAATTATACATTGTTGGGACCAAAAGTCATACTTTTTAATATGAATTACATATCCCTCAGCTTGTGGGGTTAACATGTTCATACATACAATTGAACAATATCCTACTCATTAATTAAAAAAAAAAAATCTTTACTATGTATTATATTGTAACACTGTGTAGCAGTGTTAGAGATATTACTAAGTGATAGGTTACAGTGCTATATATCAGTACTAGGGATATTGAAATGTCCCAGACCTCCGCATTATCCTATTATCAACTTAAAAGGTTATTTTGCTGTGCTTTCTATAGCACTCAGAAAAGTAATGATTTACAATACTATGTAATAATATATAGGGATATTGTAATACCCCTATTTTTTGGAGGTATCCATTAGTTTTATAGAGACCGTGGAAACATTGTCAGAACAGCCACCCTAAATAAGATCATCAAAAGAGGATGGGATTTGATATATCCTCTAAGTTCTATGGGCTATATGAATTGAATTACTGCCCTTTAATAAAATACCCCTAGCTATAGGCTGCCAGCTTACTCAGTAATGTGAAGTTATTTCAATCACCTTTATATTATGTTTATATGAACTGGGTTGGATTATTGCCAAAAGTTAATTAAATCATAACTGGAGTTTAATCCAAGGGGATGTCTAGTGTTTAAAGTGAATATCCAATAGACCTCCTGTTTAGCCAGTAACTGGTCACTATCTCCTCTTCTAGAAGGAGCCAGTACCCTCTCTATACACGTCCATCTAAACGTTGCAGTACTTTTGTTATGCAATTGGACAAAATGCTGTACCAAAGGAGTACTGGCATGTCCAATCCTAATGCTAGATAGATGTTCCCTAATTCTTGATCTAGCTTCACGAGTGGCCATGCCTGTATATTGTTTCTCACATTCTATACAGTTAATTAGGTAGATTATAAAAGTGGACCTACAATTTAGGCACATGTTCTTCGTGTATGTGAAACCAGTAACTGTGGACCTGAAGGTTTCACCTAGCTCAACTTTTTCACATGCCACACAGTCCCTGTCATGGCACTTGAACATGCCTTTTCGTGGTTAACCATGAGGATTTGATAGGAGTAATAGATGGTAATTTAGTAGTGGCAAACAAATTTCCTATTGTACGCAAACTTGCATGTACCAGTGGAAAGATTGGCTAACCCATCATCTGCTTTTAACATGGGAAGATGTTTCTTTATAATGCTGCAAACGTGGTTGTATTGCTCAGTGAATTCAGTAATAAAGAGCAAACTATCTTTATTGTCCTTTTTAAGAAATTTGGCTTCACCTGTATGTCCCTTTAGATGTATTAAGTCATATCGGTCCAGGCCCTTGACAGATTCTGCAGCCCTGCTAATAGTCTCATTTTTGTACCCTCTAGATAGTTATCTTTTAGTCAGATCCTGTGATTCTATCCTAAGCTGTTCTGGATCTGAACAGTTGCTTTAGTCGTATAAACTGTACCTTTGCTTTTCCTTGGAACACACTCTTTGGGTGGCAACTTTTTGCGTGGAGTAGGGTATTCCACGAGATGGGCTTCCTATATACATTAGTTTGGACCCTTTCTCCACTTATACCCGTGAGGGTGATGTCCAGGTAGTTAATACTGTTCGGACTGGATTCTGATGTAAAAGAAATGTCTAAGTTAACAAAGAGGGATAATTCATCATGTTCTCCCTTCCAGATGAACAACAAATCATCAATGAACCTTCTATACACCACTATCTTCGAGCCGAAGGGGTTCTCCACTCCATAGATGTGGTCCTGCTCCCACCACCCATAAAAAGGTTGGCGTACGAGGGGGGAAATTTTGCCCCCATAGCAGTCCCACAAATCTGGAGATTGAAAACCCCCTCAAACTCGAAGTAGTTATGTGTAAGAAGAAACTCAGCAACTCTGACTACAAATTGGCAAAATTCAGAATCCTCCCCATGGTACTTTTTCATGAAGTAAGTGAGGGTCAAAAGACCCTTATCATGGGGAATGGAAGAATACAGTGTCTTAACATCAACTGTTAACCAGATGTACTCTGACTCCCACTTAACATCCTCCATTAAATTAAGGATATGTTTAGTATCTCTCATGAAACTCTATAACTCGAGGACCATCGGTTGCAGAATCAAATCTAACCATTCGGACAAATGTTCCCATAGTGACCCTATGCCACTGACAATGGACCTCCCTACCACATTATCAAGAGATTTGTGTACCTTTGGGTGGTGATTGAATATGGGGACCGTGGGGTGTAGGACCATCAAATAGTCTCCTGTATCTCTGTCTATGAGGCCCTTCTCCATTCCATCATCAATGAGATCCCTTAGTTTTTTACTGAAAACTTCTGTTGGATCAGAGTTCAGTACTCTGTAGTTATTGGAATCATTGAGCTCCCTAAGGGCCTCATCTACAAAAGTACTTCTGTTCATTACCACCATGGACCCCCCCTTGTCTGCGGCACGGATCACCACGGACTTGTCAGACTGTAATTTTTTTAGGGCTTCCCTCTCTTTTCTGGTAAGATTGTGATTAGTCTTTTTCTGTTGATAGTACAGCTTAGTCAAATCGTTTTCCACCCTGCTCTGAAACCTTTCAATTATCATACCTCGATTTTGTATGGGATAGAAGTTGGAAGGGCACTTCAACTTTGGTATCTTTCTACAACCCATACTGGGATCAAGTTCCTTTTCCATTCGCAGGGATTAACAGTGTGGAGAGACCACACAGATCTTGCAAATCAAGACTTTCTGTGTTTTCACCTGAAATAAATACAGGTTTGGTCTGGGTAGAAAGTCCATTTGCACTGGAATTCTTGATTAATATTGTAAAATGTTTTTTAGAGTAATTTTCCTTATAAATCTGTTTATATCCACCAAAGTATTGAACAGATTAAAGAAATTAGTGGGGACGAAGCCTAGTCCCAAACTCAAGACCATCTGTTCAATATCACTTAAAGTGTGTGCAGACAGGTTTATAATGCTATTCACTGGTATCTGAAGTGGAGAACCCCTTTGGCTCGAAGATAGTGGTGTATAGAAGGTTCATTGACGATTTGTTGTTCATCTGGAATGGAGAACATGATGAATTATCCCTCTTTGTTAACTTTTTAAATATGAACAACTTAGGCATTTATTTTACATCAGAATCCAGTCCGAACAGTATTAACTACCTGGACATCACCCTCATGGGTATAAGTGGAGAAAGGATCCAAACTAAGGTATATAGGAAGCCCATCTCAGGGAATACCCTACCCAACGCAAAAAGTTGCCACCCAAAGAGTGTGTTCCAAGAAATAGCGAGGGGACAGTTTATACGACTAAAGCACAACTGTTCAGACCCGGAACAGTTTAGGATAGAATCACAGGATCTGACTAAAGGATTACTATCTAGAGGGTACAGAAATGAGACTATTAGCAGGGCTGCAGATTCTGTCAAGAGCCTGATCCGATAGATCTAAAGGCACACATAGGTGAAGCTAAATTTCTTAAAAAGGACAATAAAGATAGTTTGCTCTTTATGACTGAATACACTGAGGAATACAACCATGTTTGCAACATTTTAAAGAAACATCTTCCCATGTTAAAAGCAGATGATGGGTTAGCCAATCTTTCTACTGGTACATGCAAGTTTGCCTACAGGCGTAATAGAACAATAGGAAATTTGGTTGCCACTACTAAATTACCATCCATTACTCCTATCAAATCCTCATGGTTAACCACGAAAGGCATGTTTAAGTGCCATAACAGGGACTGTGTGGCATGTGAAAAAGTTGAGCTAGGTTAAACCTTCAGGTCCACAATTACTGGTTTCACATACACAAAGAACATGTGCCTAAATTGTAGGTGCACTTTTATAATCTACCTAATTACCTGTATAGAATATGAGAAACAATATACAGGCATGACCACTCGTGAGGCTAGATCAAGAATTAGGGAACATCTATCTAGCATTAGGATTGGACATGCCAGTACCCCTTTGGTACGGCATTTTGTCCAATTGCACAACAGAAGTACTGCAACGTTTAGATGGACATGTATAGAGAGGGTACTGGTTCTTTCTAGAGGAGGAGATAGTGACCAGTTACTGGCTAAACAGGAGGTCTATTAGATATTAACTTTAAAAACAAGACATCGCCTTGGATTAAACTCCAGTTATGATTTAATTAAATTTTGGCAATAATCCAACCCAGTTCATATAAACTTAATATAAAGGTGATTGAAATAACTTCACATTACCGAGTAAGCTGGCAGCCTATAGCTAGGGGTGTTTTATTAAAGGGCAGTAATTCAATTCATATAGCCCATAGAACTTAGAGGATATATCAAATCCCATCCTCTTTTGATGATCTTATTTAGGGTGGCTTTCCTGACAATGTTTCCACGGTCTCTATAAAACTAATTGATACCTCCAAAAAATAGGGGTATTACAATATCCCTATATATTATTACATAGTATTGTAAATCATTACTTTTCTGAGCGCTATAGAAAGCACAGCAAAATAACCTTTTAAGTTGATAATAGGATAATGCTCAGGTCTGTGACATTTTAATATCCCTAGTAATGATATTTAGCACTGTAACCTATCACTTAGTAATATCTCTAACACTGCTACACAGTGTTACAATTTAATGCATAGTAAAGATTTTTTTTTTTTTAGTTAATGATTAGGATATTGTTCAATTGTATGTATGAACATGTTAACCCCACAAGCTGAGGGATGTGTAATTCATATTAAAAAGTATGACTTTTGGTCCCAACAATGCATAATTAAGCAATACCTGTATGAATAGCATGTAGTTGTAAGCACTAAACACATTTACCCTTGATATGTAGAGGATATGAAGTGGTTAAATTGTGGTAGGTCGAAATTAACCAATTGGAGTCAGGGAGTTCCTATAAGAGGTGGGGAGTAATTCCTCAATTTTATCAACTTTGACCACGGCGGTTAGCCGAAACGCGTCAGCTGTGTGCTGACTCCTTTTATTCTGTGCATCCTATGTGTATTTGATTTTTAAAGTTATGTCGAAATAAAGAGTTTTTATACAAGTCGGTGCTCCGCTCAACTTGCTTCTTTTGGATACTCTACTGACCAACAACGAGCGTGGAACACCGCCCTTAGGTTAGGGTATATACCTTCCTTTTTCTCTCTCTGAGCAAGCTGGAGCTGGTGTACCGCTGCTCAATAGGACACAAAGAGTTGGCCCAAGTTGGAGTATCGCTGCCGAATAGGAATACGAGGAGGCGACACACCCCCTGTGACGTCTGAAGAGGGAGGTACAGAGGATTGCAATTGACATTCCAAAAGAGTTTGGCATCTGACTGAGAGACACAAAACGGCTCTCCAGTGCAAGTTAGTTCCACTCCCAAGGACCGGACGAGTCACAAAGAGGTGGGGTAAGCAAGAATTGTGAACTTTAATACATTTTTTGGCTTTCGCCCAGCAGCAGATGTTACACATTACCGGGCCTTGCATTTATTCATTATAATTTTGAAAGCTTCAAGCGCTCCCTAAAGACTCTGCTGTTCAGGGATGCATACAACCTACGCTAACCTTTCTTTATACCAGTTCCTCTCTTCCATTGCTATCCCCTGAACCCCCTTAGCATGTAAGCCTAAGAGTCCAGCTGTTTGTTTTGCTGTACTCCGCATTTGTTTATAGCGCTGCGGAATCTGTTGGTACTCTACAAATAACTAATAATAATAATAATAATTATAGAACAAGTGACTTCCTATTAAGACAGCAGTACTGTGACTAACAGACTTTATACAATTAGGGCATTTGTTTACTAAGGAGTGCTTTCTCTTTTGTCAATTCCTTTTATACAACTGAT
Organism: Bombina bombina; assembly: GCF_027579735.1. NCBI lineage: Eukaryota > Metazoa > Chordata > Amphibia > Anura > Bombinatoridae > Bombina > Bombina bombina. The sequence goes on along the minus strand of NC_069500.1, from coordinate 1,226,330,042 downwards.
CAACTTGTCACTTGTATAATTGGTATATTCTATGGATTTAGTATTATGAATTTTGTATTTAAACTGTATGTAACGGTCTAGGGATGTACCTTATGTATTTCAGAGATGTATCTACGTTAGCACATTTAAATTTTTTATTTGTGTACTTTAATTGATTATTTGCAACATCATAATGTACATTTTAGCTTTGAATTGGTCGCATAGTAATGCAGTTTTTTCCCCAATAGTTTTTATTTTTATTTTCCAGGTTTAATTAACTTAATTTATTAGCTTGACGTTTTAACAATCACATTTTTTTACTCTTTTTTTGGAATATACAACGTATGCATTAATTTTCGATGTATTGTTAATATCTGACATTTTAATTTCAGCTGCATATTCTATCTCGAACAACTGCCATTGATAATCAGCACTCTATATATAGCGGGTCTCTAGCTGGTGTATCATACATCCTCTTGAGAAAGCTCCGCCGAGACGGAGCAAAACGCGTTGAGGTATTTTGTCCTCTCCCAGCCACCGTACAAGCCGTAGTAGCCTCTGTTTGGCGTCTTGTCCGGGAGAGTGTGTACTATTTCGCAAACAAACTTTTTTGCATGAACAGTCTTCCTCAGCTACAGATGGGTGAACATCCGGGGGGGTTCGATCTGGAGGACCTGCACAAATAGGATTCATCGGCTGTATGCTGTTATCCAGTGCCACCAAACACGGAAAGTACCACTAATATTGATGTGCCTTGTTGTTATGTTTATCTTGTGAGTGTCAGCAATACTTAGGGCCTTTTATCCATTAAAGTGTGTGTTTTACTTGAGTCGGAGGTGCGCTCTCTTTTTTCTTTTCTAGTCCTAATCCTTCTTCTAATAAGGAACGTCTGTTACATAACCTGGATGTAGTGTGTGCTTTGAAGATCTATCTGCAGGCTACTAGGGATTTTCACCAATCTACTGCCCTTTTTCTTGTGTTTTCTGGTAAACGTAAGGGCCAGAAGGCCACTTCTACTACTCTTTCTTTCTGGTTGAGAAGTGTTATTCGGTTTGGTTTATGAGACAGCTGGACAACAGCCCCCTGAGAGGATTACGGCTCATTCCACTAGGGCTGGTTCTTCTTCCTGGGCCTTTAAAAATTAGGCTTCTGTGCAAGGGGGCCACTTGGCCCTCGTTGCATACTTTTTCCAAATTCTACAAATTTGACTTTTTTGCCTCAGCTAAGGCTTCTTTTGGGAGGAAAGTTCTTCAAGCTGTGGTACCTTCTGTTTAGGGCCGCCTGTCTTGTTCTCCCTCCCTTCCATTCTGTGTCCTCTAGCTTGGGTATTGGTTCCTACTAGTAATTAAAATGGATTTGTGGACTCTCCATGCCATTGGAAAGAAAAAAAAATGTATGCTTACCTGATAAATTATTTTCTTTCCTGGCATGGAGAGTCCACAACCCGCCCTTATTTTAATCTTAAAAGGGTTTTAGTCATTTTTTAAACTTCAGGCACCCCTATATCCTTTGTGTCCTCTTCTCTTTCTATATTCCTTCAGCTAAATGACTGGGGGTTTATGGGAAATGGGAGTGATACTTAAAGGGACACTGTACCCAAACATTTTCTTTCATGATTCAGATTGAGCATGACATTTTAAGCAACTTTCTAATTTACTCCTATTATCAAATTTTCTTCATTCTCTTGGTATCTTTATTTGAAATGCAAGAATGTAAGTTTAGATGCCGGCCCATTTTTTGTGAACAACCTGGGTTGTCCTTGCTGATTGGTGGATACATTCATCCACCAATAAAAAAGTGCTGTCCAGAGTACTGAAACCAAAAAAAAAGTTTAGATGCCTTCTTTTTCAAATAATGATAGCAAGAGAACGAAGAAAAATTGATAATAGGAGTAAATTAGAAAGTTGCTTAAAATTGCATGCTCTTTCTGAATTACAAAAGAAAAAAATTGGGTTCAGTGTCCCTTTAACAGCTTTGCTGGGGTTTTCTTTGCCTCCTCCGGGTGGCCAGGAGTTGAATTGCCACTAGTAATTAGAATGGATTCGTGGACTCTCTATGCCAGGAAAGAAAATAATTTATCAGGTAAGCATAAATTTTGTTTTATATGCTTTTCAATGGTGCAACATGGCAATAACTAGAAAGAGGACTAAGGCAGACACTGTCCTTTAAAATATATTATGGATTATATGGATTTTGGAATTCCTGATTTGGGGGATTTGTACCTGTACCAGCTTTCATGTGCAGTCAGAGGAAGTCTGTGTTATTAATATAGCAAGTCATAGCTACACAGTGTCAATTATAATGCAGGAAATCTGTAATCTGCAAAATGCTGCAAATCAGCTGGTTTAGTTGGTTTATGCAATTTTCAGTGTTTATTTAAATGGAAAAAATAGTGCCTCTTACTGAAGCTATAGTGTTAAACAATCTTGGTAAAATGTAAACCTGCTGGCTGATTGTGTTTCTCAATATATATTTTATTGCATGACAAAGTATATGCAGAGAAAAAAAAATCCTAAATAGATATGTTAAGATACCTCCCAGTATAGTAGATATATTCAGTAAATATAAAACACATAACAAAGAAAGCTGCAGAAAAAGTAAATTGCCTTGAATTGAAAGTTTCATATGGTAGCTATGTAGCAACATAAATATTTAGACAGTTACATGAGATATTACCAAGTATTTCCTGGACACAGGACCTTGTAAATGATCTAACTGTGTGTGAGACCTGCTTTATGGAGCCACTTTTAGAGACAAGAGATAGAGTGCAAGATAACTAATTTGCTCAGCTGCTGAAGATGTTAAAGGGATAGAAAAGTCAAAATGAAACTTGCATGATTCAGATAGAGAATGTAATTTTAAGACACTTTTGTTTTCAAATGTGCTTTGTTCTCTTGGTATCCCTTGTTGAAAAAGAATATGCACATATCCTACACTAGTGGGAGATAGCTGCTGATTGGTTTCAGTTGCAGAGCGGCAGCTCCAAACTCACCAGGCAGCATGCAATCCTGGGCTCTCACTGGCGAAGTCAGACGCCACAACATTCTTACACATTAACTCTTTAATGTCCCAAAATTCATTAATATCAATATAAGACCATTAAAAAAACTTTGTGTCACAATAATGTCCAATTTATATTCTGCAGAAGTACAAAGTAAGGAAAAACACTCATATATACAAATGATACACAAGATGTAAATATTTGTTAGTAAATTAAATGTATGTAAACAAATAACTGCTAGATTACGAGTTCTGCGTTAGCCTTAAAAAGCAGCGTTAAGGGGTCCTAACGCTGCTTTTTAACGCCCGCTGGTATTACAAGTATGGCAGGTACAGGTGTACCGCTCACTTTTCTTCCGCGACTTTTGGCTACCGCAAATCCCCTTACTTCAATTGCGTATCCTATCTTTTAAATGGGATTTGCCTAACGCCGGTATTACAAGTCGTGGAGAAAGTGAGCAGTACAGCCTCTACCTCCAAGACTCCTACCGCATTTAAAAGTCAGTAGTTAAGAGTTTTATGGGCTAACGACGGAACATAAAGCTCTTAACTACAGTGCTACAAAGTACACTAACACCCATAAACTACCTATTAACCCCTAAACCGAGGCCTCCCCACATCGCAAACATTATAATAAAATTATTTAACCCCTAAATCTGCCGACCGGACATCGCCACCACCTACATTATACCTATGAACCCCTAATCTGCTGCCCCTAACATCGCCGACACCTACATTATATTTATTAACCCTTAATCTGCCTCCCAAAGTAGCCGCCACCTACCTACACTTATTAACCCCTAATCTGCCGACCGGACATCGCCGCCACTATAATAAATGTATTAAACCCTAAACCGCCACACTCCCGCCTCGCAAACACTATAATACATTTTATTAACCTCTAATCTGCCCCCCAACGTCGCCGCCACCTACCTACAATTATTAACCCCTAATCTCCCGCCCCCAAAGTTATTAACCACTAAACCTAAGTCTAACCTTAACACCCCCCTAACTTAAATTATAATTTAAATAAAACAAAATAAAATTACTATAATTAAATAAATTAATCCTATTTAAAACGAAATACTTACCTATAAAATAAACCCTAATATAGTTACAATATAACTAATAGTTACATTGTAGCTATTTTAGGATTTATATCTATTTTACAGGCAAGTTTGTATTTATTTTAACTAGGCACAATAGCTATTAAATAGTTAATAACTATTTAATAGCTACCTAGTTAAAATAATTACAAAATTACCTGTAAAATAAATCCTAACCTAAGTTACAAATACACCTAACACTACACTATCAATACATTAATTAAATAAATTAACTACAATTATCTAAACTAAAATACAATTAAATAAACTAAACTATAGTACAAAACCCCCCACTAAATTACAAAAAATAAAAAAATATTATAAGAATTGCCCCCTAATAAAATAAAAAAGACCCCCAAAATAATAAAATTCCCTACCCTATACTAAATTACGAAAGTAATCAGCTCTTTAACCAGCCCTTAAAAGGGCTTTTTGCGGGGCATTGCCCCAAAGTAAACAGCTCTTTTACCTGTAAGAAAAAATACAAGACCCCACCAACATTAAAACCCACCACCCACACACCCCTACTCTAAAACCCACCCGATCCCCCCTTAAAAAAACATAACACTAACCCCCTGAAGATCACCCTACCTTGAGCCATGTTCACCCAGCCGGGCCGAATTCTTCATCCAATCCGGGTGATGTGATCCTCCATCCGGAAGAAGTCTTCATCAAAGCGGGGCAGAAGAGGTCCTCCATCTGGCAGAAGTCTTCATCCATCTGCGGCTCCATCTTCAAGACCTCCGACGCGGAACATCCACCTCGGCCGACGGACTAACGACGAATGAAGGTTCCTTTAAATGACGTCATCCAATCGGAATTAAGGTAGGAAAAATCAGATTGGTTGATTTAATCAGCCAATCGGATTGAAGTTCAATCCGATTGGCTGATTGGATCAGCCATTAGAATGCGAGGTCAATTCTATTGTATTCATTCGTCGTTAGTCCGTCGGCCGAGGAGGATGTTCCGCGTCAGAGGTCTTGAAGATGGAGCCGCGGATGGATGAAGACTTCTGCCGGATGGAGGACCTCTTCTGCCCCGCTTGGATGAAGACTTCTGCCGGATGGAGAACCACATCGCCCGGATTGGATGAAGAATTCGGCCCGGCTGGGTGAACACGGCTCAAGGTAGGGTGATCTTCAGGGGGTTAGTGTTAGGTTTTTTTAAGGGGTGATCGGGTGGGTTTTAGAGTAGGGGTGTGTGGGTGGTGGGTTTTAATGTTGGGGGGTCTTGTATTTTTTCTTACAGGTAAAAGAGCTGTTTACTTTGGGGCAATGCCCCGCAAAAAGCCCTTTTAAGGGCTGGTTAAAGAGCTGATTACTTTCGTAATTTAGTATAGGGTAGGGAATTCTATTAATAGGGTAGGGAATTCTATTATTTTGGGGGGCTTTTTTATTTTATTAGGGGGCTTAGATTAGGTGTAATTAGATTAAAATTCTCGTAATATTTTTTTATTTTTTGTAATTTAGTGTTTGTTTTTTTGGTACTATAGTTTAGTTTATTTAATTGTATTTTAGTTTAGATAATTGTAGTTAATTTATTTAATTAATTAATTGATAGTGTAGTGTTAGGTGTATTTGTAACTTAGGTTAGGATTTATTTTACAGGTAATTTTGTAATTATTTTAACTAGGTAGCTATTAAGTAGTTATTAACTATTTAATAGCTATTGTACCTAGTTAAATAAATACACACTTGCCTGTAAAATAAATATAAATCCTAAAATAGATACAATGTAACTATTAGTTATATTGTAGCTATATTAGATATTAGGGTTTATTTTATAGGTAAGTATTTAGTTTTAAATAGGATTAATTTATTTAATTATAGTAATTTTATTTAGTTTTATTTAAATTATATTTAAGTTAGGGGGGTGTTAGGGTTAGGGTTAGACTTAGGTTTAGGGGTTAATAACTTTATTATAGTAGCGGCGACGTTGGGGGCGGCAGATTAGGGGTAAATAATTGTAGGTAGGTGGCGGCAACATTGTGGAGGGGCAGATTAGAGGTTAATACAATTTATTATAGTGTTTTCGAGGCGGGAGTGCGGCGGTTTAGGGGTTAATACATTTATTATAGTGGCGGCGATATCTGGTCGGCAGATTAGGGGTTAATAAGTGTAGGTAGGTGGCGGCGACGTTGGGGGCAGAAGATTAGGGGTTAATAAATATAATATAGGTGTCGGCGATGTTAGGGGCAACAGATTAGTGGTTCATAGGTATAATGTAGGTGGCGGCGGTGTCCGGAGCGGCAGATTAGGGGTTAATAGTATAATGCAGGTGGCGACGATGTTGGGGGCGGCAGATTAGAGGTTAATAAGTGTAAGGTTAGGGGTGTTTAGACTCAGGGTTCATGTTAGGTGTAGACTTAGAAAGTGTTTCCCCATAGGAAACAATGGGGCTGCGTTAGGAGCTGAAGGCTGCTTTTTTGCAGATGTTAGGTTTTTTTTCAGCCAGCTCAGCCCCATTGTATCCTATGGGGAAATCGTGCACAAGCACGTTTTAGCCAGCTTACCGCTACCGTAAGCAACACTGGTATTACAGGTAGAAGTGGAGCTAAATTTGCTCAACGCTCACTTTTCTGAGGCTAACGAAGCCACTCAGAAAACTTGTAATACCAGTGTTGTTTAAAGTAAGCGCTGGAAAAAAAAGGCTTGTTAGCCCCGCAAGTTTTTACCGACAAAACTTGTAATCTAGGCGTAAGTTTCTTTACATCATTGCACCTACTACATGTAGAGTACTGTAATACATATTTAAATACAATATACTTCATAAACATAAACAACATTATACTATATTATAGAACTCTACAAAAGCTATATTGCCATCAGAACCACTTACTGGGGTGGTACATAAGCACATTATGTTGTATCAAAAGATTTCTAGTTAACAACACGTATGATATACACATATTGATGTCAATTAAATATCACATCCCATCCCTTAGTACTATTAATGGCCTATATTTAATAAACAAATTCAACTTCTCAAATTTACAATAAATATTTCATTAGATTTGTCTCCAAATATCAATATACATGGACAATAAAGCTTACAGGGATTATAATATAACTCAGGAGGGATTCATACAAAATAACTGATATCCCACTCCAAATTCCAACCCGTAGGCACCCTAGTCTTAAGCTTATATATCCAGTAAAGTTCCTTTTTGTCAAGTATTTTATGCCTATTACCACCCCTAGGAGGAGTTTTGTCAAGGTCAAAAACTTTTACTGAAAAATCACCAATACTAGTGAAATGTATACGATTAAAATGCTTAGCAACTGTGGAATCTATCCTTGTTATAATTTTTGACATCATTTACATGCTCCCTTACCCTGACATTTACCTCCCTCATCATTTTGACAACATACTGCATGTGGCAAACGTTGCACTCTAGTAGGTAAACTGTTAAGTTTTTACAATTAGTATAAAATGCAATTTCATAGACCATTTCATCAACAGGCGACCAAAACAGATTTGTCACTTCCATCATGTTACATGTTAGGCAAGTTCTAGCTCCGCATTTGTAGCTTCCCTTATTCATTATCCAATGGTCACCCCTAGCTTTCTTCATATTGTTATTGCAAACAACAGAAAAGTGTTAACCTCAAGGAGCGGATGGAGGATATTGAAAAAGAACTTAGAAAATTTGAAGCACATGAAAAATTCTTGGAACAGAAAAAGTAATGAAGGAACATGTAGATAAGTTGGATGCCATCCTTGCCAACAAGGTGTATTAATGAAAAAAAGAGAGAGATTCCCTTGTCCTCTATGAATCAGACACAAGAGCTGTGATCCTTAAAAAATAGTAACTTTATTTGTATTCCATAAAACAAGACTGGTGCTCCAACAAAGTTAAAAAATTGGGAAGAAAGTGTTTGACCGGTTTCGGTCAGAAGGACCGTAGTCATAAACTCTTAAAATCTACCTGGTGTGCAGGGCTTTTAAATGAAATGGTATCCTCCTATTGGAGAATCCAAAATCATCCCATTGTTTAACTGTTTATTCACTGTTTCAAAGAAAAGTGTAAATACACATTTGTAAAGCAGGTAATTAATAAAGATAACACAAATCAATATCTATGAATTAACAACCTATAACAAAATGGATGGTATTGTAGTGGATAAGAAGATATATATTTTTGTATATGGAAAAAATTAAACAACATTCTCAACCTAGATATTAATTGTTAAATCCAAACCGTGTAATTTTAACCTGAGTGATAATATGTACTAAATATATCCTTTGATTAACGGAAAATAAGGAAATATAAATTATATATGCCCTAAATCCAAACATAAATGTATTAAAAAAATATTTTAATTTATTATTTTTTATTCACAAGTGTTCAGATAAGGAGTATGCTATAAATGTAAAATAGCATTTTATCTGATATTCTGGTATTTATGTGAGGAGTGGAATTTCCTCTACATTATCAAGTATGACCATAGAGAAACAAGATACTGCATCACTTCTATAAAGATAAAGTATCAATCTCTACAAAAGAAGAGAAAGCCCTATTAAACATATATTAGTGATGCTGGAGGATGGAAGTTTCACCTATTCCAATAGTTGATGATATCAAATCGGAGTTGAATCCAACAGGTAGCAGGCTACCCAGTTTATGTATCCAGTATATTTCTGTCGTGAAAGTATCTGGAACTTATCCCCCCTCTAGGGGGTTTCTGGATCTGTTCTATAGCTGCCACTGAAGGAACCAACATCCTCATTGTGTACCTCCAGAAAATGTCTAGACAGAGCCGAGACAGCTCTTTCTTTACTGATATGGGCCAGATGTTCCTTCACTCTCGTGCCCACCTCCCTGTGGTTCTACCGACATATTGTTGGTACAAGAGACACACTTTACTAAGTAAACTACATATTTACTTTTGCACTTACACAGCCTTTGTTTCAAAATATTTCTCCAGTAGTTGCGGAAACAAAACTAGGGAGACATTGATATATTCACAGGATCTTACAGGTGCGCTTACCACACTATAGGTACCTTTGAAATGTACCACAAACTCTCGGGTTGTTTGCTCCTCAATAGACTTGGAGAAAGGATGTTACCCAACGTCATTGCGCTTGTAGACAATGGCAACCCTCACTTATGAGGGTCCTCAATTGTCTATCTCCTCTGAGAATTGGTAGATTCTTCCGAATAGTATTGCAAACCTGGTAGTACTGGTTGGAATATGCCGTCACAAACAGTGGCTTCTGATGGGCACTCTGCTGTTTATTCCGACTTTCTTTCTCGCGGAATTAGTAAGTCGCTCCTGTTTACATTTGCACCTCTCTGAAAGCTCTGTCAACAACTCTTCTTTGGGTATTTGCCTCAATCTGTTACTGAGTTTCTCACTCTCGTTCTTGAAATCCTCATCTCTGGTGCAATTGGTTTGACACACAAAAACTGCCCTTGGCAATCCTTTAATTAAAACATGCCCTGGATGGTTACTATGGGCATGTAAAATGGAATTACCAGAAATTGGTTTCCGATAGAGAGAGGAGACAACACTTTTGTTCTCATAATCTGAAGTCAATGTGACATCCAAATAGTTAATACTGGTTTTGTGCCATTCATAGGTAAATTTCAGATGAACAGAGTTAGAGTTCAAATATTCCACAAATTCTGTTGCCAACACTGGGCCACCAGACCAGATTATAAAATCATCTATATCTAAATTTCATATATCTGATGATATGTGGGGAATAAATGTTTCCATCTCCAAAGACATGGAACTGCTCACCACCCCATAAAAATGTTGGCGTAGGATGTGGCAAATTTTCATACCAGAATATCAGATAAAATGCTATTTTACATTTATAGCATATCCTTATCTGAACACTTGTGAATAAAAAATAATAAATTAAAAATATATTTTTGAATACATTTATGTTTGGATTTAGGGCATATATAATTTATATTTCCTTATTTTCCGTTTAATCAAAGGATATATTTAGTACTAGTATTATCAGCTCAGGTTAAAATTACAGGTTTGGATTTAACAATTAATATCTAGGTTGGAATGTTGTTTATATTTTTACCATATACAAAAATATTATTTTTATCCACTACCATATCAGTCCATTTTGTTTATAGGTTGTTAATTCATATATATTGATTTGTGTTATCTTTATTAATTACCTGCTTTACAATGTGTATTTACGCTTTTCTTGAAACAGTGAATTAACAGTTAAACATGGGATGATTTTGGATTCTCCAATAGGAGGATACCATTTCATTTAAAAGCCCTGCACACCAGGAGATTTTAAGTTTATGACTACGTCCTTCTGACCGATACGGTCAAACTCTTTTCTTCCCAATTTTTTAACTTTGTTGGAGCACCAGTCTTGTTTTATGGAATACAAATAAAGTTACTATTTTTTTAAGGATCACGCTCTTGTGTCTGATTCATAGAGGACAAGGGAATCTCTCTCTTTTTTTCATTAATACACCTTGTTGGCAAGGATGGCATCCAACTTATCTACATGTTCCTTCATTACTTTTTCTGTTCCAAGAATTTTTCATGTGCTTCAAATTTTTCTAAGTTCTTTTTCAATATCCTCCATCCGCTCCTTGAGGTTAACACTTTTCTGTTGTTTGCAATAACAATATGAAGAAAGCTAGGGGTGACCATTGGATAATGAATAAGGGAAGCTACAAATGCGGAGCTAGAACTTGCCTAACATGTAACATGATGGAAGTGACAAATCTGTTTTTGGTGCATGTTGATGAAATGGTCTATGAAATTGCATTTTATACTAATTGTAAAAACTTAACAGTTTACCTACTAGAGTGCAACGTTTGCCACATGCAGTATGTTGTCAAAATGATGAGGGAGGTAAATGTCAGGGTAAGGGAGCATGTAAATGATGTCAAAAATTATAACAAGGATAGATTCCACAGTTGCTAAGCATTTTAATCGTATACATTTCACTAGTATTGGTGATTTTTCAGTAAAGTTTTTGACCTTGACAAAACTCTCCTAGGGGTGGTAATAGGCATAAAATACTGACAAAAGGATACTTACTGGATATAAGCTTAAGACTAGGGTGCCTACGGGTTGGAATTTGGAGTGGGATATCAGTTATTTTGTATGAATCCCTCCGTTATTATTTATAATCCCTGTAAGCTTTATTGTCCATGTATTATTGATATTTGGAGACAAATCTAATGAAATATTTATTGTAAATTTGAGAAGTTGAATTTGTTTATTAATATAGGCCATTAATAGTACTAAGGGATGGGATGTGATTTTAATTGACATCAATATGTGTATATCATACGTGTTGTTAACTAGAAATCTTTTGATACAACATAATGTGCTTATGTACCACCCCAGTAAGTGGTTCTGATGGCAATATAGCTTTTGTAGAGTTCTATAATTAGTATAATGTTGTTTATGTTTATGAAGTATATTGTATTTAAATATGTATTACAGTACTCTACATGTAGTAGGTGCAATGATGTAAAGAAACTTACGCCTAGATTACAAGTTTGTCGGTAAAAACTTGCGGGGCTAACAAGCCTTTTTTTTCCAGCGCTTACTTTAAACAACACTGGTATTACAAGTTTTCTGAGTGGCTTCGTTAGCCTCAGAAAAGTGAGCGTTGAGCAAATTTAGCTCCACTTCTACCTGTAATACCAGTGTTGCTTACGGTAGCGGTAAGCTGGCTAAAACGTGCTTGTGCACGATTTCCCCATAGGATACAATGGGGCTGAGCTGGCTGAAAAAAAACCTAACATCTGCAAAAAAGCAGCCTTCAGCTCCTAACGCAGCCCCATTGTTTCTATGGGGAAACACTTTCTAAGTCTACACCTAACATGAACCCTGAGTCTAAACACCTAACCTTACACTTATTAACCTCTAATCTGCCGCCCCCAACATCGTCGCCACCTGCATTATACTATTAACCCCTAATCTGCCGCTCCGGACACCGCCGCCACCTACATTATACCTATGAACCACTAATCTGTTGCCCCTAACATCGCCGACACCTATATTATATTTATTAACCCCTAATCTTCTGCCCCCAACGTCGCGCCACCTACTACACTTATTAACCCTAATCTGCCGACCAGATATCGCCGCCACTATAATAAATGTATTAACCCCTAAACCGCCGCACTCCCGCCTCGAAAACACTATAATAAATTGTATTAACCTCTAATCTGCCCCTCCACAATGTTGCCGCCACCTACCTACAATTATTTACCCTAATCTGCCGCCCCAACGTGCCGCTACTATAATAAAGTTATTAACCCTAAACCTAAGTCTAACCCTAACCCTAACACCCCCTAACTTAAATATAATTTAAATAAAACTAAATAAATTACTATAATTAAATAAATTAATCCTATTTAAAACTAAATACTTACCTATAAAATAAACCCTAATATCTAATATAGCTACAATATAACTAATAGTTACATTGTATCTATTTTAGGATTTATATTTATTTTACAGGCAAGTGTGTATTTATTTAACTAGGTACAATAGCTATTAAATAGTTAATAACTACTTAATAGCTACCTAGTTAAAATAATTACAAAATTACTGTAAAATAAATCCTAACCTAAGTTACAAATCACCTAACACTACACTATCAATTAATTAATTAAATAAATTAACTACAATTATCTAAACTAAAATACAATTAAATAAACTAACTATAGTACCAAAAAAACAAACACTAAATTACAAAAAATAAAAAATATTACGAGAATTTTAATCTAATTACACCTAATCTAAGCCCCTAATAAATAAAAAAGCCCCCCAAAATAATAGAATTCCCTACCCTATTAATAGATTCCCTACCCTATAAATTACGAAAGTAATCAGCTCTTTAACCAGCCCTTAAAAGGGCTTTTTGCGGGGCATTGCCCAAAGTAACAGCTCTTTTACCTGTAAGAAAAAATACAAGACCCCCCAACATTAAAACCCACCACCACACACCTACTCTAAAACCCACCCGATCACCCTTAAAAAAACCTAACACTAACCCCCTGAAGATCACCCTACCTTGAGCCGTGTTCACCCAGCCGGGCCGAATTCTTCATCCAATCCGGGCGATGTGGTTCTCCATCCGGCAGAAGTCTTCATCCAAGCGGGGCAGAAGAGGTCCTCCATCCGGCAGAAGTCTTCATCCATCCGCGGCTCCATCTTCAAGACCTCTGACGCGGAACATCCTCCTCGGCCGACGGACTAACGACGAATGAATACAATAGAATTGACCTCGCATTCTAATGGCTGATCCAATCAGCCAATCGGATTGAACTTCAATCCGATTGGCTGATTAAATCAACCAATCTGATTTTTCCTACCTTAATTCCGATTGGATGACGTCATTTAAAGGAACCTTCATTCGTCGTTAGTCCGTCGGCCGAGGTGGATGTTCCGCGTCGGAGGTCTTGAAGATGGAGCCGCAGATGGATGAAGACTTCTGCCAGATGGAGGACCTCTTCTGCCCCGCTTTGATGAAGACTTCTTCCGGATGGAGGATCACATCACCCGGATTGGATGAAGAATTCGGCCCGGCTGGGTGAACATGGCTCAAGGTAGGGTGATCTTCAGGGGGTTAGTGTTATGTTTTTTTAAGGGGGGATCGGTGGGTTTTAGAGTAGGGGTGTGTGGGTGGTGGGTTTAATGTTGGTGGGGTCTTGTATTTTTTCTTACAGGTAAAAGAGCTGTTTACTTTGGGGCAATGCCCCGCAAAAAAGCCCTTTTAAGGCTGGTTAAAGAGCTGATTACTTTCGTAATTTAGTATAGGGTAGGGAATTTTTTATTTTGGGGGTCTTTTTTATTTTATTAGGGGGCAATTCTTATAATATTTTTTTATTTTTTGTAATTTAGTGGGGGGTTTTGTACTATAGTTTAGTTATTTAATTGTATTTTAGTTTAGATAATTGTAGTTAATTTATTTAAATTAATGTATGATAGTGTAGTGTTAGGTGTATTTGTAACTTAGGTTTAGGATTTATTTTACAGGTAATTTTGTAATTATTTTAACTAGGTAGCTATTAAATAGTTATTAACTATTTAATAGCTATTGTGCCTAGTTAAATAAATACAAACTTGCTGTAAAATAGATATAAATCCTAAAATAGCTACAATGTAACTATTAGTTATATTGTAACTATATTAGGGTTTATTTTATAGGTAAGTATTTCGTTTAAATAGGATTAATTTATTTAATTATAGTAATTTTATTTGTTTTATTTAAATTATAATTTAAGTTAGGGGGGTGTTAAGGTTAGACTTAGGTTTAGTGGTTAATAACTTTGGGGGCGGGAGATTAGGGTTAATAATTGTAGGTAGGTGGGGCGACGTTGGGGGGCAGATTAGAGGTAATAAAATGTATTATAGTGTTTGCGAGGCGGGAGTGTGGCGGTTTAGGGTTTAATACATTTATTATAGTGGCGGCGATGTCCGGTCGGCAGATTAGGGGTTAATAAGTGTAGGTAGGTGGCGGCTACTTTGGAGGCAGATTAAGGGTTAATAAATATAATGTAGGTGTCGGCGATGTTAGGGCAGCAGATTAGGGGTTCATAGGTATAATGTAGGTGGTGGCGATGTCCGGTCGGCAGATTTAGGGGTTAAATAATTTTATTATAATGTTTGCGATGTGGGGAGGCCTCGGTTTAGGGGTTAATAGGTAGTTTATGGGTGTTAGTGTACTTTGTAGCACTGTAGTTAAGAGCTTTATGTTCCGTCGTTAGCCCATACTCTTAACTACTGACTTTTAAATGCGGTAGGAGTCTTGGAGGTAGAGGCTGTACTGCTCACTTTCTCCACGACTTGTAATACCGGCGTTAGGCAAATCCCATTTAAAAGATAGGATACGCAATTGAAGTAAGGGGATTTGCGGTAGCCAAAAGTCGCGGAAGAAAAGTGAGCGTACACCTGTACCTGCCATACTTGTAATACCAGCGGGCGTTAAAAAGCAGCGTTAGGACCCCTTAACGCTGCTTTTTAAGGCTAACGCAGAACTCGTAATCTAGCAGTTATTTGTTTACATACATTTAATTTACTAACAAATATTTACATCTTGTGTATCATTTGTATATATGAGTGTTTTTCCTTACTTTGTACTTCTGCAGAATATAAATTGGACATTATTGTGACACAAAGTTTTTTTAATGGTCTTATATTGATATTAATGAATTTTGGGACATTAAAGAGTTAATGTGTAAGAATGTTGTGGCGTCTGACTTCGCCAGTGAGAGCCCAGGATTGCATGCTGCCTGGTGAGTTGGAGCTGCCGCTCTGCAACTGAAACAATCAGCAGCTATCTCCCACTAGTGTAGGATATGTGCATATTCTTTTTCAACAAGGGATACCAAGAGAACAAAGCACATTTGAAAACAAAAGTGTCTTAAAATTACATTCTCTATCTGAATCGCATAGTTTCATTTGACTTTTCTATCCCTTTAACATCTTCAGCTGAGCAAATTAGTTATCTTGCACTCTATCTCTTGTCTCTAAAAGTGGCTCCATAAAGCAGGTCTCACACACAGTAGATCATTTACAAGGTCCTGTGTCCAGGAAATACTTGTAATATCTCATGTAACTGTCTAAATATTTATGTTGCTACATAGCTACCATATGAAACTTTCAATTCAAGGCAATTTACTTTTTCTGCAGCTTTCTTTGTTATGTGTTTTATATTTACTGAATATATCTACTATACTGGAGGTATCTTAACATATCTATTTAGGATTTTTTTTTCTCTGCATATACTTTGTCATGCAATAAATATATATTGAGAAACACAATCAGCCAGCAGGTTTACATTTTACCAAGATTGTTTAACACTATAGCTTCAGTAAGAGGCACTATTTTTTCCATTTAAATAAACACTGAAAATTGCATAAACCAACTAAACCAGCTGATTTGCAGCATTTGCAGATTACAGATTTCTGCATTATAATTGACACTGTGTAGCTATGACTTGCTATATTAATAACACAGACTTCCTCTGACTGCACATGAAAGCTGGTACAGGTACAAATCCCCCAAATCAGGAATTCCAAAATCCATATAATCCATAATATATTTTAAAGGACAGTGTCTGCCTTAGTCTCTTTCTAGTTATTGCCATGTTGACCATTGAAAAGCATATAAAACAAAATTTATGCTTACCTGATAAATTATTTTCTTTCCTGGCATAGAGAGTCCACGAATCCATTCTAATTACTAGTGGCAATTCAACTCCTGGCCAGGAGGAGGCAAAGAAAACCCCAGCAAAGCTGTTAAAGGGACACTGAACCCAATTTTTTTCTTTTGTAATTCAGAAAGAGCATGCAATTTTAAGCAACTTTCTAATTTACTCCTATTATCAATTTTTCTTCGTTCTCTTGCTATCATTATTTGAAAAAGAAGGCATCTAAACTTTTTTTTTTGGTTTCAGTACTCTGGACAGCACTTTTTTATTGGTGGATGAATGTATCCACCAATCAGCAAGGACAACCCAGGTTGTTCACAAAAAATGGGCCGGCATCTAAACTTACATTCTTGCATTTCAAATAAAGATACCAAGAGAATGAGAAAATTTGATAATAGGAGTAAATTAGAAAGTTGCTTAAAATGTCATGCTCAATCTGAATCATGAAAGAAAATGTTTGGGTACAGTGTCCCTTTAAGTATCACTCCCATTTCCCATAAACCCCCAGTCATTTAGCTGAAGGAATATAGAAAGAGAAGAGGACACAAAGGATATAGGGGTGCCTGAAGTTTAAAAAATGACTAAAACCCTTTTAAGATTAAAATAAGGGCGGGTTGTGGACTCTCCATGCCAGGAAAGAAAATAATTTATCAGGTAAGCATACATTTTTTTTTCTTTCCAATGGCATGGAGAGTCCACAACCCGCCCTTATTTTAATCTTAAAAGGGTTTTAGTCATTTTTTAAACTTCAGGCACCCCTATATCCTTTGTGTCCTCTTCTCTTTCTATATTCCTTCAGCTAAATGACTGGGGGTTTATGGGAAATGGGAGTGATACTTAAAGGGACACTGTACCCAAACATTTTCTTTCATGATTCAGATTGAGCATGACATTTTAAGCAACTTTCTAATTTACTCCTATTATCAAATTTTCTTCATTCTCTTGGTATCTTTATTTGAAATGCAAGAATGTAAGTTTAGATGCCGGCCCATTTTTTGTGAACAACCTGGGTTGTCCTTGCTGATTGGTGGATACATTCATCCACCAATAAAAAAGTGCTGTCCAGAGTACTGAAACCAAAAAAAAAGTTTAGATGCCTTCTTTTTCAAATAATGATAGCAAGAGAACGAAGAAAAATTGATAATAGGAGTAAATTAGAAAGTTGCTTAAAATTGCATGCTCTTTCTGAATTACAAAAGAAAAAAATTGGGTTCAGTGTCCCTTTAACAGCTTTGCTGGGGTTTTCTTTGCCTCCTCCGGGTGGCCAGGAGTTGAATTGCCACTAGTAATTAGAATGGATTCGTGGACTCTCTATGCCAGGAAAGAAAATAATTTATCAGGTAAGCATAAATTTTGTTTTATATGCTTTTCAATGGTGCAACATGGCAATAACTAGAAAGAGGACTAAGGCAGACACTGTCCTTTAAAATATATTATGGATTATATGGATTTTGGAATTCCTGATTTGGGGGATTTGTACCTGTACCAGCTTTCATGTGCAGTCAGAGGAAGTCTGTGTTATTAATATAGCAAGTCATAGCTACACAGTGTCAATTATAATGCAGGAAATCTGTAATCTGCAAAATGCTGCAAATCAGCTGGTTTAGTTGGTTTATGCAATTTTCAGTGTTTATTTAAATGGAAAAAATAGTGCCTCTTACTGAAGCTATAGTGTTAAACAATCTTGGTAAAATGTAAACCTGCTGGCTGATTGTGTTTCTCAATATATATTTTATTGCATGACAAAGTATATGCAGAGAAAAAAAAATCCTAAATAGATATGTTAAGATACCTCCCAGTATAGTAGATATATTCAGTAAATATAAAACACATAACAAAGAAAGCTGCAGAAAAAGTAAATTGCCTTGAATTGAAAGTTTCATATGGTAGCTATGTAGCAACATAAATATTTAGACAGTTACATGAGATATTACCAAGTATTTCCTGGACACAGGACCTTGTAAATGATCTAACTGTGTGTGAGACCTGCTTTATGGAGCCACTTTTAGAGACAAGAGATAGAGTGCAAGATAACTAATTTGCTCAGCTGCTGAAGATGTTAAAGGGATAGAAAAGTCAAAATGAAACTTGCATGATTCAGATAGAGAATGTAATTTTAAGACACTTTTGTTTTCAAATGTGCTTTGTTCTCTTGGTATCCCTTGTTGAAAAAGAATATGCACATATCCTACACTAGTGGGAGATAGCTGCTGATTGGTTTCAGTTGCAGAGCGGCAGCTCCAAACTCACCAGGCAGCATGCAATCCTGGGCTCTCACTGGCGAAGTCAGACGCCACAACATTCTTACACATTAACTCTTTAATGTCCCAAAATTCATTAATATCAATATAAGACCATTAAAAAAACTTTGTGTCACAATAATGTCCAATTTATATTCTGCAGAAGTACAAAGTAAGGAAAAACACTCATATATACAAATGATACACAAGATGTAAATATTTGTTAGTAAATTAAATGTATGTAAACAAATAACTGCTAGATTACGAGTTCTGCGTTAGCCTTAAAAAGCAGCGTTAAGGGGTCCTAACGCTGCTTTTTAACGCCCGCTGGTATTACAAGTATGGCAGGTACAGGTGTACCGCTCACTTTTCTTCCGCGACTTTTGGCTACCGCAAATCCCCTTACTTCAATTGCGTATCCTATCTTTTAAATGGGATTTGCCTAACGCCGGTATTACAAGTCGTGGAGAAAGTGAGCAGTACAGCCTCTACCTCCAAGACTCCTACCGCATTTAAAAGTCAGTAGTTAAGAGTTTTATGGGCTAACGACGGAACATAAAGCTCTTAACTACAGTGCTACAAAGTACACTAACACCCATAAACTACCTATTAACCCCTAAACCGAGGCCTCCCCACATCGCAAACATTATAATAAAATTATTTAACCCCTAAATCTGCCGACCGGACATCGCCACCACCTACATTATACCTATGAACCCCTAATCTGCTGCCCCTAACATCGCCGACACCTACATTATATTTATTAACCCTTAATCTGCCTCCCAAAGTAGCCGCCACCTACCTACACTTATTAACCCCTAATCTGCCGACCGGACATCGCCGCCACTATAATAAATGTATTAAACCCTAAACCGCCACACTCCCGCCTCGCAAACACTATAATACATTTTATTAACCTCTAATCTGCCCCCCAACGTCGCCGCCACCTACCTACAATTATTAACCCCTAATCTCCCGCCCCCAAAGTTATTAACCACTAAACCTAAGTCTAACCTTAACACCCCCCTAACTTAAATTATAATTTAAATAAAACAAAATAAAATTACTATAATTAAATAAATTAATCCTATTTAAAACGAAATACTTACCTATAAAATAAACCCTAATATAGTTACAATATAACTAATAGTTACATTGTAGCTATTTTAGGATTTATATCTATTTTACAGGCAAGTTTGTATTTATTTTAACTAGGCACAATAGCTATTAAATAGTTAATAACTATTTAATAGCTACCTAGTTAAAATAATTACAAAATTACCTGTAAAATAAATCCTAACCTAAGTTACAAATACACCTAACACTACACTATCAATACATTAATTAAATAAATTAACTACAATTATCTAAACTAAAATACAATTAAATAAACTAAACTATAGTACAAAACCCCCCACTAAATTACAAAAAATAAAAAAATATTATAAGAATTGCCCCCTAATAAAATAAAAAAGACCCCCAAAATAATAAAATTCCCTACCCTATACTAAATTACGAAAGTAATCAGCTCTTTAACCAGCCCTTAAAAGGGCTTTTTGCGGGGCATTGCCCCAAAGTAAACAGCTCTTTTACCTGTAAGAAAAAATACAAGACCCCACCAACATTAAAACCCACCACCCACACACCCCTACTCTAAAACCCACCCGATCCCCCCTTAAAAAAACATAACACTAACCCCCTGAAGATCACCCTACCTTGAGCCATGTTCACCCAGCCGGGCCGAATTCTTCATCCAATCCGGGTGATGTGATCCTCCATCCGGAAGAAGTCTTCATCAAAGCGGGGCAGAAGAGGTCCTCCATCTGGCAGAAGTCTTCATCCATCTGCGGCTCCATCTTCAAGACCTCCGACGCGGAACATCCACCTCGGCCGACGGACTAACGACGAATGAAGGTTCCTTTAAATGACGTCATCCAATCGGAATTAAGGTAGGAAAAATCAGATTGGTTGATTTAATCAGCCAATCGGATTGAAGTTCAATCCGATTGGCTGATTGGATCAGCCATTAGAATGCGAGGTCAATTCTATTGTATTCATTCGTCGTTAGTCCGTCGGCCGAGGAGGATGTTCCGCGTCAGAGGTCTTGAAGATGGAGCCGCGGATGGATGAAGACTTCTGCCGGATGGAGGACCTCTTCTGCCCCGCTTGGATGAAGACTTCTGCCGGATGGAGAACCACATCGCCCGGATTGGATGAAGAATTCGGCCCGGCTGGGTGAACACGGCTCAAGGTAGGGTGATCTTCAGGGGGTTAGTGTTAGGTTTTTTTAAGGGGTGATCGGGTGGGTTTTAGAGTAGGGGTGTGTGGGTGGTGGGTTTTAATGTTGGGGGGTCTTGTATTTTTTCTTACAGGTAAAAGAGCTGTTTACTTTGGGGCAATGCCCCGCAAAAAGCCCTTTTAAGGGCTGGTTAAAGAGCTGATTACTTTCGTAATTTAGTATAGGGTAGGGAATTCTATTAATAGGGTAGGGAATTCTATTATTTTGGGGGGCTTTTTTATTTTATTAGGGGGCTTAGATTAGGTGTAATTAGATTAAAATTCTCGTAATATTTTTTTATTTTTTGTAATTTAGTGTTTGTTTTTTTGGTACTATAGTTTAGTTTATTTAATTGTATTTTAGTTTAGATAATTGTAGTTAATTTATTTAATTAATTAATTGATAGTGTAGTGTTAGGTGTATTTGTAACTTAGGTTAGGATTTATTTTACAGGTAATTTTGTAATTATTTTAACTAGGTAGCTATTAAGTAGTTATTAACTATTTAATAGCTATTGTACCTAGTTAAATAAATACACACTTGCCTGTAAAATAAATATAAATCCTAAAATAGATACAATGTAACTATTAGTTATATTGTAGCTATATTAGATATTAGGGTTTATTTTATAGGTAAGTATTTAGTTTTAAATAGGATTAATTTATTTAATTATAGTAATTTTATTTAGTTTTATTTAAATTATATTTAAGTTAGGGGGGTGTTAGGGTTAGGGTTAGACTTAGGTTTAGGGGTTAATAACTTTATTATAGTAGCGGCGACGTTGGGGGCGGCAGATTAGGGGTAAATAATTGTAGGTAGGTGGCGGCAACATTGTGGAGGGGCAGATTAGAGGTTAATACAATTTATTATAGTGTTTTCGAGGCGGGAGTGCGGCGGTTTAGGGGTTAATACATTTATTATAGTGGCGGCGATATCTGGTCGGCAGATTAGGGGTTAATAAGTGTAGGTAGGTGGCGGCGACGTTGGGGGCAGAAGATTAGGGGTTAATAAATATAATATAGGTGTCGGCGATGTTAGGGGCAACAGATTAGTGGTTCATAGGTATAATGTAGGTGGCGGCGGTGTCCGGAGCGGCAGATTAGGGGTTAATAGTATAATGCAGGTGGCGACGATGTTGGGGGCGGCAGATTAGAGGTTAATAAGTGTAAGGTTAGGGGTGTTTAGACTCAGGGTTCATGTTAGGTGTAGACTTAGAAAGTGTTTCCCCATAGGAAACAATGGGGCTGCGTTAGGAGCTGAAGGCTGCTTTTTTGCAGATGTTAGGTTTTTTTTCAGCCAGCTCAGCCCCATTGTATCCTATGGGGAAATCGTGCACAAGCACGTTTTAGCCAGCTTACCGCTACCGTAAGCAACACTGGTATTACAGGTAGAAGTGGAGCTAAATTTGCTCAACGCTCACTTTTCTGAGGCTAACGAAGCCACTCAGAAAACTTGTAATACCAGTGTTGTTTAAAGTAAGCGCTGGAAAAAAAAGGCTTGTTAGCCCCGCAAGTTTTTACCGACAAAACTTGTAATCTAGGCGTAAGTTTCTTTACATCATTGCACCTACTACATGTAGAGTACTGTAATACATATTTAAATACAATATACTTCATAAACATAAACAACATTATACTATATTATAGAACTCTACAAAAGCTATATTGCCATCAGAACCACTTACTGGGGTGGTACATAAGCACATTATGTTGTATCAAAAGATTTCTAGTTAACAACACGTATGATATACACATATTGATGTCAATTAAATATCACATCCCATCCCTTAGTACTATTAATGGCCTATATTTAATAAACAAATTCAACTTCTCAAATTTACAATAAATATTTCATTAGATTTGTCTCCAAATATCAATATACATGGACAATAAAGCTTACAGGGATTATAATATAACTCAGGAGGGATTCATACAAAATAACTGATATCCCACTCCAAATTCCAACCCGTAGGCACCCTAGTCTTAAGCTTATATATCCAGTAAAGTTCCTTTTTGTCAAGTATTTTATGCCTATTACCACCCCTAGGAGGAGTTTTGTCAAGGTCAAAAACTTTTACTGAAAAATCACCAATACTAGTGAAATGTATACGATTAAAATGCTTAGCAACTGTGGAATCTATCCTTGTTATAATTTTTGACATCATTTACATGCTCCCTTACCCTGACATTTACCTCCCTCATCATTTTGACAACATACTGCATGTGGCAAACGTTGCACTCTAGTAGGTAAACTGTTAAGTTTTTACAATTAGTATAAAATGCAATTTCATAGACCATTTCATCAACAGGCGACCAAAACAGATTTGTCACTTCCATCATGTTACATGTTAGGCAAGTTCTAGCTCCGCATTTGTAGCTTCCCTTATTCATTATCCAATGGTCACCCCTAGCTTTCTTCATATTGTTATTGCAAACAACAGAAAAGTGTTAACCTCAAGGAGCGGATGGAGGATATTGAAAAAGAACTTAGAAAATTTGAAGCACATGAAAAATTCTTGGAACAGAAAAAGTAATGAAGGAACATGTAGATAAGTTGGATGCCATCCTTGCCAACAAGGTGTATTAATGAAAAAAAGAGAGAGATTCCCTTGTCCTCTATGAATCAGACACAAGAGCTGTGATCCTTAAAAAATAGTAACTTTATTTGTATTCCATAAAACAAGACTGGTGCTCCAACAAAGTTAAAAAATTGGGAAGAAAAGAGTTTGACCGGTATCGGTCAGAAGGACCGTAGTCATAAACTTAAAATCTACCTGGTGTGCAGGGCTTTTAAATGAAATGGTATCCTCCTATTGGAGAATCCAAAATCATCCCATTGTTTAACTGTTAATTCACTGTTTCAAGAAAAGCGTAAATACACATTTGTAAAGCAGGTAATTAATAAAGATAACACAAATCAATATATATGAATTAACAACCTATAACAAAATGGACTGATATGGTAGTGGATAAGAAGATATATATTTTTGTATATGGTAAAAATATAAACAACATTCTCAAACCTAGATATTAATTGTTAAATCCAAACCGTGTAATTTTAACCTGAGCTGATAATACTAGTACTAAATATATCCTTTGATTAAACGGAAAATAAGGAAATATAAATTATATATGCCCTAAATCCAAACATAAATGTATTCAAAAAATATATTTTTAATTTATTATTTTTTATTCACAAGTGTTCAGATAAGGAGTATGCTATAAATGTAAAATAGCATTTTATCTGATATTCTGGTATGAAAATTTGCCACATCCTACGCCAACATTTTTATGGGGTGGTGGGAGCAGTTCCATGTCTTTGGAGATGGAAACATTTATTCCCCACATATCATCAGATATATGAGATTTATAGATGATATTCTTATAATCTGGTCTGGTGGCCCAGTGTTGGCAACAGAATTTGTGGAATATTTGAACTCTAACTCTGTTCATCTGAAATTTACCTATGAATGGCACAAAACCAGTATTAACTATTTGGATGTCACATTGACTTCAGATTATGAGAACAAAAGTGTTGTCTCCTCTCTCTATCGGAAACCAATTTCTGGTAATTCCATTTTACATGCCCATAGTAACCATCCAGGGCATGTTTTTAAAGGAATTGCCAAGGGGCAGTTTTTGTGTGTCAAACGCAATTGCACCAGAGATGAGGATTTCAAGAACGAGAGTGAGAAACTCAGTAACAGATTGAGGGCAAGAAACTACCCAAAGAGAGTTGTTGACAGAGCTTTCAGAGAGGTGCAAATGGTAAACAGGAGCGACTTACTAATTCCGCGAGAAAAGAAAGGTCGGAATAAACAGCAGAGTGCCCATCAGAAGCCACTGTTTGTGACGGCATATTCCAACCAGTACTACCAGGTTTGCAATACTATTCGGAAGAATCTACCAATTCTCAGAGGAGATAGACAATTGAGGACCCTCATAAGTGAGGGTTGCCAATTTGTCTACAAGCGCAATATGACGTTGGGTAACATCCTTTCTCCAAGTCTATTGAGGAGCAAACAACCCGAGAGTTTGTGGTTACATTTCAAAGGTACCTATAGGTGTGGTAAGCGCACCTGTAGATCCTGTGAATATATCAATGTCTCCAATAGTTTTGTTTCCGCAACTACTGGAGAAATATTTGAAACAAGAGGCTGTGTTAAGTGCAAAAGTAAATATGTAGTTTACTTAGTAGAGTGTGTCTCTTGTACCAGACAATATGTCGGTAGAACCACTAGGGAGGTGGGCACGAGAGTGAAGGAACATCTGGCCCATATCAGTAAAGAAAGAGCTGTCTCGGCTCTGTCTAGACATTTTCTGGAGGTACACAATGGAGATGTTGGTTCCTTCAGGTGGCAGGCTATAGAACAGATCCAGAAACCCCCTAGAGGGGGTGATAAGTTCCAGATACTTTCACGACAGGAAATATACTGGATACATAAACTGGGTAGCCTGCTACCTGTTGGATTCAACTCCGAGTTTGATATCATCAACTATTGGAATAGGTGAAACTTCCATCCTCCAGCATCACTAATATATGTTTAATAGGGCTTTCTCTTCTTTTGTAGAGATTGATACTTTATCTTTATAGATAGTGATGCAGTATCTTGTTTCTCTATGGTCATACTTGATAATTGTAGAGGAAATTCCACTCCTCACATAAATACCAGAATATCAGATAAAATGCTATTTTACATTTATAGCATACTCCTTATCTGAACACTTGTGAATAAAAAATAATAAATTAAAAATATTTTTTTTTAATACATTTATGTTTGGATTTAGGGCATATATAATTTATATTTCCTTATTTTCCGTTTAATCAAAGGATATATTTAGTACTAGTATTATCAGCTCAGGTTAAAATTACACGGTTTGGATTTAACAATTAATATCTAGGTTTGAGAATGTTGTTTATATTTTTACCATATACAAAAATATATATCTTCTTATCCACTACAATACCAGTCCATTTTGTTATAGGTTGTTAATTCATAGATATTGATTTGTGTTATCTTTATTAATTACCTGCTTTACAAATGTGTATTTACACTTTTCTTGAAACAGTGAATAAACAGTTAAACAATGGGATGATTTTGGATTCTCCAATAGGAGGATACCATTTCATTTAAAAGCCCTGCACACCAGGTAGATTTTAAGTTTATGACTACGGTCCTTCTGACCGAAACCGGTCAAACTCTTTTCTTCCCAATTTTTTAACTTTGTTGGAGCACCAGTCTTGTTTTATGGAATACAAATAAAGTTACTATTTTTTAAGGATCACAGCTCTTGTGTCTGATTCATAGAGGACAAGGGAATCTCTCTCTTTTTTTCATATTTACCGTGGAGTACTGGGACTCCATTCAGCTTTAGTATTCCCTTCCTCTTCGTTGGATTATACAGCCTATCCTTTTACCCCTAGACTGGAGGGAGGAGCATCTGGGCTGTGCAGCGTGTGTGATAGAGAGACAGCCAGTGGATAGCTGCCGG
Organism: Bombina bombina; assembly: GCF_027579735.1. Taxonomy (NCBI): domain Eukaryota; kingdom Metazoa; phylum Chordata; class Amphibia; order Anura; family Bombinatoridae; genus Bombina; species Bombina bombina. Next base: position 1,226,303,782 of record NC_069500.1, on the reverse strand, counting down.
AAACATGCTGGAATAACCGTTCGTCTCCTAAGCTGAGGGTAACTGCTGAGAGTGCGGGAGACCTAAGAGGAGAAGCTGCGGTTAGCGGTAATAACACCGGTGTGTAAGCCAAACAGGTCGCTCATTCTGTGGGACATCCATAAGGAGGAGCCGCGAACGGCGGTTACATCAAAGAGAAGCTGAGACTTTTGGAGCAGCGGCAAGAGGATCGCATACGGTAAATAAGCACTGATGTGTGTTTGCTTATAGCCATATAGCTTGTGACAGTGTGATAGTTTGTGAGCTCACACTGAGACGTTAAGTTTGGGCCAAATATAGCTGTTATGAGCTAATCAACAGGTGTGTTAGTAGCCTCTCACAGATATGGTTCACACATATATGATTTTGCCTTAAACACACTACTGTATTTGCGGACTGTTGAATTAACTGCTTATTTACCAGAGAATCACCAATTTTCACTGCAGCACCGTCTCTATCACCAGCTGCTTGTTGCATATGTAACGGCCCAGGTTTCAGCTCCCAAAACCCATTATAATTGTCCAAGAACACTTGGTCCACTTTCTTTTTCATCATTTTGAAGGTGTATTAATGGTCAAAACAAATCCGATGGTAAACGCTTCAGTGAACTTGCGGTTTCACTCACCCTGTGTGTTGCGCTGTGTCTCTACTGCCTCTGCAGCACCACTCTGTGTCTCCTGCTCAGTGCTCCCCACGGGAGCCGTAGCAAAGGGGATAGTTCCGCTCTGGTTAGGTGCACAGGGTATGCAGGGATGTCACCTCTTCCCCAGATTGAAATGAATATCCAAGACAGCCAAGTCCTCACACACTATGGGAAGGTCTGGGTAAGATGCAAAAAACGAGCCGCCACTCCTTGCTTCAAATTAAAAAGCTTCTTTATTATAAGCACTAAAAGGCATACACGCCAACAAAGTATAACAGGTCAAACGCGTTTCGTAGGTGTAACTTTCTCAATGACCTCTAACATCACCTTGTGACACTCCCTTAATAAAGGTAATAACCACACCCCCATTACAGGTGTCATAGGTAAGTCAGGTGAATATGAAAATGGAGTGCAATCAAAATATAGCATATTCAAATATCTAAACAAATAAGCATTGTGATCATGAAGTATGGAGATGTAACAAACTTAATCTTTGAATATTATAGGGATCCCATGTTAAAGCGATATGCCTCTACTCGGCAGACATTTCATAAATTATCACATAGAAAGCTGAGACCTAACAGAAAGGGTTAAATTAAAATTTAATTGAATCACTGTAAAACAGTCTTATATATAGAAAATTAGAATATCCCCTTAATCTGAAGCAGCATGTTCTAACCCTTTCTGTTAGGTCTCAGCTTTCTATATGATAATTTATGAAATGTCTGCCGAGTAGAGGTATATCGCTTTAACATGGGATCCCTATAATATTCAAAGATTAACGCCTAGATTTAGAGTTTTGTCGGTAACGACCCGCGTAGCTAACGCATGCTTTTTTCCCCCCGCACCTTTTAAATACCGCTGGTATTTAGAGTTCACAGAATGGCTGCGTTAGGCTCCAAAAAGGGAGCGTAGAGCATAATTTACCGCCGGACGATCAGCCAATCAGATTGAGCTCGCATTCTATTGGCTGATCGGAACAGCCAATAGAATGCAAGCTCAATCTGATTGGCTGATTGGATCAGCCAATCAGATTGAACTTGAATCTGATTGGCTGATTCCATCAGCCAATCAGAATTTTCCTACCTTAATTCCGATTGGCTTATAGAATCCTATCAGCCAATCGGAATTCGAGGGACGCCATCTTGGATGACGTCCCTTAAAGGAACCGTCATTCGTAGGGAAGTCGGCGGTGAAGATGGATGTTCCGTGTCGGCGGGATGAACATGGATCCGGAAGAAAGAAGATTGAAGATGCCGCTTGATAGAAGACTTCAGTCGGATCATGGACCTCTTCAGCTCCCGCTTGGATGAAGATTTCATCCGGATCATGGACATCTTCAGCCCCCCGCTTGGGCTTGGATCAAGACATCGGAGGCTCTTCTGGATCGATCGGTGAACCCGGCGTGGTGAAGACAAGGTAGGGAGATCTTCAGGGGCTTAGTGTTAGGTTTATTTAAGGGGGGCTTGGGTTAGATTAGGGGTATGTGGGTGGTGGGTTGTAATGTTGGGGGGGGGTATTGTATGTTTTTTTTTTACAGGCAAAAGAGCTGAATTCTTTGGGGCATGCCCCGCAAAGGGCCCTTTTCAGGGCTGGTAAGGTAAAAGAGTTTTTCTATTATAATTTTAGAATAGGGTAGGGCATTTTTTTATTTTGGGGGTCTTTGTTATTTTATTAGGGGGCTTAGAGTAGGTGTAATTAGTTTAAAATTGTTGTAATATTTTTCGAATGTTTGTAAATATTTTTTTATTTTTTGTAACTTAGTTCTTTTTTATTTTTTGTACTTTAGTTAGTTTATTTCATTGTATTTATTTGTAGGTATTGTATTTAATTAATTTATTGATAGTGTAGTGTTAGGTTTAATTGTAGATAATTGTAGGTATTGTATTTAATTAATTTATTGATAGTGTAGTGTTAGGTTTCATTGTAACTTAGGTTAGGATTTATTTTACAGGTAATTTTGTAATTATTTTAACTAGGTAACTATTAAATAGTTATTAACTATTTAATAGCTATTGTACCTAGTTAAAATAATTACAAAGTTGCCTGTAAAATAAATATTAATCCTAAAATAGCTACAATATAATTATACTTTATATTGTAGCTATATTAGGGTTTATTTTACAGGTAAGTATTTAGCTTTAAAGAGGAATAATTTATTTAATAAGAGTTAATTTATTTAGTTAGATTTAAATTATATTTAACTTAGGGGGTGTTAGGGTTAGGGTTAGAATTAGCTTTAGGGGTTAAAAAATTTATTAGAGTAGCGGTGAGGTCTGGTCGGCAGATTAGGGGTTAATGCTTGAAGTTAGGTGGCGGCGATGTTAGGGAGGGAAGATTAGGGGTTAATACTATTTATAATAGGGTTATTGAGGCGGGAGTGAGGCGGATTAGGGGTTAATACATTTATTATATTAGCGGTGAGGTCCGGTCGGCAGATTAGGGGTTAATATGTGTAGGTAGGTGGAGGCGACGTTGGGGCGGCAGATTAGGGGTTAATAAATATTATGTAGGTGTCGGCGGTATTAGGGGCAGCAGATTAGGAGTACATAGAAATAACGTAGGTGGCAGCGGTGTGCGGTCGGCAGATTAGGGGTTAAAATTTTTTAATAGAGTGGCGGTGATGTGGGGGGACCTCGGTTTAGGGGTACATAGGTAGTTTATGGGTGTTAATGTACTTTAGAGCACAGTAGTTAAGAGCTTTATGAACCGGCATTAGCCCAGAAACTCTTAACTACTGACTTTTTGCTGCGGCTGGAGTTTTGTCGTTAGATTTCTAACGCTCACTTCAGCCACGACTCTAAATACCGGCGTTAGAAAGATCCCATTGAAAAGATAGGATACGCAATTGATGTAAGGGGATCTGCGGTATGGAAAAGTCGTGGCTGGAAAGTGAGCGTTAGACCCTTACTTACACGACTCTAAATACCAGCGGTAGCCCAAAACCAGCATTAGGAGCCTCTAACGCTGGTTTTGACGGCTAACGCCAAACTCTAAATCTAGGCCTGAGTTTGTTACATCTCCATACTTCATGATCACACATGCGTATTTGTTTAGATATTTGAATATGCTATATTTTGATTGCACTCCATTTTAATATTCACCTGACTTACCTATGACACCTGTAATGGGGGTGTGGTTATTACCTTTATTAAGGGAGTGTCACAAGGTGATGTTAGAGGTCATTGAGAAAGTTACACCTACGAAACACGTTTGACCTGTTATACTTTGTTGGCGTGTATGCCTTTTAGTGCTTATAATAAAGAAGCTTTTTAATTTGAAGCAAGGAGTGGCGGCTCGTTTTTTGCATCTTACCCAGACCTTCCCATAGTGTGCGAGGACTTGGCTGTCTAAGGTGTATTAATGGCCAACTTTCCAGAAGAAAACATGCAGATTTAATTCTAATAAAGGAAAGGGCTGAGCTATGCACCCAGATGTACTTTTATTATGGTTATAGAAACATTATTTCTTAAAACTCCTTTTTACCCAATTATAATAATGAGCTTATTTATTTTCTGAGAAACACTGTGTAAAATGATGTAGTTATGAACGCATCCTTGTTTAACCCTATATGCTGTAACTATTGCCTATAAAAAGTATTGTGCATCTTCTAATAAACAGAACAGCTTTTAGACTGACATGCTGCTTGTTTGATTCCTGTTCTCGGGATATCCCGTCATCAAGTAACCCATTCATTTCCAGGTGAAGGTGTAGGATACGGCCAAGTCCTGACTGACACTTCCCCCCAGAAAATACCACCTAACGATTCCCCTACCCACAAACCCCAGACATTCGACCGAAGGTAAATGGAGAAAAAGGAGTAACACAAGGTGTAGAGGTGCCTGAAGTTTAGACAAAAATAAATGTCTTGAATTAAAGGGCGGGGCCGTGGACTCACCGTATCTGGAAAGAAAGAAATTTATCAGGTAAGCATAAATTTTGTTTTCTTTCCTAAGATATGGTGAGTCCACGGCTTCATCATTTACTGTTGGGAACCAATACCCAAGATAGAGGGCACAGATGAATAGGGAGGAACAAGACAGGCAGACCTAAACAGAAGGCACCACCACTTGAAGAACCTTTTTCCAAAAAGAGCCTCAGCCGAGGCAAAAGTATAAAATTTGGAAAATTTGGAAAAAGTATGCAGAGAAGACCAAGTTGCAGCCTTGCAAATCTGTTGCACTGAAGCTTAATTTTTTAAAGCCCAAGAAGAGGAGACAGCCCTAGTGGAATAAGCCGTAATTCTCTCAGGAGGCTGCTGTCCAGCAGTCTTATAAGCAAAACGAATTAAACTTCTCAACCAGAGAAAGAGAAGTAGCAGTAGCTTTCTGACCTTTACGTTTCCCACAGAAACAAACAAACAAACAGGGTAGATGCAAGGTTGAACCCTTGTATTGTGAATCTCAAACTTAAACAGAAGTTTTCCTGATCTCAGCTGCAGACCTTGTAGAGATTTGTACCACAAAGCTATAGTTATAGAATTAATGTATTCAATAACTAATGTAGCACCGTGTAGTTGATAGAGACAGTGGCAATATGTAACAAGTATGGTATTACATTTTGCAAGATGAGTACAGAAGATAGATGAGATTATGCAGTAAGTAGTAATGTCAGTTAAGGAGTACGATATAGCAGATATATACCAATTGAAGTAAACAGTAACCATTGACGTAAGCAGACACGCTTAAGTGTGAATGTCCAGCGCCTCTGATAATAATGACCAAATTATGCCAAACAGACTGACTTCTGTTGAGGTATTGCTGTGCTTCCTTACCATATAGTCCTGATATTTTTAGAAGAGGAAATGTACATTTGAAAGTAGCTTGGAAGCTGAGAGCGGAATGAATACCAAGCGCTCTCTAGAGCGGAGTTTTGCAGGCGTGGCTGAAGTCGGATCCTGTGAGTGACGGGTGACGTCACACGCTGTAGGAAAGACCGCAACGGCTGAATCCTTAGCGGTTAGAATCGAGCGGTGTGTGACTTTGATATGAAACTGAGTTTATCAGACAGAGTATACACAATCCACAGAGGAATGACAGGCGGTTTGTATTCAGGTAGGATTTGAATGAGAGTCCAATTTACTGGCCTTGATATATTGGTCTTTAGTTTGCTCAAATATCCATTGAGGCTTATAATCAGAATGTACTGCAGCAATTTGTAATCCCATTGAGGGTAGGAGTAATGAAACAACAACAGATTCTTTAGTTAGATCCCCAGATTGAGGATAGAGCTCAGGAGCTAGCAACTACTATAGAGATAGTAGAAACAATACTAAGCACTAGGAACAGGGCGTAGCTAGAATTTAAAGGGCAGGAAGCACTATGACACAGCAGTGGGAGGTAACAGGTAGATTCCTGACATCATCCCCCCCAAAAGAGAGACAACGAAAGTCAAGGAGCAGGACGATCCGGATGACGTCGATGAAAGAGTGAAACCTTAAGAGGAGCATGAACATTTGAGGAGGGCTCCCAAGAGTCGTCATCAGAAGTGTAACCCTTCCATGCAACAAGATACTGTAGTTGTCTGTTACGGATCCTGGAATCTTTGATGGACTCTACTTCAAACTCATCGGTTGACGGAAAGGATGCTGGTGGAGGGAGTATGGTCTCACTAGACCTCATATTCTTGTACGGTTTCAGTAGGGATGTGTGAAAAGTAGGATGAATTTTGAGGGTAGGTGGCAGCTCCAGAGTAACAGCATTCGGATTAACAATGCGGCATATCCGGAAAGGTCCAATGAACAAACCACCCAACTTCTTGCTGGGGATCCTGAGTTTTAGGTTTTTTGTTGATAACCAAACATAATCTCCAATTTCATATGTTGGAGCTAGTCTTCTACGCAGATTGTAGTAATGCATTTGCTTTTCTTGAGCGGTAGCGATGTTATGTTTTAAATCAACGAAATTATTCCGAAGATTAGCAGCGAAGTCGTTTGCAGTGGGACAATCTGTTGATCCGGTGTTAGGAAAGCCTGAAGTAGGATAAGCGGTAGGATGGTAGCCGTAGTTGGCGAAAAAAGGTGAGCACTTGGTAGATGAGTTCTCTGAATTATTAAAAGCAAATTCTGCCATAGACAAATAAGACATCCAATCTTCCTGTTGATACAAACAGAAGCAACGTAGATATTGCTCCGACCATTGGTTTGCCCTTTCCACCTGTCCATTGGTTTGTGGATGGAAAGATGTAGAAAACCGATGATCTGTAGTAGAGAAGTTAGTGATCTCCAAAACCGAGAGGTAAATTGAGTCCCACGATCCGAAGTCAAGATTTTGGGGAAGCCATGGAGTCGGACTATATTGTCTAGAAAAAGTTTCGCTGTTTCTGAAGCAGTTGGTAATTTGTTATACGGTACGAAATGAGCCATTTTGGTTAAGAGATCAATTACAACCAAGATGGTGTTCATTCCTGAAGATCTTGGAAGATCTACAATGAAGTCCATTGAGACGTGAGTCCATGGGTGAGATGGAATGGGCAAAGACATGAGGTAACCCACAAGTGGAGATTTGGTACTTTTGGAAGTCGCACAGACGTTATAACTGGAGACATGTTCTTTGATACATTTTGACATGGATGGCCACCAGTAAGTCCTTGTTATAGACTCCAAAGTTCTTCTTTCTCCGGGATGACCGGCGAGTGGAGATTCATGATGTAGATTTAATAAAGTTGATCTTATACTCTGTGGTACGTACACTTTCCCCGAGTAAAGTAACAACCCATCTGGATTGGATTGTAGCTCATAATGTGTTAGTTCCTCATCAGTGTCATACGCTTCCCTGATTGAATTTGCAAGGTATGAGGTTACTCCTATGAACCTTTCTGCAGGGAGTACTGAGGTGGACTCAGTATGGTACTCTGGAGGATGGTCTTTCCTAGACAAGGCATCAGCCTTCCCATTCCTGGATGATGGTCTATAAACTATATGGAAATTAAATCTGGTGAAGAATAGACACCAACGTACCTGTCTTGCAGATAAGGTCTTGCTGTTTTTAAGGAAGGCGAGGTTCTTGTGATCCGTATAAATAATAATGGGGAGTTTTGTATCCTCTAATAGATGTCTCCAATTTTCCAAAGCCTTTTTAATTGCTAGTAGTTCCTTCTCTCCGATAGGGTAGTTTCTTTCTGAAGAACTAAGGACTTTTGAGAAAAAGGCGACAGGATGCATGGGTTCAGTAACGCCAGACTTCTGAGAAAGAACAGCCCCTAAAGCGAAGTCAGAAGCATCCACTTCAAGTATATACTGATGTTCAGAATTAGGGAAGCGGAGAATTGGTGCTGAGGTGACCTTTGTTTTCAAGAGATCAAAAGCTGAAGCAGCGTCTGTGGTCCAAAGGAATTTGATTCGAGTGCTTGTAAGCTGAGATAGCGGCTTAGCAATTTTCGAGAAATCCTTCACAAATTTTCTGTAGTAATTTGTGAAGCCTAAGAATCTTTGTAGTTCTTTTCTAGTCTTAGGTGTTTCACAATTTTTAACGGTCTCCACCTTATCCTCTTGCATGCTGATTCCATTTGGTGAGATATTATAACCAAGGAAAGATATTGCATTTGTATGGAATTTACATTTCTCTAATTTGGCATACAATCTATGTGTTCGTAAGCGTGAAAGGACTTGCGTACATGTTTCACGTGTGATTCTATAGATGCAGAGTAAATAAGAATTTCGTTGAGGTAAATGACTAAGCAGACATCAAGAAGATCCTGAAAGACATCATTGATAAAGTGTTGGAAGGTTCCTGGGGCGTTACAGAGCCAGAATGGCATGACCAGGTACTCAAAGAGACCATACCTGGTCCTAAAAGCTGTCAGCCATTCATCTCCCTCGCAAATTCTCACAAGATTGTATGCACCTCTTAGGTCTAACTTAGTGAAGATAGTAGCATCCTGTAGTCGTTCTATGAGCTCCGGGATCAATGGGAGCGGATAACGGTTCTTTATTGTGCGTTGATTCAGTTCTCTATAATCAATGATGGGCCGTAGAGAACCATCTTTGTTTTTAACGAAGAACATTCCAGCTCCCGCTGAAGATGTTGAGGGTCGAATGAAGCCTTTGCGAATGTTTTCCTCAAGATAAAGTTTCAGATGTTCAAGTTCTGGTGTAGATAATGGGTAGAGTCTTCCAAAGGGAATTGAAGATCCTGGTTTGATGTCAATAGGGCAGTCATAGATACGATGCGGGGGTAGTGATTCAGCCTCCACCTTACTGAAAACATCACTGAAGTCAGAGTAAACTTCAGGAAGTCGTCGTACCTCTGAAGGATCTGAAAGGAGAGAATGTTTAATATAACAGTGTTGCTGACAGTAGGCTGACTTCAGATTTACCTGCAATGAAACCCAATCGATCTCAGGCTGATGTTTCTTGCACCAGGATACTCCTAAAACTAAAGGGAAAATTGGTGAGGGTAAAACATCAAATTCAACCAACTCAGAATGACCTTGTGATGTTGTTAGTAATAAAAGGTATGGTCTGATGAGTGATAGGACCACTTGCAATAGATGAACCATCAATAACATGAATGGCAAGAGGGGAATGCTTAATCACACATGGTATTTTATTAAGTTTAACAATGGATGAGTCGATGAAATTTCCATAGGTGCCTGTATCTATGATGGCCTCAGTTTGTAGGTTTTGGAGGTCCCACTGCAAAGACATAGAAAGTTTACAGTAAGTGTGAGGAAATTTAGAAGCTGGTATTGCAGATAATGAATTGCACTTACTTTTCTTAGACTTTAGAAGGAGTGGACAGTCCGTCACAGTATGTGAAGAATTTGCACAATACATGCACAGCATGTTTAATCTCCTGCATGTCCTCTCCTGTAGTGTCAGTGGAGCTCTTGCCAAGCCAACCTCCATCGGTTCGGGAGCTGTTCTTGTAGGTGTCATGGAAGATGTAGGAGAAAGAATCGGTTTAGTAACAGTTTCGTAGTGACCTCTCTCAGACCTCCTCTCTCTTAATCTCCTGTCAATCTGGATGACTAGTGACATCAAGGTTTCAAGAGTCTTGGGAAGTTCCACACGGGCCAACTCATCTTTAATGTTGTCTGCCAACCCCAGTCTGAACTGATTACGAAGAGCTATGGGATTCCATTGGGAGTCGCGGGCATACTGCTTGAACTCGGTGATATAATCTTCCACGACACGTTTTCTTTGTCTCAGGTTGCGCACGGAAGTCTCGGCTGATAATTGAGCATCGGAATCCAGATATAATTCATCCATTTGGGTGAAGAATACATCAAGTGAGCCTAATATGGGTTGATTTGTTTCAAAAGTGGTGTCAGCCCAGACCCGGGGTTCACCCCTAAGGAAAGATATTACTGTGAGTACTTTCACTCTCTCCGTACAATATGTTTTCGGTTTTAAACCAAATAGAAGCTGACAAGCTGTCTTGAATTGGCGGTAGTGCTTCCTATTACCAGAAAAAGGTTCTGGAAGTGAGACTGTAGGTTCAGGTATGGGGTCTGATTTAGGTGTCAAAGAGTCTCTTATGATCTTTCTTAGGGATTGATTTTCAATCTCAAGTTCCCTGAGTGCAATCCCCATTTGATCTACTCGTTGGGAAAGAGAGTAAACAAATTGGGTAAGGTCTGCTGGTTCAGACGTCATTGGGCTTAGTATTACTGTAAGGTTGAACCCTTGTATTGTGAATCTCAAACTTAAACAGACGTTTTCCTGATCTCAGCTGCAGACCTTGTAGAGATTTGTACCACAAAGCTATAGTTATAGAATTAATGTATTCAATAACTAATGTAGCACCGTGGAGTTGATAGAGACAGTGGCAATATGTAACAAGTATGGTATTACATTTTGCAAGATGAGTACAGAAGATAGATGAGATTCTGCAGTAAGTAGTAATGTCAGTTAAGGAGTACGATATAGCAGATATATACTAATTGAAGTAAACAGTAACCATTGAAGTAAGCAGACACACTTAAGTGTGAATGTCCAGCGCCTCTGATAATAATGACCAAATTATGCCAAACAGACTGACTTCTGTTGAGGTATTGCTGTGCTTCCTTACCATATAGTCCTGATATATTTAGAAGAGGAAATGTACATTTGAAAGTAGCTTGGAAGCTGAGAGCGGACTGAATACCAACCGCTCTCTAGAGCGGAGTTTTGCAGGCGTGGCTGAAGTCGGATCCTGTGAGTGACGGGTGACGTCACACGCTGTAGGAAAGACCGCAACAGCTGAATCCTTAGCGGTTAGAATCGAGCGGTGTGTGACTTTGATATGAAACTGAGTTTATCAGACAGAGTATACACAATCCACAGAGGAATGACAGGCGGTTTGTATTCAGGTAGGATTTGAATGAGAGTCCAATTTACTGGCCTTGATATATTGGTCTTTAGTTTGCTCAAATGTCCGTTGAGGCTTATAAGCAGAATGTACTGCAGCAATTTGTAATCCGATTGAGGGTAGGAGTAATGAAACAACAACAGATTCTTTAGTTAGATCCCCAGATTGAGGATAGAGCTCAGGAGCTAGCAACTACTATAGAGATAGTAGAAACAATACTAAGCACTAGGAACAGGGCGTAGCTAGAATTTAAAGGGCAGGAAGCACTATGACACAGCAGTGGGAGGTAACAGGTAGATTCCTGACAGTAGAAGACTGGCGAAAATCCTTAGTCGCCTTTAAATAAAAATTTAAAGCACGTACAACATCCAAGTTGTGCAAATAATGTTCTTTGTGAGAAGAAGGATTAGGACTTAGAGAAATAACAACAATTTCCTGATTAATATTTCTGTCTGTAACCACTTTAGTAAGGAACCCTTAGTACGAAGAACCGCCATATCGGCATGAAAGATAAGAAAAGGCGAATCCTACTGCCAAGCTGAGAGTTCCGAGACTCTCCGAGCAGAAGAGATAGCAATAAGAAACAAAACCTTCCAAGATAACAACTTAATATCTATGGAATGCAATGGCTCAAACGGAACCTGCTGTAAAACCTTAAGAACAAGGTTAAGGCTCCAAGGAGGAGCAACAGACTTAAACACAGGCCTGACAAAAATATTGCACATCTGGCACGTCCGCCAGACGCTTATGCAGCAAAATAGATAAAGCAGAAATCTGACCCTTCAGAGTACTGACTGACAAACCCTTCTCCAGACCATCCTGGAGAAAGGACAAAATTCTAGGAATCCTGACGCTACTCCAAGAGTAGCCCTTGGATTCACACCAATAAAGATATTTACGCCATATCTTATGATAAATCTTTCTCGTAACAGGCTTCCGAGCCTGAATCATGGTCTCAATGACCGACTCAGAAAAACCACGCTTAGACAGAACTGAGCAATCAATCTCCAAGCAGTCAGCTTCAGAGAAATGAGATTTAGATGAAAGAAGGGACCCTGAATCAGCAGGTCCTTCTCAGAGGCAGTCTCCATGGTGGGAGAGATGCCACTAGGTCTGCATACCAGATCCTGCGTGGCCACGCAGGGGCTATAAGAATCACCAACAGAGCATCTATCAGAGCAGCCTGTGGATCTCTTGACCTTGACCCGTACTTTGGAAGCTTGGCATTTTGCCGAGACGCTATCAGATCCAACTCTGGCACCTCCCATTCGAGGGTTAAGTTGTAGAACACCTCCAGATGGAGTTCCCACTCCCCGGGATGAAAAGTCAGTCTGCTCAGGAAATCCGCTTCCCAGTTGTCTACTTCTGGAATGTGTATGGCAGATAGACAGCAATTGTGTGCTTCCACCCACTGAATAATCAGAGACACCTCCTTCATGGCTAAGGAACTCCGAGTTCCTCCCTGGTGGTTGATGTAAGCCACTGAGGTTATGTTGTCTCACTTGGACCTGATAAACTGGGCTAAGGACAACTGAGGACAAGCCATTAGAGCATTGTAAATCGCTCTTAACTCCAGGATATTGATGGGGAGAGCAGACTCCTCTTGAGTCCAGACTTCCTGCACCTTTAACGAGTCCCAGACTGCTCCCCAGCCCAGCAGGCTGGCGTCCATGGTCACAATTACCCAGGAAGGTCTCTGAAAGCATGTGCCCTGAGACAGATAGTCCTGAGAAAACCACCACAGGAGAGAGTCTCTTGTTGACTGGTCTAGATCTAGCCTTTGAGACAGATCAGCATAATCCCCATTCCATTGTCTGAACATGCACAACTGTAGAGCTCTCAAATGGAATCAAGCAAGAGGAAAGGATTTTGGCTCTGCTGACCTCAGTCAGAAAATTTTTCATTGATAGGCAATCTATTATAGTCCATAAGAAGACTACCCTTATAGCTGGAACAAGGGAGCTCTTTACCAGATTCACTTTCCACCCGTTGGAACATAGAAAAGACAACAAGATCTCTGTGTGATATCTTGCTTGTTGAAAAGATGGTGCCTGAACCAATAGATCGTCCAGGTAGGGCGCCACTGCAATTCCCTGAGACCGGATCACTGCCAAGTGAGCCCCCAAAACCTTCAGACACCAAAACTTCACCTCCTCCATGCACTAAAGGCAAAGAGAATGACTGGGGTTTGTGGGTACGGGAGTGATACTTAACAGCTTGGCTGTGGTGCTCTTTGCCTCCTCCTGCTGGCCAGGAGTGATATTTCCAACAGTAAATGATGAAGCCGTGGACTCACCATATCTTAGGAAAGAAAGTGTTGTTCACCTCAACTGAGATGGAATCATGTGATTCCGAATCAGCCACATCAACTGATTAATCTTCTCCTTCTCTCTCTTCCTCTGTTTCTTCTATCTCTTCTTTGTCTTCTAATTCCCTACAGGTTGCCACCACTAATAATACAGAGAGTGAAGGTCCCATTGTACGCCCCAAGTAGTCAAACAAAGGAAGCAAAGAAAGAAACTTGAGTCCCTTTAGGCGGGTCAGAAGATCCAAAAACAAAAAGAAGAAGAAAGGGGGTGACGATGAATCTGGACTAATGGACCTTAATGTGATTATTTTGTCTACTTATGCCTTGAGTGACGATCAGACTAACCTGTTGAGCAGAGGTTTGAGTTTTGCCCCAACTAGGGATTTTTCTCTCTTTAACACCCTGCTTGACATCAACAGGTTCATTAGAAAACGTACACTGAAGAGGTTTTTTGCTTTACAACAGGGATCTGAAATGGGTATTGATTCTAATGTAGAACAAGTGGTAACTCAAAGTGAGGTTTCTTCCCAGGAGGCTTGTATATTGGGTACTCTCATTGATTCGCAGGAGGGTCATGATGTTATAAGTGAGTGTCTACAGCCAGTAGGTCCCAAAAAATGTGGATCAGATTTTTACCCTATACAGTTTAGGGGTGCTGCAATAAATAATTTTCAGAAGAATGTGGAAAGGGACATTCTGAATTTAGCATCTTCTAAAAAACATGGTAAACAGAATCTCAAGAAGTCTGAGAAGTTGGCGTTAGAGTCTCTTCAGGGTAATCAAGATATAGTGATTAGGAACTCCGACAAAGGAGGAAATATTGTAGTTCTTAATAAGAGTGATTATTTTGAGGAGGCTTTATGTCAACTTAGTGACATCTCTACTTATAGAACACTAAGTAGTAATCTTACTTCAGTGTTCAAGAAACAATTGTTGACATTGCTTGATGAAGGTGTATATCTGGGAGTTTTTAAACAGGAGGATTTGCAACATCTGGTTCCTGAGTTCCTCATTGCACCACTGTTTCACTATCTGCCGAAGGTGCATAAATATCCTGTACTGCCTGTACAGCCACCATGAAGGCCCATTGTATCGGGCATTGGGTCCCTACTTGAACCATTATCTGAGTAGTTGGATTCTATCCTTCAGCCGATAGTGAAAAGCCTCTATAGCTATTTAAGAGATTTCTCCCATCTCCTTGCAAGCTTAAAATAATTCAAATGGAATGAGGGCTATTCATGGGTAGAAGTGGATATTGCTTCACTATATACCTGTATTCCTCATACTTTTGGTTTGTAAGATACTTATTGGACAAATTTACAGCCTATGAGAGTGATGTCAAAGCTTATATATGTTCAATTTTGGAATTTGTATTGACACATAATTGTCTGATGTTCAATGATAGTTTTTACCTTCAAAGCTGTGGGACAGCAATGGGGGCAAAATTTGCTCCCTGCTTTGCTAACTTGTACATGGGCTACTGGGAGTTGAAATATATCTATAATAATGACTATATGAACTATACTGATAACATACATTTCTATTGGAGATTCATCGATGACCTCATATTAATCATTGATGAGTCTTTCGATGAAACAGGTTTTGGTCTTTTTCTTGCCTTCTTGAATGATAATGACATGTGCTTGAAATTTGTTGGAGGGTATGACCATGTAAGAGCTGACTTCTTAGATGTGACACTTGAAGGTGATATTGAGAACATGAGAGTAGTATCTAGGACTTTTTTTTTTTAATAACTTTATTTATAAATAGTGAGGACAAAATGATCCACCATATACATGACAAGTTTAACAATAAGAAATGCCAAAGCACTTGTAAGATTCGCCAAGTCCATCATGGTAACTGATGAAGTAAAGGAAGATTTCATCCTGCAGAGGCAGGGAATCAAACTGTCCACACAATTTTGATTTTTTCCAGGTAAACAACCAAAAAAAAACAAAACAAAAAACAAAAAAAACAAAACAAAAATATTAACAGACAATTCACAAAGAATAACATTAGCACTTACCCGGGCCCTCCGACTCGCCCCCCACAGACCGAGCAGCAACATCCAGTGATTGTACAAATGTCAAGGCTTCCAGTATTCACACATAAGCGAGACAAGTCAGTCAGTCTGTAGGCACCATTTACCTCGGATAAAAGATAAAAAGGCTATTTCTAAATGGGTATATAACACTGTCTCTTACTCTAGGTGAAAGAAATAGAAGATAAGCCTCCCACTTGTGGATAAATTTCCTGACTCTTTTCTCCGGATCCCCTTTTGTGTCCGCCTGCTCAGTCAACATTTGGGTGTGTACCCTGCCAAGCAGCTGCTTGAATGGAGGTGCTCTATTGCTAGCCCACCCCTTTAGAATGACCGTCCTAGCAAGCATTAAGACAGTGGTGATAAAAATGTCAAACTTATAAATTCTGTCCTTGGGTATCAAAAATATCACATGTTGTGCTGTAAGAGTCACCTGTTGATTTGTTACTTTTGCCAACCAATAAGAAACTCTAAACCAGAATCCTCTCAACTTAGGGCAATCCCACAGCAAGTGAATCCAGTCTGGGGATGGGTACCTACACTTATTACAGATGATCTCCGCCCCCGGGACCCATCTAGCTCGAATGCCAGGGGTAATGTAAGACTGATGGATAAATTTCATATGTGCCTCCCTTAGATTGGCCGAGATTGTACTAGCGTGTACCTTCCCAAGGCTCCCTGTAATGAGGTCAGAGTCCACCGACAGTTCTCTACTGTTTGCCCATTTCGTTACAAGTCCCTGCCTAGCAGGTCCTTCACAGTGTTTAAGCAATAGGTCATAAGTGTGCGATATCTTATAAGAGCCCTGCTTAGCCAGAGCACACAATTTATCAATATTGGAAGGCTCGGTAGTCAACAGCTTGTCTGAGATCAGTTTATAAAGATAGTGCCTGCATTGAAAATACGCAAACCTATGTGTCCCCAGGAGATCGTGCGAACTCTGCAATTCAGAAAAGGGTGTGATATCTAAAGTGAGTGGGTTAAAAAGTTGGTGAAGCCTTGTAAGATGTCGGTGGTGCCATGTAGCAAACACTTCAGTCGTGTAACCAGGGAGGAACTGTAAATTGCCCTGAATTGGCAAATATTTAGTCACTAGATGTTGTGTCCCCCATAGCTTACAAATCCCGGACAACGCCCTCAGAGGATCTTTGAATAATATATGAGATTGTATGGATGGGGGAAGCGATTTGAGAGGTGAGTGGGGCAAGAAAGCTAAATGCAATGGCCTAACAAGACCACCCTCTAACTCAGGGACGGTGAAATATGCATTCCCTACCATCCAGTCCAAGACAATCTTAGACAATGTAGACCAGTTATACCAGATAATGTTTGGAAGGCGAAGCCCACCCTCACTCGAGGACATAAATAGATACTTTTTACTTATCCTATGTTTTTTCTCTTGCCATATAAAGCGACCTAATGAGGCCTGGAGAGAAGCAGCGTCCTTGCGCGTCAAAAGAAGAGGCAACATTTGTAGCGGATAGAGGAGCTTAGGAGTATCTAGGACTTTTAGAAAACTCACTGCGGGGAATACTATTCTCCACGCAAGTTTGTGTCATCCTCCTCACCATACCGAGGAGTCATCAGGCTAAGGTGTCATACCAGTGATGACAATATAAATTTACAGCAAGCTAGTGATTTGGCCAAGAGACTAGTATCCAGAGGATATGATCCCGTTAAAATAGAGGAAACAAGATTGAAAATTAGCATAATGGTGACAAGAAATAAGGATTTTAAAAAAATGAATACCTTATATAGGGATAGTATTGTTTTCCCTACTGAATATACAACTCAATTTTCACAAATAGTCAAAATTTGTAAAAGAAATCTGCCAATACTTGCAGGTGACAGTATATTACAGAGCCATATTGACAAGTGCAAATTTGTTTAAAAAAACCCATTGACTTTGGCATCTAGACTTGCTTCGAGTATGGTCCCCAATATGAAGAAAACTAGGGGGGACCATTGGATAAGGAATAAGGGAAGTTACAAATGCAAAGCTAGAACTTGCCTAGCATGTAACATGATGGAAGTGACCAATCTGTTTAGGTCGTCTGTTAATTAAATGGTCTATGAAATTGCATTTTATGCTAATTGTAAAACCACCTTTGCAGTTTACCTACTAGAGTGTAACATTTGCCAAATGCAGTATGTTGGAAAAATGTTGAGGGAGGTAAATGTCAGGGTAAGGGAGCATGTAAATTATGTCAAAAAACATAATTTATCTAAGAACTTACCTGATAAATTAATTTCTTTCATGGTGGCAAGAGTCCATGAGCTAGTGACGTATGGGATATACATTCCTACCAGGAGGGGGCAAAGTTTCCCAAACCTAAAAATGCCTATAAATACACCTCCCACCACACACATACTTCAGTTTTAACGTATAGCCAAGTAGTGAGGTATAAAAAGAAGTAAAAAAGCATAGAAAAAAGAAGAACTGGAAAAAAATAATGTGCTTTTATACCAAGAAATCATAACCACCGAAAAAAAAGGTTGGTCTCATGAACTCTTGCCACTATGAAAGAAATTCATTTATCAGGTAAGTTCTAATATAAATTATGTTTTCTTTCATGTAAGTGGCAAGAGTCCATGAGCTAGTAACATATGAGATACAATACCCAAGATGTGGAAATCCACAGAGTCACAAGAGAGGGAGGGATAAAATAAAAACAGCTACATCCACTGAAAAAATGAAATCCAAATAATAATTAAGTTTTCTTAAATTTAAAAAAAATCAAATCATAGGCAAAAAGAATCAAACTGGGACAGCTGCCTGAAGAACTTTTCTACCAAAGAAGCAAATACGTCAAAATGGTAAAATTTAGTAAATGTATGCAAAGAAGACCAAGTTGCTGCTTTGCAAATCTGATCAACTGAAGCTCCATTCTTGAAAGCCCAAAAAGTGGCAACTGATCTGGTAGAATGAGCTGTAATTCTCTGAGACGGAGACTGCCCCGCCTCCAAATAAGCCTTGTGAATCAAAAGTTTCAACCAAGATGCCAAAGAAATGGAAGAGGCTTTCTGACCTTTCCTGAAACCAGAGAAAATAACAAATAGACTAGAAGACTGTTAGTAGCTTCAACATAGTATTTCAAAGATCTTGCCACATCCAAAGAATGAAGAGATCTTTCAAGAGAATTCTTAGGATTAGGATTCAAAGAAGAAACAACAATTTCCCTAATAATGTTGTTAGAATTCACAACTTTAAGCAAAAATGTAAACAAAGTCAGTGAAACCGCTTTATCTTGATGAAATATCAGTTAAGGAGACTCACAAGAGAGCCGACAATTCAGAAACTCTTCTAGCAGAAGAGATAGACAAAAGAAATAACACTTTCCAAGAAAGTAGTTTAATATCCAAATAATGCATAGGTTCAAAAGGAGGAGCCTGCAAAATCTTTAAAACCAAATTAAGACTCCAAGGAGGAGAAATGGACTTAATAACAGGTTTGATACGAACTAAAGCAAAGGAAGTTTAGCAATCTTTCTATGAAATAAGACAGAAAGAGCAGAGATTTGTCCCTTCAGAGTATTTGCAAACAAACCCTTATCCAAACCATCCTGAAGTAAAATCCGAGGAATTCTAAAAGAATGCCAAGAAAATGGAGCGGAGCACCATGAAATATAGGTTTTCCAAACCTGATAATAAATCTTCCTCGAAACAGACTAACGAGCCTGTAACATAGTGTCAATTATTGAGTCAGAGAAACCTCTATAACTAAGACCTTAACATTTTGAGATTTGAGATCCTGATGGAAAAACGGCCCTTGAGACAGAAGGTCTGGCCTTAAAGGAAGTGGCCAAAGCTGGCAACTGGATATCCGGACAAGATCTGCATACCAGAACCTGTGAGGCCATGCAGGTGCTATCAGAAACACATGAGATTGTTCCATTATGATCTTGGAAATCACCCTTGGGAGAAGAACTAGAGGTGGAAAAATGTAAACAGGTTGGTAGAACCAAGGAACTGCTAAAGCATCCACTATCTCTGCCTGTGGATCCTTGGATCTGGAAAGATATCTGGGAAGTTTCTTGTTTAAACGAGAAGCCATCAGATATATTTCTGGAAGACCCCACATCTGTACAATCTGATGAAACACATCTGGATGGAGAGACCACTTCCCTGGATGCAAAGTCTGACGACTGAGAAAATCCACTTCCCAATTGTCTACACCTGGAATATGAATCGCAGAAATTAGACAAGAGTTGGACTCCGGCCAAAAAAGTATCTGAGATAATTCCTTCATTGCTAAAAAACTGTGATTCCTTTCCTGATGATTTACATATGCCACTGTTGTGATATTGTCTGTCTGAAAACAAATGAAAAGTTCTCTCTTTAATAGAGGCCAAGTCTGAAGAGTTTTGAAGATAGCACAGAGTTCTAAAATGTTGATTGGTAACCTTGCCTCTTGAGGTTTTCAAACCCCTTGTGCTGTCAGAGACCCCCAGACAGATCCCCAACCTGTAAGACTTGCATTTGTTGAGATCACAGTCCAGGAAGGACGAACAAACGAGGCCCCTTGAATAATCCGATGATGGTCCAACCACCAAGACAGAGAGAGTTGAATGTTGGGATTTAAGTATATCAATAGTGACATCCGAGTATAATCCCTGCACCATTGATTCAGCATGCAAAGCTGCAGAGGTCTCATATGAAAACAAGCAAAGGGAATCTCATCCAATGCTGCAGTCATAAGACCTAAAACTTCCATGCACATAGCCACTGAAGGGAATGATCGAGACTGAAGGTTTAGACAAGATAAAACCAATTGAATTCACCTCTTGTCTGTTAAAGACAGAGTCATGGTCACTGAATCTATCTGGAAACCTAAAGAGGTAGCCTTTGTTTGAGGAATCAAGATTTTTTTTGTAAATTGATCCTCCAGCCAACTAGTTGTTTTGTGTGAGATTCTGCTAAATGAAAAGACTGAGCTAGTACCAAGATATCGTCCAAATAAGGAATCGCCACAATGCCCTGCTCTCTGATTACAGATAGAATGGCACCGAGAACCTTCGAAAAGATTCTTGGAGTTGTTGCTAGGCCAAATGGAAGAGCAACAAACTAGTAATGCTTGTCTAGAAAAGAGAATCTCAGAAACCGATTGTGGTCTGGATGAATTGGAATATGAAGATAAGCATCCTGTAAGTCTATTGTGGACATAAAATGCCCTTGCTGAACAAAAGGCAGAGTAGTCCTTATAGTCACCATCTTGAAAGTTGGAACTCTTACAAAACGATTTAAAAGTTTCAGATCCAGAACTGGTCTGAAAGAATTCTCTTTCTTTGGGACAATGAATAGATTTGAAGAAAACCCCAAACCCTGTTCCTGTAGATGAACTGGAATAATTACCCCTGAAAGCTCTAGATCTGAAACACATTTCAGAAAAGCCTGAGCTTTCACAGGATTTGTTGGAACATGAGAAAGAAAGAATCTTCCCATAGGAGGCCTTATTCTGAAACCTATTCAATACCCTTGAGACACAATATTCTGAATCCACTGATTCTGAACAGAACCTGACCAAATTTCCTGAAACAATTTCAATCTGCCCCCCACCAGCTGAACTGGATTGAGGGCCACACCTTCATGCAGTCTGGGGGCTGGATTTGGTCTTTTATAAGGCTTGGTTTTATTCCAATTTGAAAATGGTTTCCAATTGGAACCAGAGGTCTTAGGGGAAGGAGTAGGCTTTTGTTCCTTATTCTGACGAAAGGAACGACAATGATTAGGAGCCTTAAATTTACCCTTAGATTTTTTATCTTGAGGTAAAAAAATTCCTTTGCCTCTAGTAATAGTGGAAATAATAGAATACAATTGAGAACCAAATAAATTCTTACCCTGGAAAGATAGAGATAGTAATCTAGATTTAGACATCATGACAGCATTCCAAGATTTAAGCCATAAAGCTCTTCTAACTAAAATATCTAAAGACATAGATTTAACATCGATTTTAATAATGCAGAAGAATAATGCTGGATAAATTATGATCTTCTACCTGCCGGGCTAAACTATCAACCAAAAAGTTGAAGCAGCAGCCAAATCAGCGGTAGAAATAGCAGGTCTAAGAATATAGACAGAATATAAATATGCTCTTCTAATTTAAGATTCAATCTTCATATCTAAAGGATCCTTAACTGAAGTACTATCTTCCATAGGAATAGTAGTACATTGGCAAGAGTGGAAATAGCTCCTTCAACCTTAGGAACTTTTTCCCAAAACTCTAAATTAACCACAGGTAAAGGATACAACTTCTTAAACCTAGAAGAAGGATTGAAAGAAGAACCATGCTTAGACCATTCTTTAGAAATTGTCAGGGATTTGGCTTGCTTGCTCTGTACCTTTAATTATCTGCCATGAGTCATCAAGCCCTGCCTACCAAGGTGATAAATCAGCTGTGTGTACAACGATCAGTGCTTAGTATTTTGTTAGCTAAACAGTATAGCAGCAGCACCACTGAGCTTTATTACTAAACCTCTACTTGATTTATTGCCTAAATCTACAACGTGTGAACTTCCTAACTAAGGCCTAGATTTGGAGTTCGGCGGTAAAAGGGCTGTTAACGCTCCACGGGTTTTTTTCTGGCCGCACCATAAATTTAACTCTGGTATCGAGAGTTCAAACAAATGCTGCGTTAGGCTCCAAAAAAGGAGCGTAGAGCATTTTTACCGCAAATGCAACTCTCGATACCAGAGTTGCTTACGGACGCGGCCGGCATCAAAAACGTGCTCGTGCACGATTCTCCCATAGGAAACAATGGGGCTGTTTGAGCTGAAAAAAAACCTAACACCTGCAAAAAAGCAGCGTTCAGCTCCTAACGCAGCCCCATTGTTTCCTATGGGGAAACACTTCCTACGTCTGCACCTAACACTCTAACATGTACCCCGAGTCTAAACACCCCTAACCTTACACTTATTAACCCCTAATGTGACGCCCCCGCTATCGCTGACCCCTGCATATTATTATTAACCCCTAATCTGCCGCTCCGTAAACCGCCGCAACCAACGTTATCCCTATGTACCCCTAATCTGCTGCCCCTAACACCGCCGACCCCTATATTATATTTATTAACCCCTAACCTGCCCCCCACAACGTCGCCGACACCTACCTACACTTATTAACCCCTAATCTGCCGAGCGGACCTGAGCGCTACTATAATAAAGTTATTAACCCCTAATCCGCCTCACTAACCCTATCATAAATAGTATTAACCCCTAATCTGCCCTCCCTAACATCGCCGACACCTAACTTCAATTATTAACCCCTAATCTGACGACCGGAGCTCACCGCTATTCTAATAAATGTATTAACCCCTAAAGCTAAGTCTAACCCTAACACTAACACCCCCCTAACGTAAATATAATTTACATCTAACGAAATAAATTAACTCTTATTAAATAAATTATTCCTATTTAAAGCTAAATACTTACCTGTAAAATAAACCCTAATATAGCTACAATATAAATTATAATTATATTATAGCTATTTTAGGATTAATATTTATTTTACAGGCAACTTTGTAATTATTTTAACCAGGTACAATAGCTATTAAATAGTTAAGAACTATTTAATAGTTACCTAGTTAAAATAATAACAAATTTACCTGTAAAATAAATCCTAACCTAAGATATAATTAAACCTAACACTACCCTATCAATAAAATAATTAAATAAACTACCTACAATTACCTACAATTAACCTAACACTACACTATCAATAAATTAATTAAACACAATTGCTACAAATAAATACAATTAAATAAACTAGCTAAAGTACAAAAAATAAAAAAGAACTAAGTTACAGAAAATAAAAAAATATTTACAAACATAAGAAAAATATTACAACAATTTTAAACTAATTACACCTACTCTAAGCCCCCTAATAAAACAACAAAGCCCCCCAAAATAAAAAATTCCCTACCCTATTCTAAATTAAAAAAGTTACAAGCTCTTTTACCTTACCAGCCCTGAACAGGGCCCTTTGCGGGGCATGCCCCAAGAATTTCAGCTCTTTTGCCTGTAAAAAAAAACATACAATACCCCCCCCCCCAACATTACAACCCCCCACCCACATACCCCTAATCTAACCCAAACCCCCCTTAAATAAACCTAACACTAAGCCCCTGAAGATCTTCCTACCTTGTCTTCACCATCCAGGTATCACCGATCCGTCCTGGCTCCAAGATCTTCATCCAACCCAAGGGGGGGTTGGCGATCCATAATCCGGTGCTGAAGAGGTCCAGAAGAGGCTCCAAAGTCTTCCTCCTATCCGGCAAGAAGAGGACATCCGGACCGGCAAACATCTTCTCCAAGCGGCATCTTCGATCTTCTTCCATCCGGTGCGGAGCGGGTCCATCTTGAAGCAGGCGACGCGGATCCATCCTCTTCTTCCGATGTCTCCCGACTAATGACGGTTCCTTTAAGGGACGTCATCCAAGATGGCGTCCCTCGAATTCCGATTGGCTGATAGGATTCTATCAGCCAATCGGAATTAAGGTAGGAATTTTCTGATTGGCTGATGGAATCAGCCAATCAGAATCAAGTTCAATCCGATTGGCTGATCCAATCAGCCAATTAGATTGAGCTCGCATTCTATTGGCTGTTCCGATCAGCCAATAGAATGCGAGCTCAATCTGATTGGCTGATTGGATCGGCCAATCGGATTGAACTAGATTCTGATTGGCTGATTCCATCAGCCAATCAGAAAATTCCTACCTTAATTCCGATTGGCTGATAGAATCCTATCAGCCAATCGGAATTCGAGGGACGCCATCTTGGATGACGTCCCTTAAAGGAACCGTCATTAGTCGGGAGACATCGGAAGAAGAGGATGGATCCGCGTCGCCTGCTTCAAGATGGACCCGCTCCGCACCGGATGGAAGAAGATCGAAGATGCCGCTTGGAGAAGATGTTTGCCGGTCCGGATGTCCTCTTCTTGCCGGATAGGAGGAAGACTTTGGAGCCTCTTCTGGACCTCTTCAGCACCGGATTATGGATCGCCAACCCCCCCTTGGGTTGGATGAAGATCTTGGAGCCAGGACGGATCGGTGATACCTGGATGGTGAAGACAAGGTAGGAAGATCTTCAGGGGCTTAGTGTTAGGTTTATTTAAGGGGGGTTTGGGTTAGATTAGGGGTATGTGGGTGGTGGGTTGTAATGTTGGGGGGGGGGGTATTGTATGTTTTTTTTTACAGGCAAAAGAGCTGATTTTCTTGGGGCATGCCCCGCAAAGGGCCCTGTTCAGGGCTGGTAAGGTAAAAGAGCTTGTAACTTTTTTAATTTAGAATAGGGTAGGGAATTTTTTATTTTGGGGGGCTTTGTTATTTTATTAGGGGGCTTAGAGTAGGTGTAATTAGTTTAAAATTGTTGTAATATTTTTCTTATGTTTGTAAATATTTTTTTTTTTTTCTGTAACTTAGTTCTTTTTTATTTTTTGTACTTTAGATAGTTTATTTAATTGTATTTATTTGTAGCAATTGTGTTTAATTAATTTATTGATAGTGTAGTGTTAGGTTAATTGTAGGTAATTGTAGGTAGTTTATTTAATTATTTTATTGATAGTGTAGTGTTAGGTTTAATTGTAGGTAATTGTAGGTATTTTATTTAATTAATTTATTGATAGGGTAGTGTTAGGTTTAATTATATCTTAGGTTAGGATTTATTTTACAGGTAAATTTGTAATTATTTTAACTAGGTAACTATTAAATAGTTCTTAACTATTTAATAGCTATTGTACCTGGTTAAAATAATTACAAAGTTGCCTGTAAAATAAATATTAATCCTAAAATAGCTATAATATAATTATAATTTATATTGTAGCTATATTAGGGTTTATTTTACAGGTAAGTATTTAGCTTTAAATAGGATTAATTTATTTAATAAGAGTTAATTTATTTCGTAAGATGTAAATTATATTTAAGTTAGGGGGGTGTTAGTGTTAGGGTTAGACTTAGCTTTAGGGGTTAATACATTTATTAGAATAGCGGTGAGCTCCGGTCGGCAGATTAGGGGTTAATAATTGAAGTTAGGTGTCGGCGATGTTAGGGAGGGCAGATTAGGGGTTAATACTATTTATGATAGGGTTAGTGAGGCGGATTAGGGGCTAATAACTTTATTATAGTAGCGCTCAGGTCCGCTCGGCAGATTAGGAGTTAATAAGTGTAGGCAGGTGTCGGCGACGTTGAGGGGGGCAGATTAGGGGTTAATAAATATAATATAGGGGTCGGCGGTGTTAGGGGTAGCAGATTAGGGGTACATAGGGATAACGTAGGTGGCGGCGATTTGCGGTCGGAAGATTAGGGGTTAATTATTTTAAGTAGCTTGCGGCGACGTTGTGGGGGGCAAGTTAGGGGTTAAGAAATATAATATAGGGGTCGGCGGGGTTAGGGGCAGCAGATTAGGGGTACATAAGTATAACGTAGGTGGCGGTCGGCAGATTAGGGGTTAAAAATTTTAATCGAGTGGCGGCGATGTGGGGGGAGCTCGGTTTAGGGGTACATAGGTAGTTTATGGGTGTTAGTGTACTTTAGGGTACAGTAGTTAAGAGCTTTATGAACCGGCGTTAGCCAGAAAGCTCTTAACTCCTGCTATTTTCAGGCAGCTGGAATCTTGTCGTTAGAGCTCTAACGCTCACTGCAGAAACGACTCTAAATACCAGCGTTAGAAAGATCCCATTGAAAAGATAGGCTACGCAAATGGCGTAGGGGGATCTGCGGTATGGAAAAGTCGCGGCTGAAAAGTGAGCGTTAGACCCTTTAATCACTGACTCCAAATACCAGCGGGCGGCCAAAACCAGCGTTAGGAGCCTCTAACGCTGGTTTTGACGGCTACCGCCGAACTCCAAATCTAGGCCTAAGTCTGTTTTTTGAAAACTTTGCAACATTGTTTCCATTGAAGGGATTCAGTTTGTTTCAACCACGCTGAGCTATTTCAGCTACTACCAGGAGACAGCTGATTGAACTGTGACTTTCTAACCTCTTTCTCTGCAATCAACCGTTACCTCCTGCTTCACAATCTCACTGTATATATTTGCACCGCAATGTTATTTGACCTTTGGAAGGTTATCTCAGATCAGTAGAAGCCGATTCAGCCATCTGGAGAACTCCTCCCTCAAATTCCTCTGACTTTCAGCAGCCTGTCATTTTTTCTCTGCAGCAGTGAAAAGAGCACAGAAGCATTCAGGGTAAAAGTAACATCACTCGTTCTGTCCTGAATTTCTTAGTTAACATATTTGTGCTCTGACCTCAGTCACATGTAGCTTGTATAAAACCCTGCTGTGTGTTTATTCCTGCTTACAAGGAATTTGAATTAGCTTTACCTCTCAGCTAAACTTTGCAATTACTAATAATATTATACAAGTGAATCTTCTCAGACACTGATACCTTTACAGAGACATTCTCTCAGTAGCATACTGTCTTTTACATAATTGGTTTCTCAGAATAAATTCACTCTCACAATCCTGATTGTACTTCAACATCTCTGTGCAATCACATACTGAAGTGATACAAGTCAAACACTGTGTGTAATATCATTTTCAGTCAATATCTGCAGTTGAGCTTCGAACAGAAGTCCTATTCCATTACATAATACTAAGCCATCAACCATGGAGCCAGCGGATATACCTCAACTTGTCTACAACCTGACACAGAGAGTTGATCAGATTGCTCAGGCAGTGAGAGATCTACAAGTGGAGAACCAATCACTTAGAGAGATTATAAAAGATTCTATCGCCGTAAAGGCTACTCATGAGACACCACCTGAGCCTCTGGTGTCATTACCTGAACCATTTACCGGGAATAGAAAATTGTATAGGCAATTTAAAAACGCTTGCCATCTACTTTTCAACTTGAAACCCCGCAGTTACCCCACAGATAGAATCAAAGTTCTTACGGTCATCTCTTTCCTTAGAGGAGAACCTAGAGGATGGGCTGATAACCTCTGTGAACATCAGGATCCTATTATATCTTCTTTAGGGATTTTTTTTGATAATATGGATGAGTTATACCTCAGAAGAGTGGTTCAGGAGAAAGGCAAAGAGTTTGTGTATGTACTGCGCAGATCCATCCCATACTGTCTCAGACTGTCCCATCCTCTCAAGGAATAAGAAACGTAAGTGTTCTTTTATTCATTCTACTCATCTATTCCAAGAAACAATAACTTACTGTAAACTATCTCTCTTATTACAGTGGGATCACAAAAGGATACACACTGAAGCCATAATTGACTCAGGAGCTTTCGGGAACTTCATTGATTCTGAAATTGTATCCACCAATAAAATTCCACTTGTGTTGAAAACAAAACCCTTGGTAATTAGAGTTATTGATGGGTCTACCATATCTAACGGACCTATCACACATCATACAGTACCACTTATGGTTGTTTCAGAAAAAGGCCATACTGAGTATATATCTTTTGATGTGTTGCCTTCACCACACTTTTCAGTTGTTCTAGGCATTTCCTGGCTTCAGCAACATGAACCTTCTATTAATTGGTCTACCTCACAGGTATGTTTTAATTCAGCATATTGTCAAAGCACTTGTTTTCCACAGCAGTTTCTACTTCACTCTCTTACAGATTCATTGCCTATACCAGAAACTTATAAGGATTTCAAAGATGTCTTTAGCAAGACCGAAGCAGACTGTCTACCACCACATCGTCCATACGACTGCCCTATCCAGTTACAACCAGGTGCCACTATTCCCGTTGGACATGTTTACCCTCTCAGCCAACCTGAATTGGAACATCTCAAGACCTACTTGGAGGAGAATTTGAAAAAAGGTTTTATCAGGGTATCCACTTCTCCAGCAGGTGCGGGTATGTTCTTTGTGAAGAACAAAGATGATTCTCTCCGTCCCATAATCGACTACAGGGAGCTCAATAAAAGAACTATAAAGAACCGCTACCCTTTACCATTGATACCAGAGATGATAGAACGACTGGCTGATGCAACCATTTATACCAAACTCGATCTCAGAGGGGCGTACAATCTGGTTCGTATTTGTGAGGGAGACGAATGGCTCACTGCTTTTCGGACGAGATATGGCTTATTTGAATACCTGGTAATGCCATTTGGGCTATGCAATGCCCCTGCCACCTTCCAACATTTTGTCAATGACATTTTCCGGGACTTGCTTGATATCTGTTTAGTAGTCTATCTTGATGACATCCTTATATACTCCAAAACACTAGAAGAACATGAGAAGCATGTCCGGTGGGTCCTCTCCAGACTACGAGTACATAAACTGTACGCAAAATTGGAAAAATGTCAATTTCATTGTAACCATATATCCTTTCTGGGGTATGAGATCTCTCCAACTGGTATTAGTATGCAACATAAAAAAGTAGAGACCATTTTGGATTGGCCTGAACCGACTACTAAAAAGGAGCTACAGAGATTCCTTGGTTTCTCGAACTATTACCGGAAGTTTATCAAAGATTTCTCTAAAGTAGCTAAACCCCTTACACAACTCACCAGTGCATCAAAGCCTTTCTCCTGGACCAAGGAAGCTTCTTCAGCTTTTAACTTCCTAAAGTTCAGCTTTTCTACAGCTCCCATTTTACGTTTTCCTAATCCGGATATCCAATTTATACTTGAAGTCGATTCCTCTGATTTCGCCATCGGAGCTGTTCTTTCACAAAGACAATCCCTTACTGAACCCCTCCATCCGGTATCGTTCTATTCAAAGATTATGACTTCAGCTGAAATGAACTACAGTATAGGTGACAAGGAGCTTCTGGCCATCCAAAGAGCACTTGAGAACTGGAGACATCTTTTGGAAGGAGCAAAATACCCCATAACTATATATACGGATCATAAAAATCTCCAATACTTGCAGAACAACAAAACCTTATCAGCAAGACAGGTTCGATGGTGTCTCTTCTTTGCCAGATTCGATTTCCATATAATTTATCGTCCCGCTAGCAAAAATGGGAAGGCTGACGCTTTATCAAGGTTATATACAAAACCTCCACAGATGAACCAGTCAACTCCTATAATACCCTCTGATCGATTCATTGGATTCACCTCAAAACTCCTAACCGATATAAAAAGATCTACACTGGATGACAAAGAGATACCCCAAACCCACTTAACAGAGAAAGATGGTATTTACTACCACAACAATCAGATATATATACCGTACAGCCTAAGATCTTTACTTCTTAAATACCATCATGATTCCCCAATGTCAGGACATCCAGGGGTAAATCGCACGATAGAACTCCTACAAAGGAATTACTGGTGGCCTAAAATGAAAGAAACGGTTCAGAGATACATAAAATCCTGCATAGTATGCACCACTGCAAAATCAGAAAGACACCGACCATACGGCCTCCTCATGCCACTCCCAATAGCAAACAGACCATGGGAACAAGTCTCGATGGATTTTATCGTTGAATTACCATCATCTCAAAGACATAATACTATTTTGGTTGTAGTTGATACCTTCACCAAAATGGGACATTTCCTTCCCTTTCAAAAACTGCCTACTTCCTCAGAAACTGCCAAACTTTTCTTAGACAATGTCGTAAGATTACATGGAACACCAAATCGGATCATCAGTGATAGAGGTACCCAATTTACCTCTCGCTTCTGGACAAAACTTTGCATGCTATTAAAGATTGACCACCGATACAGCACCTCTTTCCACCCTCAGACCAATGGTCAAACCGAGAGGGTAAATCAGTGGTTGGAGGAATATTTACGTTGTTTTTGTAGTCAACAGCAGGATCAGTGGTTAGAATTTCTACCCATGGCAGAATATGCCTACAATAGCTTAACAAACTCTTCCATCAAAACTTCACCGTTTTATGCAAACTATGGTTATCATCCATCATTTTTTCTAAACTCAGATCTTGCAAGCGACTCTCCACCTTTGGAAGATTTCATTAGAAAGTTAACCGACAATTTCTCCAGGATCAAGCAAAACATCCAAAGAGCACAAGACAACCATAAACGGTTTTATGATCTAAGGAGAAGAACTCCTCCACGTTATTCTGTGGGCGATAAGGTCTGGCTCTCTACTAAGAATCTACGGCTACAAGTACCATCTAAAAAATTCACTCATCGATACATTGGACCTTTTCCAATCCTTAAAGTGATTAATGATAATGCAATCACTTTGGAACTACCCCCAACATTACGGGTACATCCAACGTTCCACGTTTCTCTCATAAACCTTACCTGTTCACTAGGGTAACTGATCCTGTTCTTCCACCTATCTTATCTAGTGGTGATACTGAAGATTACGAAGTGGAATCAATACTGGATTCACGTTGGCGTGCATCTAATCTGGAATATCTAATCAGATGGAAAAATTACCCCCCTGAAGACGATTCATGGGAACCAGCTTCTAACATCACTGCACCCAGACTCATTTCGCTATTTCATCGCCGTAATCCTGAAAGACCTAAGCCTCGAGCTGTGGGACAGCTCGCTTGAGGAGGGGGTAATGTCAGGGATTTGGCTTGCTTGCTCTGTACCTTTAATTATCTGCCATGAGTCATCAAGCCCTGCCTACCAAGGTGATAAATCAGCTGTGTGTACAACGATCAGTGCTTAGTATTTTGTTAGCTAAACAGTATAGCAGCAGCACCACTGAGCTTTATTACTAAACCTCTACTTGATTTATTGCCTAAATCTACAACGTGTGAACTTCCTAACTAAGTCTGTTTTTTGAAAACTTTGCAACATTGTTTCCATTGAAGGGATTCAGTTTGTTTCAACCACGCTGAGCTATTTCAGCTACTACCAGGAGACAGCTGATTGAACTGTGACTTTCTAACCTCTTTCTCTGCAATCAACCGTTACCTCCTGCTTCACAATCTCACTGTATATATTTGCACCGCAATGTTATTTGACCTTTGGAAGGTTATCTCAGATCAGTAGAAGCCGATTCAGCCATCTGGAGAACTCCTCCCTCAAATTCCTCTGACTTTCAGCAGCCTGTCATTTTTTCTCTGCAGCAGTGAAAAGAGCACAGAAGCATTCAGGGTAAAAGTAACATCACTCGTTCTGTCCTGAATTTCTTAGTTAACATATTTGTGCTCTGACCTCAGTCACATGTAGCTTGTATAAAACCCTGCTGTGTGTTTATTCCTGCTTACAAGGAATTTGAATTAGCTTTACCTCTCAGCTAAACTTTGCAATTACTAATAATATTATACAAGTGAATCTTCTCAGACACTGATACCTTTACAGAGACATTCTCTCAGTAGCATACTGTCTTTTACATAATTGGTTTCTCAGAATAAATTCACTCTCACAATCCTGATTGTACTTCAACATCTCTGTGCAATCACATACTGAAGTGATACAAGTCAAACACTGTGTGTAATATCATTTTCAGTCAATATCTGCAGTTGAGCTTCGAACAGAAGTCCTATTCCATTACAGAAATCATATCAGAAACAGCATCTGGAACAGTAAAAACCTCAGGTGCAACCTTAGGAGGTTTAAAAACAGTATTCAAACATTTACTGCCTTTATCATCAAGAGGACTAGATGCTTCAATACCCAAAGTAACCAGAACTTCCTTCAATAAAGAATGAATATAATCGATCTCAATTTCAGAATCTGAATCAGGATCTTCTGAACCAGAAGAGTCATCATCAGCAGAGGATATTTCAGTATGATGTCAGTCAATACAAATTTCATCAGAATTATAAGAATTTTTAAAAGACCTTTTACGTTTATTTGAAGTCGGAATAGCAGACCATATGCTCTATTTAACAAGCTCCGTATGGAGCTTGATGGCCCCTGTTTCTGATGAGTCTTCAGACTCGCCAGAAACAGCAGTTATGAAGCAGCGGTCACAAAGACCGCTGCTCCATAACCTGTCCACCTGCTCTGAGCAGGCGGACAGACATCGCCGGAAATCAACCTGATCGAGTACGATCGGGTTGATTGACACCCCTCTGCTGGCGGCCGATTGGCCGCGAGTCTGCAGGGGGCAGCGTTGCACCAGCAGCTCTTGTGAGCTGCTGGTGCAATGCTGAATACGGCAAGCATATTGCTCTCCGTATTCAGCGAGGTCTGGCGGACCTGATACATACTATCGGATCAGGTCCGACAGACCTTGATACATATGCCCCATAGCCTTATCTATAGCTGCAGCAATATAATTCTTTATATCTGCAGGAATATCAGGTACTTTAGATGTTGAAGGAACAACAGACAATGTATTAGTACTAATAGAAACATTATCAGCATGCAAAAGCTTATCATGACAGATGCCACAAAATTGGGCTGAAGAAATAACATCAGTTAATTTACAACAGACACACTTAGCTTTGGTAGAACTGTGTTCAGGCAGCATGGTTTCTACAGCAACATCAGAGGCAAGATCAGATTGAGACATCTTGCAAAATGTAAAAAGAAAAAAACAACATTTAAACAAAATATCCAATTTCCTCATATAGCAGTTTCAGGAATGGGAAAAAATGCTTATGCTAAAGTAAGATGCAAAAAAATAAGCATCATAGCTCTTAATATGAAGAGAACCAGAAGCATTAAAGGAAGAGGTGTAATATATAAAAAAGTTTTTTAACGGCAAGTATGACGCATGACGCAAAAAGGACATTTACAAAAAATTTTGGCGCCAAAGCTAACATCAGGAAATGTCACAACTCGTGTCATAATAAACACGACTTTGCACCCAAACAACTCGCATCCACAAAGACACAGGTAATGACAAAACTTACGTCACCTTAGACGCAAATTTTGCACAAAAAAATGTTTTTGCGCCAAAAATGACGCCATAAAAAACTGCATTTTGCGTCCTTGCGAGCCTAGTTGCCAGCAAAAATTTGGAAACAAAGTCAAATTTGAAAGAATCTGGGACCCCAGGTAAATAAAAATGATAAATAATCTTCCCAAACATAAATTCCATACTGAAACTGATAGTCTGCAGAAAAGGGAAATATACATAGACCTGACTCTTGGCAAATATAAGCAAATACATATATTTAAAACTTTATAACATAAAGCGCCAAAAATAGCTGAGAGTGTCTTAAAAAATTATACATACTTACCAGAAGACACCCATCCACATATAGCAGACAGCCAAACCAGCACTGAAAAATATCAGCAGAGGTAATGGTATAGGAGTATAACGTCAATCTGAAAAGGGAGGCAAGGAATGAATCCCTGTGACCGATTACAGAGAGCCTTTGAAAGGATTTCCCATGGGTGAAACCACTAAATTAACAGGCAATACTCCCTTCACATCCCTCTAACAAACACTGTATTCTGAGAGGAATTTGGGCTTCAAAATGCTTAGAAGCGTCTTTCACAGAAGAAAATCAAGCAATTTTTGCTTCACCACGTCCACAGGGAGGCAAAGTTTGTAAAACGGAAGTATGTGTGTGGTGGGAGGTGTATTTATAGGCATTTTGATGTTTGGGAAACTTTGCCCCCTCCTGGTAGGAATGTATATCCCATACATCACTAGCTCATGGGCTCTTGCCACTTACATGAAATAAATTATAACAAGGATTCCACAGTTGCTAGGAATTTTAATCTTATACATTTCACTAGTATTAGTGATTTTTCATTAAACGTTATTGACCTTGCCAAAACTCCTCCTAGGGGTGGTAATAGGTATACAATACTTGACAAAAAGGAACTTTACTGGATATATAAGCTTAAGACTAGGGTGCCTACGGGTTGGAATTTGGAGGGGATATCAGTTATTTTGCACGAATCCCTCTTGAGTTATATGATAATCCCTGTAAGCTCTATTGTCCATGTATATTGATATTTGGAGACAAATCTAATGAAATATTTATTGTAAATTTGAGAAGTTGGATTTGTTTATTAAATATAGGCCATTAATAGAACTAAAGGATTGGATGTGATATTTAATTGACATCAATATGTGTATATCATAATCAATATGTGTATATCATACGTGTTGTTAACAAGAAATCTTTTAAAACAACATAATGTGCTTATGTACCACCCCAGTAAGTGGTTCTAACTGCAATATAGTGTTTGTAGAGTACTGTAATATAGTATAATGTTGTTTATGAAGTAAACGTGTTACCTCCTCACACTCCCGCTTACAGGACTTCTCCAGACTGGCTCCCATCTTGTGGAACTCTGTGCCTCGCTCCACAAGACTCTGTCCTAGTTTTGAAAACTTCAAGCACTCCCTAAAGACTCTACTGTTCAGGGATGCATATAACCTATGACCTTCGTTCTGGAAAGAAACAAAGAAGAGGCGCTCTGGTGCAGAGAATCCTTAGGTGTAAGGGTATACGATTATAAACACAGTTATAATACTCACAAAGGTGTTTGCACATGCCCCCCTTTCGTCAGTTCTTTACTGATTCTCTGTACAGTTTGCCAGTAGGTACAAGCACCAACCCCTAATAGATTGTTAATATTTGAATATATCGAGACTTAACATACCCACTACTATGGGGCAAAGGGGAACGTTTACTATACATTATTAATTTTGAGTAAGGCCATTGTTTCTTTCCTATTGACATGCAGTTCAATAACTGACAAGCCGAAACTTCAGAGCCGTTCGGCTGACTCACTGAAGGCCAGACAGGCCAGACAGCTGTGCGTGACAGTCGCGTAACAGAGGGTTCCAAAAGTAAACCTGTAAGATAAGGTAGAGAACGCCCTTGGTGCAGATTACCCCAAATACTGTAAAAACACAACAGGTATCGATAGAGGCTGACCGCTAACTATTACGGTCCAAACAGGAGATAATTATTATGCCCAAATAATATTAGGTAGAGAGAATAATATCTCACAGCAAGGTAGGACAAGTAAAAAGCTTTATTAATATTATTTGGGTATAATAACTATCTCCTGTTTGGACCATAATAGTTAGCGGTCAGCCTCCACTCTAACAGCCATCAGCCGTGGAACCACTATCCGGCTCATCAGGGAGCAGCTGAATTGATCCAAGGGAGTCAGCCGAACGGCTCTTAAAGATTCGGCTCGTTTGATATTGCACTGATTGTGCAACTCCGCTTGTGAGTACAAATCTATCGATACCTGTTGTGTTTTTACAGTATTTGGGATAATCTGCACCAAGGACGTTCTTTACCTTATCTTACAGGTTTACTTTTGGAACCCTCGGTTACGCGACTGTCACGCACAGCTGTCTGGCCTTCAGTGAGTCAGCCGAACGGCTCTGAAGTTTCGGCTTGTCAGTTATTGCACTGCATGTGCAAACACCTTTGTGAG
The DNA here is from genome assembly GCF_027579735.1 of Bombina bombina. Classification (NCBI taxonomy): domain Eukaryota; kingdom Metazoa; phylum Chordata; class Amphibia; order Anura; family Bombinatoridae; genus Bombina; species Bombina bombina. Next base: position 1,226,268,281 of record NC_069500.1, on the reverse strand, counting down.
TATTATAACTGTGTTTATAATCGTATACCCTTACACCTAAGGATTCTCTGCACCAGAGCGCCTCTTCTTTGTTTCTTTCCAGAACGAAGGTCATTTGTCATCAACACTTTTGGAGAGAGCAGCCACCGATTGGGGTCTTTTTTCCGGCTTGGAAAATTTTTATATCGGGACACTAGTTTGTATCAATGGACATACATCTATCTACTACTGACCTCAAAGATTATGCTTAAGTAACGTTACTATAGGATAATTACTTATACCTGTTTCCCTAGTTTTGATTTAGATATTTCTGTACCACATTATACATCGTATAAGGATATATATATATTTCATCAATTTTTTACTATACATTCCATAGGATTATATTCAATTAAGATCTAATTGTTACCTTATTGGTTTAATCCACACTGAGGGAGGAGCATAAAATAGGCGCACCTTTTTCTATTTTGGACACACTACGTGAGAGTAGGTGTGGTCCTATCTGTTTTCTTTGTCATTTGCATATAACCTACACTAACCTTTCTTTATACCATTTCCTCTCCTCCATTGCTATCCCCTTGAACCCCCTTAGCATGTAAGCCTAAGAGCCATGCTGTTTGTAGATCACCTTCTTTAGAGCTGACTATAACAGTGCGACTCTTGGCAGGGCCCTCTACCCGTCTAATCCCTATAAATGTTTCCTTGTCTTCTGCCTATGTTTATAGCGCTGCAGAATCTGTTGGCGCTCTAAAAATAACCGATAATAATAATAATGAAGTTAAGTATATTGTATTTGAGTATGTATTACAGTACTATACATGTAGTATGTGCAATGATGTAAAGAAACTTATTTATTTACATACATTTAATTTACTAACAAATATTTACATCTTGTGTCTCATTTATATATATGAGTGTTTTTTCATACTTTGTACTTCTGCAGAATATGAATTGGACATTATTGTGACGTTTTTTTTAATGGTCTTATGTTGATATTAATGAATTTTAAAACATTAAAGAGTTAATGTGTAAGATTACCTAGTGCCATTATATAGGAAAGCATCAGGTGTATCACCTTTAGTCTATGAGGAAGCGCCACTAGAGGGCGCAAAAATGTGTCAGTCGTTTTAGTCCGTGTTATGTACTTATTATTTTTTAATATGATGCAATAAATATTTTTCTTTAAATCTATTGCTGTGCTGCTGGACATTTATTATTAAGCTGCTGATTGGTGCCTGCACACATTTGTCTCTTGTGATTGGCTGTGTGTTCATCTAGCTGCCAGTAGTGCAATGCTGATCCTTCAGCAAAAGATAACAAGAAAACAAAAGCAAATTTGATAATAGAAGTAAATTGAACAGTTTAAAAAAAAAATCATAAACGGAAATGTTAGGGTTTCCTGTATCTTTAAGAGTCTGCTGCTCATGATAGATTAGTAAGTTCCATAGGATAATAGAGATGCTGTTGTAAAATGCACGAACAAATAAAAGGTCTATAGAAATAAATAAGTGCTAGTTGGCAGAAACAATGTGTTTACTTCATGGATAATCAGGTTCTTGTGGCATTCATGAATCTCCTATGGATGCATAACCATCAACCAGTTGTGAGACTCCTTAGGAGATTCTTCAAGTTAGGGATTGAAGATGGAGTTATAACCAGCTGTACTAATGGAAATTCTCCATAACAATTAAAGGGACACTGTACTCAATTTTTTCTTTTGTGATTCAGATTGAGCATGCCATTTTAAGCAACTTTCTAATTTACTCCTATTATACATTTTTCTTCGTTCTCTTGCTATCTTTATTTGAAAAAGAAGGCATCTAAGCTTTTTTTGGGTTCAGTAATCTGGACAGCAGTTTTTGATTGGTGGATGAATTTATCCACCAATCAGCAAGGACAACCCAGGTTGCTCACAAAAAATGGGCCGGCATCAAAACTTACATTCTTGCATTTCAAATAAAGATACCAAGAGAATAAAGAACATTTGATAATAGGAGTAAATTAGAAAGTTGCTTAAAATTTCATGCTCAATCTGAATCACAAAAGAAAAAAATTGAGTACAGTGTCCCTTTAATGTATTATTCTAAAGTAATTTCCCATGTTAGCCAGGAATTATTATGCCATCCAATTTCACACTTTGTTCTGAGAATGCTATCATACATATGAAAAAAACACTAAAGATGCTAAACATATAGGGCCAGATTACGAGTGGAGCGATAACAGTTACGCGCGAGTGATAAGAGGTTTATCCCTGGTGTTTACGCTCGTTGGCTTTACCACTCATATTACAAGTTGAAAGTAAACACGATCGCTTTAGCGCAATCCCGATTTATGCTAGAATGATCAAGGGCTCTGGTTAACAGTTTTGCAAAACCAAAAAGTTGCACAAAACACATAAAAAATACATTACAAAGTACACTTATAATCATAAGAACACCATCTTATAAAAATTAACAAAAAATATTGCACACAAAAGTTAGAAGGGCTCAAAGATATGAGGGGTAGATTTAATAAGCAGCAAATGCTGCTTTCAACCCAGTAGTTTCCGGCTTGTGCAATGTTAAATGCCCACAGCGCATGCTGTTGGCATTTAGCAATGCCAGGCATTTAATAAATTGACCCCGAGGTCTCAGGTGTTACAAAAAAAAAAAAAGGCAGGCAAAGGGCTTTAACATAGATAAATACATACACGTCTAAATCCCTTTGTAGTTAAGGAAATAAAAACATGAGAAACATATTTCTTTCCTAAGATATGGAGAGTCCACGACGTCATTCAACTACTAGTGGGAATATAACTCTTGGCTAGCAGGAGGAGGCAAATTGCACCACAGCAAAGCTGCTAAGTGTCACTCTCCTACCCATAATCCCCAGTCATTCTCTTTGCTTCTGTCAATAGATGAGGTGAAGTTTGGTGTCTGAAGAAATTAATTCCTTTTTCAGGTACTTTTCCCTGCAAGCAAGGATTTGGGTTTAGCCGAGTCCACTTTAATCTCTTCAGTAGAGTAGTGGTGGCTTTTAAGCAGTTAGGAAACAAAGCAAGGACTACCTCACAACTTCCTAACACATTGCAGCCCATGGTACAAAAAGCCAGGGTTGGTTACTCTGTTCGGACAGCAAGACTGCAGGTAAGTGCTTTTGTCTTCTAGGTCTTGGAGACTTGCACTTCAGAAGAATATGTCAAGTAGATGGGGACATTTTTAAAATCCTTTATACAAGATTTTCTTTGACAGTGGGCAGGCACATTAAGTATGTTGAGACTAGGGGGTATATTTACCAATGTGCGAGCGGACATGATACGAAGTAACGTATCATGTCCGCTGCACATCGATAAATGATGGCTGCATATGCTGTCGACATTTATCATTGCACCAGCAGTTCTTGTGAACTGCTGGTGCAATGCCGCCCCCTGCAGATTCGCAGTGTCAATCAACCTGATCATATTCGATCGGTTTGATTTCTGTCTGCCGCCTCAGATCAGGCAGACAAGTTATGGAGCAGCAGTCTTTAGAAGGTTCGCCGGAAACAAGGGGCATCAAGCGCTATACGGAGCTTGATAAATATGCCCCCATGGGTTAATCTTCCCTTTATTGGGACGTTTTTCCTCTTTGGGCTAATTTTGTTGAAATACTTTATTAGTATGTGTGTGGCTTATGTTTTATACAGGGATTTATGTATAAACATAAAATTTGGCAGTTGGTTTTCTCTGCTTGCTTAGCTAGAACAGGCTAACTGGCAAACTGCTTGAGTTTAAAACCAGCTGCAGCTACTTGCATCTTATGTTGTAGGCAGAGGGAAAAGTGCACCTTTTACTTGCTGCGTAGTTTCCTCTCTCTGCCGGTCATGTGACTTCTCTCTGATGTCGGATATTCACTGAGCGGAGCGGCATCATTGAATTTCAGTCTCTACAGTGTCAATCTACTATACGATAGTTTTAGAGACTTCTGGCAGCTAAATTGCGGTATTAAAAATTCTTACAGTGACAGTGTATTTAAAAATGTTCTGCAATTTGGGGAATTTTTTATTTAGTATTATGGACATGGACCAAGACTCTGCGTTTTTTGACCAATGCTTGTTATGCCTAGAGGCACAAATTGTTTTGCCTATGCAATTCTGTGCTGCATGCTTAGCTAGAACACTTAAATTTAAAGATAAATTGTTGCCCTCTGAGCCCAATGTCTCTCAGGATGATGCTGTTCAGGCAATGCCACAGTTTTCTCCTGAAATGTCCCAAGCCTCTATGGCGTCACATACAGTGCCCTGCAGTTCCTCTCAGACTCCTGAAGGAGTTTATTTGCCTGCAGATTTTGCTGCACAGGTATCTTCTGCGGTATCTGCAGCATTATCTTCTTTTCCTATGCTGGGAAAACGCAAGAGAACAATTAAACATTCAGATAGTAAGGTTTCTGTTCCACCTACTAGTACGCAGGTTGCCCTCCCTCATAAGTCTGATAAGGAGGATACGCCAGTAGCCTCTAAGGGTGAAATCTCAAATTCCGACTGTATTATTCCTTCATCTGATACTGAAGAAGTAAACTTCAGGTTTAAGCTTGAACACCTTTGTGTACTGTTTAAGGAGGTATTGGCTACTTCGGATGACTCTGATACTTCTGTCATTGTCAACCCTAAGAAGCCTAGTAAACTTAATAAATACTATGATGTTCCTTCCTCTGTGGAAGCTTTTCCTGTCCCAGATCGTGTGACTGAGATTATTTAACAGGAACGGGAGAAGCCAGGGATTCCTTTCTCCCCGTCTCCCGTATTTTAAAAAGATGTTTCCTGTTGCTAACTCCATTAAAGATTGTTGGCGCACGGTGCCTAAAGTAGAAGGGGCTATTTCTACTCTAGCTAAGAGAACTACCTATAGAGGATAGCTGCTCCTTTAAGGATCCCATGGACAAAAAGTTGGAAGCTTATTTGAAGAAGATGTATGTTCATCAAGGTCTTCAATGGCAACCTGCAGTGTGTATTGCCACAGTAGCAAGTGCGGCATCTTATTGTGAATCAGTTTTAGTAGAGACTCCGTTGGAGGAGATACAAGATAGGATTAAGGTTCTCAAACTAGCTAATTCCTTTGTTTCTGATGCTAACATGCAAGTTATTAGACTGGGAGCCAAGATGTCTGGCTTCACTGTTGTCAGGTCTCTATATGTATATGGCTGTTCCTTTAAGTATCTGACCATTCCTTCCCTATTTAAGGCTCCTCCTCTATCAGCACTTCGCTTGGTAATTTGCAGAGCTCCCAAAGAAGACACCTTGCCTTTTGCCTGATATCACGCTGTGATAGCAGCTCCTTTTCTAAAGTGCTGTTTTACTACTTATCCTAAACAAGATTCCTACTACAACTTCCTTCGTCACTTCTCCTGCCTTGCTTACCTGTTTCTCTACAAACTCATGCTGGAGGATTGTGCATCTGCCTGAGAGCTCCATCTGGAGCGTGTGACGTCATACCCGGCTCTCGCTCATTCTCAACGGCTGCTGCCGCTCTCACACGCTTCCTGGTTTGCGTGTCCTCTCTGCAGCTCCTCCAGTCTGCCCCGCTGTCAACTCACACCACACACTCACCGCTGCTAGCGGATTGGAGATACTGGACTGGGTAACTTTGTATCATACTGACTCTGTTGCATGCTCCTGTTTAATGTGCTTACTTTTGTCAGGGAATATTAATATTATATAGGAAAATTATATATATATATATATATATATATATATAATTTTCATATATATAGTTGGTAAGACCACATGATTGGTTGTATATGAGACTATTTGCAGCAACTCTGTTCACTGTGATTGCAGTCATCTATGCCAGAGGATGTTTGGCTATATAAACAAAACCCTTTTGTTCCCATTTCATCAAAAGAAATTGCTGTCAGAGCTATCTTTGGAGAGGTCATTTTAAAAGGAACACTTTCTTGCTGGGGTGTGAAGCTGAAGTTCCTATCAGATGGTGACTGAACTTTTCTCATGGCCCTAAACATTTGGTGATCAAAGAGATGGTCATTTACACTATGTATTACAAATTCTTAATTCAGACATGGGAGACATTGCTAAATTACATCAAGATCCAGCCGGTACTTTTCCTAAACACTCAATATGCTAAATTATGCGATTGTATAATCACAAACAGCCCTTTTTAAAGCTTGATTGGACTCAACAGTTCTCAGCTGAACAAACAATTTCAAAGGAAACAGTTTTTATGCACATAGGTGTTAATTGCCCCTGAAAATCAGATACACATCTGTGCTGGCTAAGCAGAAAGTATGTTATATTGTAACTTTGAAATTTACTGAAAATACAGCAATTAATCATATTTGAATGCCTGCCTCAGAATGTATTAAATATAGGAATTTGGGAAATTGTCTAATTCTCTATTATTACATAGGTATTTGCTAAGCTTGGTAGGTAACTATTTTTAGTCGGTCTAAAATGTTTAACTGTATCAGAATAATAACCTCTGTACTGTTTTTATTTCTCAGACATATAATTTCAGATCTGCATAAAAAGGATTCATACATCCAAGATTTATTAGAAACGTGAAATATGGTATATCCATGTTGGAATACAATACAATACTGAATACAAAATAGGCTGTTTGTATATAAATGCCAGTATACTAATAAAATTGTAATGGATTTTAAGCTAATAATTAGCAATATAATTCTTTTAATATAAAGTAATATTAAAAAGCACATGATGTTTCATATCAAAATGATCAGAGAGGTGATATAATATGGCCCCATCTATAATTAATATTGTGAGTGATTGATGCAGGAAGTTATGGTCTACTGAATAACCATTTCATAGATAAATGAATTGTTTAAAAATGTTGGAGTAAATGTATTACTGTGTTTGTCTGTCTGCTGCCCCCGATGGACAAGGTCCGGTGTTGCAATACAGATATTGTAGCCAGGAGATGATTGGTGGTTGCAAGAATGCATCTCCTTGTCAACGTACATTCACAAGATATCCAATCAGCAGGGACAAGCACGATTGCCAATCCGAGACAAGGTTTCCGTTAAGCATTTCCAAACTCACCAGTGATTGCATTGACTTATATAAGTTTTCAAAGGAGAGAAGGACAGATTGTGCTGAGCTGATTTGTAACTGGGTGCTGGGCGTGAGATACCATTTTACTCTGGCAAAGCTGATCTACCTTTCATTGATTGCAAATATACTTATTAATATTTCTGAGGTGAGATTAAACCTGCTGAAATATATTGATATTGATTGATGTTTATCCTGGTAACATATTGAAAGATTGTGGGTAGATTGAAAAGAGCAAATTGTGTTTTAAACTGTATTGCATAGCCTTAAATAGCTCTTAGCTTGCCTGTTTGTATGCAAATATTTAAAGCAAACATTCCTTATTGCTGTATGTAGCAGATTTAAAGAAGTATTTTGTATTTCAAGTTAGTATTTCATAAGCCTTTGTATTGTTAAACATATATCATTGATGCTAAGTAAATTATCTGGGAAAATTTTGATATTTTAAAGTAGAATTGTGTTAGAGTGAAGTGTGGGTAAATAGCTGAGTATTTTACTTAGAATCCCTTTATGTTAATTGAATTAAAGGCTATTTGTAAATAAGGCTGGTTTTAAAGGTAAACTTTATGAATTTTGTAAGAAGTATAGCATATCTTAATAGTCTTTTTAAACGCATATAATATTGTGTCATATTCTGATATTACAAATATATTCCAATAGGCTCATAGATATTAACTAAATAAAAGAATTCAGACATTTATATTATTTTAATGGTTTCTAGTAGATGCATATTGATTGAGGGTTGATATTTTTAAAGGATAATTTTTAAATACATTGTATTATAACCCTGCCATAGGCTGATATATTATTTGGAGAGCACTACTGAATATTCTTATAAATATACTGACACTTTATACGTTATGAACTTAACTGCCTAATTATATCTGAAGCGCATATCATTTTACCTGCACTGCTGTGATACAAGTGACATCTCTCATTGAGCTAAATATCTGTCTTAACCCTTTACTACTACAAGTATACAGGAAGCATACTTAGTTCCCAGAGCAACTAAACCCGAGCACATTGCTCCTATTGGTTGAGTGTTTGTGTGAGTGTTGATTTGTATATATTTTACCTGTCTGGATTGGAAGCGTGTATATTGAGGTGGCAAGTATATTTATCAAATTGACTCATACTACCTTCAGGTCTCTTGTGATCTGTGTACACTTAAGTTCTGTTTCAATTGTGTCTTCCCACTTATATGCTACGTGGGTTTACAACTTTTCACACTGTATCCATACAGTAGTGACCCTCAGTTCGATGAGCATATCAGGGGTCTCATAAGTTAAATCTCAGAGATCCCGAGGTAAGGTGTGAGGGTGAGTGGTCCTGTAAATAATCAGGTTACTAGTTTATATCCTCCAATCAGAAAGTGTTACAACTGTACTAGCCCGCAGGACATTGTGGCTAAAATCTTGGTCAGCTGATGTTACCTCTAAGTCCAAGCTTCTGGCGCTTCCTTACAAGGGGAAGAACTTGTTCGGACCTGGTCGGGCAGAAATAATTTCTGATATTACGGGTGGAAAAGGGTCTTTTCTACCGCAAGACAAGAAGAACAGACGCAAAGGTCAAAGTAATTTTTATTCCTTTTGTAACTTCAAAGGTCAAAAGTCTTCCTCTCCCTCTTCCAAGCAGGAGCAGTCCAAGTCTTCTTGGAAGCCCAATCAGTCTTGGAATAAGCGGAAACAATCAAAGAAACCCTCAGCTGAGTCTAAGTCAGCATGAAGGGTCAGCCCCCGGTCCAGGTTTGGATCAAGTGGTGGGCAGGCTTTCCCTGTTTTGTCAAGTGTGGAGATGAGATGTCCCAGATCCTTGGGCTGTGGACATAGTATCTCAGGGTTACAAAATAGAATTCAAAACTTTCCCTCCCAGGGGCAGATTGCACCACTCAAGATTATCTGCAGACCAGGTAAAAAGAGAGGCATTCTTTAACTGCGTTCAGGACCTTTCCTCCCTGGGAGTGATTGTTCCAGTTCCAATAAGGGAACAGGGTCTAGGATTCTATTCAAATCTGTTCATGGTTCCCAAAAAAGAGGGAACTTTACGACCCATTTTAGACCTAAAGTGCTTCTACAAGTTTCTCAGGGTACCGTCCTTTAAAATGGAAATCATTCTTTCCATTCTTCCTTTGATCCAAGAGGGTCAGTTCATGACGACCATAGACCTGAAGGACGCGTATCTTCATGTTCCCATCCACAGGGATCATCACAAATTCCTGAGATTTGCCTTTCTAGACAAATACTTTCAGTTTGTGGCTCTTCTGTTTGGCCTTGCCACAACATCCAGAATTTTCTCAAAGTTTCTGCGGGCTCTCTTGGCAGTGATCAGGTCTAGGGGAATTGCAGTGGCACCATACCTGGACAACATATTGGTTCAGGCGCCATCTTTTCAACAAGCAAACTCTCATCCAGAGATCTTGTTATCTTTTCTACGTTCCCATGGTTGGAAAGTGAATCTGGAAAAGAGTTGCCTTGTTCCAGCTACAAAGGTGGTTTTCTTAGGGACCATAATAGAGTCCCTATCTATGAAAAATTTTCTGACAGAGGTCAGAAAATCCAAAATTCTCACCTCTTGCCTCTCTCTTCCGTCTACTGTCCGGCCATCAGTGGCTCAATGTATGGAGGTAATTGGTCTGATGGTCGTTTTCATGGATATCATTCCCTTTGCTCAATTCCATTTGAGAGCTCTACAATTATGCATGCTGAGACAATGGAATGGAGACCATTTGGATCTGTCTCAGAGGCTAGATCTAGACCAGTCAACAAGAGACTCTCTCCCGTGGTGGATTTCTCAGGACCATCGGTCTCAGGACACATGCTTCTGGAGACCTTCCTGGGTGATTGTGACCATGGATGCCAGCCTGCTAGGCTGGGGAGCAGTCTGGGACTCATTTAAGGCGCAGGGACTATGGACTCGGGAGGAGTCTGCTCTACCCATAAACATCTTGGAGTTGAGAGCAATTTACAATGCTCTGATGGCTTGGTCTCAATTGTCCTTAGGCTGGTTTATCAGGTTTCAGTCAGACAACATCAATTCAGTGGCTTACATCAACCACCGGGTAGGAACTCGGAGTTCCTTAGCCATGAAGGAGGTGGCACAGATTATTCAGGGGGCGGAAGCTCACAATTGTTGTCTATCTGCCATCTACATTCCTGGAGTGGACAACTGGAAATGGATTTCCTAAGCAGACAGACATTTCATCCCAGGGAGTAGGCTCTCCATCCGGAGGTGTTCTCCAGGTTAACCCTCAAATGGGGGGTGTCGGAGTTGGATCTGATGGCGTCTCTGCAGAATGCCAAGCTTCCAAGGTAGGTTCAAGGTCAAGAGATCCTCAGGCCGCTCTGATAGATGCTCTGGCGGTTCCTTGGGAATTCGGTCTAGCATACCTGTTTCCTCCGTTTGCACTCTTTCCACGAGTTATTGCTTGTATCAAACAAGAGAGAGCATTGGTAATTCTAATACCTCTTGCATGGTCTTGCAGGATCTGGTATGCAGACCTAGTGAAGATGTCTTCTCGGTCGCCTTGGAGGTTGCCTCTGAGGAAGGACCTTCTAACTCAGGGTCCATTCCGCCATCCAAATCTCATTTCTCTGAAGTTACTGCTTGGAGATTGAATGATTAGTTCTGTCTAAACTTGGATTTTCTGAGTTGGTTATTGAGACCATGATGCAGGCTTGCAAGCCTGTTACTCCAAAAATTTACCATAAGGTATGGCGTGAATACCTTTATTGGTGTAAATCTACGGGCTACTCTTGGAGTAAGGTCAGGCTTCCTAGAATTTTGGTCAGAATCAGGCCTGTGTTTAAACCTGTTGCTCCTCCTTGGAGCCTTAATCTTGTTCTTAAAGGGCCATTATACACTCATTTTTTCTTTGCATAAATGTTTTGTAGATGATCTATTTATAAAGCCCATAAAGTTTGTTTTTTAAAAAAAATGTATAATTTTGCTTATTTTTAAAGAACATTGCTCTGATTTTCAGACTCCTAACCAAGCCCCAAAGTTTTATTTTAATACCTTCAGCTACCTTCTCCAGCTTGCTCCTGTTTGTGTAAAGGGTCTTTTCATATGCAAAAGAAGGGGGAGGGGGAGTGTCTTATTTCCCACTTGCAGTGGGCTTTCCAACTGCCTTTTCAACAGAGCTAAACTGAAAGCTTCTAAGTACATTTTTAAACAGTTTTATATTGGATTTTTATATCAGTATCTGTGCATCTTATTCTTTATAGTAGTAGTAGTCTATTACATGCAGTTATATGAAAATGAGTGTATACTGTCCCTTTAAAGTTTTGCAGCAGGCTCTGTTTGAGCTAATGCATTCCATAGGTATTAAGTTGGTATCTTGGAAGGTTTTGTTTCTTATTGCTATCTCTTATCTTTCATGTGGATAAGGCTGTTGTTCATACTAAATTGTTGTTCCTTCTCTCTGTCCCAATCCTTCTTTTCATAAACAATGTCTGTTGCACAACTTAGATGTTGTGCGTGCTTTAAAATTCTACCTACAGGCGACTAAGGATTTTCGCCAGTCTTCTGCCCTGTTTGTTTGTTTCTCAGGAAAGCGTAAGGGTCAGAAGGCTACTTCTACTTCTCTTTCCCTCTGGTTGAAAAGTATGATTTGTTTTGCTTATGAGACTGCTGGACAGCAGCCTCCTTAGAGAATTACAACTCATTCCACTAGGGCGGTCTCCTCTTCTTGGGCTTTTAAAGATAAAGCTTCTGTGAAACAGCTTTGCAAGGCTGCAACTTGGTCTTCTCTGCATACTTTTTCCAAATTTTCCAAATTTGATACTTTTGCCTTGGCTGAGGCCTCTTTTGGGAGAAAGGTTCTTCAAGCGGTGGTACCTTCTATTTAGGTCTGCATGTCTTGTTCTTCCTCCCTGTTCATTCTGTGTCCTCTAGCTTGGGTATTGGTTCCCACTAGTAATTGAATGACGTTGTGGACTTTCCATATCTTAGGAAAGAAAACAAAATGTATGCTTACCTGATAAATTTCTTTCTTTCTGGATATGGAAAGTCCACGACCACACCCTTTATTAAGACAGTTATTTTTTACTAAACCTCAGGAACCTCTACACCTTTGTGTTATTCCTTTTCCATTTCCCTTCGGTCGATTGACTGGGGATTATGGGTAGGGGAGTGACACTAACAGTGGTGCTCTTTGCCTCCTTCTGCTGGCCAGGTGTGATATTCCCACTAGTAATTGAATGACGTCGTGGACTCTCCATATCCAGAAAGAAAGAAATTTATCAGGTAAGCATAAATTTTGTTTTATGTAATATTCATTTTTAATAAAGGTTTTAACTACATATTTACTGTAAATATTTTACATTTCTTTGTTATGCACATAGCAGACATGTTCTATGTATTTATAAATATTAACGTCACAGCACTAGTAAACGTTTTTGAAAATAACTAGAGAGTGCAAGCCTGTGGTTATATATATATATATATATATATAAAATCAAGCATATATCTAGGTATAGATATATATTTTACAAAAATACCATCATATATATATAGAACTAAGTATTTATTAATACATAGAACATATACAGTATGTAAAGAACAATGAAATATGTTCTTGTTGGGTTAGTGCACATGAGATTATGTAATCGGGTATGCGTGCGAGTTGGGTGTTAGAATATCGCGTGCACATTAAATAAACCTAAGTTTGTCTTTTAGCTCTTGTCGGGTTAGCGCGTGAGCGAAAAACAGTTTACTTTCAACTCATTATATTTGGGCGCTAAACGCTAACGCTTGAGCAGGAAGAGGAGAAGAATATTTGTAAATAACTCAATACTAGGGACAGATTTCTTGCTAATGCAGACAACTTCCTTACCGCAAGTAGCTTATGTTGACAATGCCCAGAAAAAAAAACAACACATGAGCATCTGTTTTTCAAAATAAATTCATAGATTTTAAAATGCCCTCATTTATATATAAAGAATAACATTTAATGTCTATAGTCAATTGAAACATTCTAGTGATTAACAATGTTTTGGGTTTTTTAATAAATCTGAGCCTGACACCACTTTGCTATTTTTGTGGCTTTAAACACATTAACTTTTGGGGCCTGATGATAAAAGCATTGCCAGAGCGATAAGAAATTGCCTTTTTGGCCTCACCAGTCTTGCAATATTTTATATAAAAAATGTGAGCTGAGCATCTCTGTTCCAAATGGCAATGTGCATTCCATACAGGGTTGGTTCAAGATATTGTGCTGCCTGGGTCGGAGAATGAAATGATGCCCCCTGTAGTACCAATACAGAATAGGAAATAAACCTACTAGCCTAGGTGCTGACCTTACTAAGCCTGCCTACCTGCATGCATTGAATTTTTATGCACAATTGTGCAATAAGTTAGAAGGTATTTAGGGAAGAGATACACTTGTCCCACCGTGAATGTCACCCTGACCAGTTCTGTGTCTTTGCGCATAATGAGGTTATGCTGCTGGGAGAATATAACTTTCCCTAAGGAGACAGAGTGGTCTGGGTCTGACAGTGACTGATTCACTAAAGTGCTACCCCTTGTCAAGTTTTGTTCAACCCACTTGGTCCCATGGTTGAGCCGGCCCTGGTTCCATAGGAAATAATATGGAAATAATAGAGTTAAATACAATCCTGAAATAGAGAAGTTTCCCATCTTAAATGCTGTTTGAGAGATTGCAAGGGTGAGGAGCTCCCAAAGCACTCATTTTGGTATTTGAGAAATTGGGCAGATTTGCCATCTATCGGACGGACATGATACGCTGCATCGATCACCCGCCCAACATCGCTGAATGCCGACATTGCACAAACAGTTCTGGTGAACTGCTTGTGCAATGCTGCACCCTGCAGATTTGCAGGGGGTGTCAATCAACCCGATTGTATCAGATAGGGTTTATCGCTGTCTGCCGCTCAGAGCAGGTGGACGAGTTAAGGAGCAGTGGTCTTATGACCGTTGCTTCTTAACTCCTGTTTCTGGAACAATGGGAACAGGGGCCATGATTCAGCCCTTGTTAAATCGGCCCCTATTTATGTAATGTCTTGCCTGCAGGTATGCATAAAACTGAGAGTGAGGGATAATAAACTGATTCCTGATTTCCTGGAAGGATTTTAAAGTGTGATTTGTTTGGTCTAGATTAGGTCCCCAACCACTTTTATGCCTCTATGTATTCAAAATCTAAAAGGGGCAGTTCTGAGCAAGCTGGAAAGTCTAGATTCCCCATAAGGGGTATGTGTTTGGGAGAGAGGTAAGTCAAATTCAAGCACTGTAAGACAAGTGACAAGAATTGTCCATTGTAATTGTTCACTTTTTATTTTAACTTTTTTCTTCGATTTTATAATAAATTTTATAATAAATGTATAGGCTTAATTTTACTGCTAAATAAGTTGAATTGATGAGAATTCGATTTAATTTAGATAAAATGACAAAATAAGAAAATCAGAAACTGGAACACTCCCTTTAAATGGAATTCACCTTTAAGGATTTAAAATTTTGAAACACCAATGGAGGAGCACAGGTATAAAAGGAAATTACATCCCCACTAAGCTCATCTTGAAAAAAGTTTTCACAGATGAAACGCTTCAATAAGGAACCTATACACGATGTTTGCTAAAGAAATACAGAGCTCTCTGAGTATTATCTAGCCCGAGATTGTGTAAGAACAGCCAATTGGAAACCAAGTTACAGAAACCGGTAAACTGCTCCACTGATTGGATAACCTTTAGCCACATGACCAAAGCTCACGGAGGAGGCGTCAGAAGTAAGAGTCAGTGTCGCCAACGCTAAACGGAAAACAAGTAGGCTGAACACAGCTAAGTTGTAAGCGGTGAATTTAGAAGTTCATATTCCGGTGAGTTTTACTCTTTATACCTGGAGACTGGCTTTTCAACGTATAGCTGCATCACTCGCAATTGACATACCATCCTTAAAGGGACAGTCTACACCAAAATTTTTCTTATTTAAAAAGATAATCACTTTATTACCCATTTCTCGTTTTTGCATAACCAACACAGTTATATTAATATACTTTTTACCTCTGTGATTACCTTGTATCTAAGCCTCTGCAGACTGCCTCCTTATCTAAGTGCCTTTGACAGACATGCAGTGTAGACAATCAGTGAAGACTCCTAAATAACTTCACAGGAGTGAGCACAATGTTATCCATATGACACATGTGAACTAGCACAGTCTAACTGTGAAAAACTTTCAAAATGCTCTGAGCTAGGAGGCGGTTTTCAACTGTTTAGAAATCATCTTGAGCCTAGCTAGGTTTAGCTTTTCAAAAAGGGAACAAAGCAAATTTGATGATAAAAGTAAATTGGAAAGTTGTTTAAAATTGCATTCCCTATTTGAATCATGAAAGTTTAGTTTTGACTTTACTGTCCCTTTAAGGTGCAACTCTAAATAAGGTGCAACTCCACAAGAGACATTATCTTGCATGAGGGTGGATTAATATCCCATAACCCTAAAAATGAGTGTGCTTTGAATAAGGAAATCTCTTGATTTTTTTTTCAGCTACATTTTTAGCAACATTTTTTAGCAATATTACAACCTACTAGTGTTTCATATTTTTAACATTTATGTGTATGTAACCACCAGTGGTTTATAATATTGTATGTTTATATATGTGGATATAGGTTTTTAATAAATATTGGATATTTTGCATCATCCTAATTATTAGGCCTAAATTTTTGTTTTATTATCTGGAATAGTTGACTTTTCAGGGCGCTCCCTGTATTTTTCTGTTATTTTGATCCAGTTTTGAGAGGTTTAGGGATTAACCTCTTATAACTAGACTTATGTGTGATGGAAAAATTTGTTTAGGTTTGTATCTGACCGATTCTGATTTTTTCAAATTTCGTTTTAGGATCGATTTGAATTCGGATACATTTGAATGTATTCGTTTCGGATTCATTCGGATTCAAATAAATTCGGATGTATTCGGTTCAGATTCTATTCGAGTTTGGTATGTGTTAGGTGGGATGTGCTGTGTATTAGACTAGTATTATATACTATATATTAGGTGTATAATACATAATACAAGTGTAATACACAGCACATTCCACCTAAGTACCAACCTCACAGGTACCAGCTACATAATGTGCCCTGCACAGAGCTAACAAAGATATATTACCTAATATACTGTACAATACTAGTGTAATTGTGATTAGTCCATGGCCATTCGAATGTAACAAATAAATCCAAACTAATTCAGATTTATTTGTTACAAATGCATTCGAATTAGTTTAGTTTCAAAGCCAGAGTAATTTGGAAATTCTAATCGATCCGATGCTCCGAAATTTGACTAATTCATCCGAATTTCGATTCGGAATGAAATGAAACACACATGTCTACTTACAACAGGGAAGCTGAGCTATTTATAGAAGGGTTGTTTTCTTTTCTGTTTTTTAAGTGTCCAAGTTTGCAAAGGGTTTTTATATAACACATTTAAATTCACATGTGGCAGAAGCATGCCTGATTTAATATATGGAAGGTAGGCCAAGTTAATATGTCCTAAGACAGCTTGTTCCAGATCCTTATGGCAAAAGTGTGCAGTATCAAGTTGCCAGTCCATTACGAGTCTAATAAGAGCTGACCAGCTGTAAAGCTTAAAGTTAGGCAAACCTAGGCCACCTTTAGGGTAGGAAAGCTGTAATTTATGTGCTGCAATGCGTGATTTTTTGTATTTCCAAAGGAACAGTTGTACTGCTCACTTGAGCTTAGATCTTTTTTATGTAAAAGAAAGGGTAACATGAGTAGAGGATATAAAATGCAAGGAACGATGACCAGTGAGTGGGAGCAAGTGGGAGTTCCAATTATTTAGTTGTAGACTTGCCTGCGTACATTGGCTGGTGATATTTAAATTGTGATTGCGATGGGGATTGTGGTATAACAGTATTCTCAAATATGTAAGGGAGGTCGCAACTACTTTAAAGGGATATTAAATTTCTTGGTTTTGGGATTTACGAGGCCAGAGGAATTCAGATTTTGACATATTAACTTTGTATCCAAAGAAGAATCCAAAAAGCAGAATAATATCTAATATTTGGGGAATATTGAGTGTAGGATTAGTTATAAATAATAGCATGTCATCAGCATACAGAGCAAGGGGATGAGCTGAGCCATTGATATTGACACCAGAGTAAGATTGACGGATTTTTTGTGCTAGTGGTTCTAGGGCCAGATTTAATAAAAGGGGGAGAAAGGGGACATCCCTATCTGGTGCCTCTTTGTAAATGTATATAATAATAATAGATACTTGTATAGCGCACAACCTTGCACTTAATAGACTCGCGGCACTGATAACAAGTATTATTATTACCCAACTCAATGGTACTCATTTTACCAACCTCGGAAGGATGAAAGACTGAGTGAACCTTGCCGGGATCGAACCTGCAACCCTTTGGTTGCCACAGATCTCTGTAACAGTGCATTAGCACGATGCGCTATCTGTCTGGCTTATATCTTCTGAAAAAAATCCATTATCCAGGATCCTAGCTATTATGACTTCAAGGAACGGGCCATGAATATTAAAATGTTCCATTGCATTCAAAAGATGCTTCCACTCAACCCGGTTGAAGGCCTTCTCCGCATCCAAGGATAGCAGGAAGGCCTCCGACCCCGAGTCCACCAATATTTCCAAATCTCCCTGCCAATAGTGATTAATAATATGCAATACTCTACCCAGATTAAACACTGAAGAATGTCCAGTGACATAGCCCATTTAATTGGGATGTAGTAAAAGCAGTAATAGAGATTGTAAACGGTTGGCTAGGGTTTTCATATATATTTTGTAGTCCGAATTGAGTAGTGAGATCAAGCGATAGGACTCCGGAAATAGATTATTCTTGCTGGGTTTAGGGCCTGCCACTTTACCAATTGCAATAGTACTCTGCAGTTCCTCTAGAGTTATGGGGGAATTTAATTTGTCCAATTGTTCTTGTGAAAGTTGAGGTAGTTTAATTGATTCCCAACAGGAAGAACAAACAAGAGGGCCAGGTTCAGGTTTTCTAGAGTATAGGAATGAAAAAAAATGTGCAAAGCTTTTGACTTTATCATTAGTTTTGGTATAGTTCTTCCCCCCATAGGAGATTGATGCAATGTTCTTTTTGGTTGAGCTTTTGTTGACCAAAGAGGCCAGAAATTTACAAGATTTGTTCCCAAAGCAAAGATATGTCAAAATGACGTTTAGACAGTCGGCTAGATTTAGAGTTCTGCGTCCAAAGGGGTGCGTTAGCTACGCATGCTTTTTTTTCCCCGCACCTTTTAAATACCGCTGGTATTTAGAGTTCACAGAAGGGCTGCGTTAGGCTCCAAAAAAGGAGCGTATAGCATATGTACCGCAACTGCAACTCTCAATACCAGCGGTGCTTACGGACGCGGCCAGCTTAAAAAACGTGCTCGTGGCTGATCGGAACAGCCAATAGAATGCGAGCTCAATCTGATTGGCTGATCCAATCAGCCAATCCGATTGAACTTGAATCTGATTGGCTGATTCCATCAGCCAATCAGAATTTTCCTACCTTAATTCCGATTGGCTGATAGAATCCTATCAGCCAATCGGAATTCGAGGGACGCCATCTTGGATGACGTCCCTTAAAGGAACCTTCATTCTTCAGTTGGACGTCGGAAGAAGAAGATGGATCCGCGCTGGAGGTCTTCAAGATGGAGCCGTTCGTCATCGGATGAAGATAGAAGATGCCGCTTGGATCAAGATGGTTGCCGGTCCGGATCTCCTCTTCTTCCCGGATAGGATGAAGACTTTGGAGTCTCTTCTGGACCTCTTCAGCCGCCGCTTGATAGAAGACTTCAGCCGGATTATGGATCGCCAGCCCCCGCTTGGGCTTGGATGAAGACTTCGGAGGCTTGGATCAAGACTTCGAAGGACGGATCAGTGAACCTGGCATGGTGAAGATAAGGTAGGAAGATCTTCAGGGGCTTAGTGTTAGGTTTATTTAAGGGGGGTTTGGGTTAGATTAGGGGTATGTGGGTGGTGGGTTGTAATGTTGGGGGGGGTATTGTATGTTTTTTTTTTACAGGCAAAAGAGCTGAATTATTTGGGGCATGCCCCGCAAATGGCCCTTTTCAGGGCTGGTAAGGTAAAAGAGATTTGAACTTTTTTTAATTTAGAATAGGGTAGGGCATTTTTTTATTTTGGGGGTCTTTGTTATTTTATTAGGGGCTTAGAGTAGGTGTAATTAGTTTAAAATTGTTGTAATATTTTTCTTATGTTTGTAAATATTTTTTTATTTTTTGTAACTTAGTTCTTTTTTATTTTTTGTACTTTAGTTAGTTTATTTAATTGTAGTTATTTGTAGGTATTGTATTTAATTAATTTATTGATAGTGTAGTGTTAGGTTTAATTGTAACTTAGGTTAGGATTTATTTTACAGGTAATTTTGTAATTATTTTAACTATTTTAGCTATTAAATAGTTCTTAACTATTTAATAGCTATTGTACCTGGTTAAAATAATTACAAAGTTGCCTGTAAAATAAATATTAATCCTAAAATAGCTACAATATAATTATAATTTATATTGTAGCTATATTAGGGTTTATTTTACAGGTAAGTATTTAACTTTAAATAGGAATAATTTTTTTAATAAGAGTTAATTTATTTCGTTAGATTTAAATTATATTTAACTTAGGGGGGTGTTAGTGTTAGGGTTAGACTTAGCTTTAGGGGTTACTACATTTATTATAGTAGCGGTGTGGTCCGGTCGGCAGATTAGGGGTTAATAATTGTAGGTAGGTGGAGGCGACGTTGGGGGCGGCAGATTAGGGGTTAATAAATATTATGTAGGGGTCGGCGGTATTAGGGGCAGCAGATTAGGGGTACATAGGGATGGCGGCGGTGTACGGAGCGGCAGATTAGGGGTTAAAAAATTTAATAGAGTGGCGGCGATGTGGGGGGACCTCGGTTTAGGGGTACATAGGTAGCTTATGGGTGTTAGTGTACTTTAGAGCACAGTAGTTAAGAGCTTTATAAACCGGCGTTAGCCCAGAAAGCTCTTAACTACTGACTTTTTTCTGCTGCTGGAGTTTTGTCGTTAGATTTCTAACGCTCACTTCAGCCAAGACTCTAAATACCGGCGTTAGAAAGATCCCATTGAAAAGATAGGATACGCAAATGGCGTGGGGGATCTGCGGTATGGAAAAGTCACGGCTGCAAAGTGAGTGTTAGACCCTTTCCTGACTGACTCCAAATACCAGTGGGCGGTAAAAACCAGCGTTAGGAGCCTCTAACGCTGGTTTTGACGGCTACCGCCAAACTCTAAATCTAGGCCAGTGTCTCTCTGTAAACTTGATAAGAGTTGACTACATCTTGGCTAAGAGAAACAAATCTTTTCTGTATCTCTCAACATTGGTGGGCTGTATATGATATTATATTACCTGACAAACCTGTCTTAGCCATCTCCCAGAACAACTCTGGATTGGATCTATGGTCTTTGTTATTGGTATAGAAATCATTCCACGCATGAGTTAAAAATGTACAATTTTTTCAGATTTATAGAGATAAATTCAATTTGAGGGTTTAGGAGTAGTAGCAATTACAATCTCCACAAGAGCATGGTCAGATAACAGGACATCATGAATTCTGTCATTTAGAATTCTAGGAATGAGAGCGTCAGATATCATAAAAAGATCTAGATGCGAACAGGAGGCTTTGGATTTAGAAATACATGTGTAGACATTGTCTGTGGGATGTCTCAGTCTCTAGATGTCTCCCATCATCAGCTCAGAAGTCATCTGTTTCTCAAATTTATCAGAACACATTTTCTATGGGGACTCTCCAGACCACTAGTCCTATCACACATCATGTTGGGTGCAAGGTTAAAGTCACCGCCCAAAATGAGTGCCTAAAAAAGGCAGTATATTTTCTATAAGTGTGTTCCAGAATTGTTTGTTTTTTTGGTTAGGTGCATAAATGTAACAAAGCGTGTAGATATTATTCTCAATCGAAACCTGTACAATTAAAAATCATCTCCCTCTGGGTCTTTTATAGTTTTTAAAATTTCAGCTGAATTATGTTTCCCAAATAAAATTGCATTACCTCTACTAGAGCTACTATGAGATACATACTGAAGCCCGCTCACCAAGTCGCTCTTCAACTTCTCATGTTCTTGATCACTAAGATAGGTTTGCTGTGACATTGCTATATCGGAACCAATTTAACACAGATGCGTCAGAATCGCCTTCTGTTTTATTGGGGAGTTGATGCCTCCTATATTCCAAGTGCAAACCTTAAAAAGGCATGTATTAAGGTTACATGATTAAAATAGCATGGGAGGAGGGGAGGAGTGAGAGGGGGAAAAAAGGGGGAGGGAAGGAGAAGGTGTAATCCCCCGGGTAGCATAGAAGGTTAAAAAAAACATTCAGTTTTGTTCAAGAAGTGATGTGTGTGGGTTAAGTACCCAAAAATTGAATTGTATTAACCCAGAAGGTTTAGTTTTACAGATATAAAACATGCCAAAATAATACCTTAAATAACATAGCAAATAAAGTAATCCGGAATAATCAAACAAAGGTTTCCATATGAGGACCATGAAAAGCTGAAGAATTAAAAAAACAAAATGTATGCTTACCTGATAAATTTATTTATTTCTTGAAACGGTGAGTCCACGGATCATCATGAATTACGGTTGGGAATATCACTCCTGGCCAGCAGGAGGAGGCAAAGAGCACCACAGCAAAGCTGGAAAAGGAGAGAAAGGAAATAACATAAGGTGCAGAGGTGCCTGGGGTTTATATACCAAAAAACTGAAAAGCAGGGCGGGCCGTGGACTCACCGTGTCAAGAAATAAATACATTTATCAGGTAAGCATACATTTTGTTTTCTTTCTAATGACATGCTAAGTCCACGGATCATCATCAATTACTGTTGGGAATCAATACCCAAGCTAGAGGACATAGATGATAAGGAAGGGACAAGACAGGCAACCTAAACAGAAGGCACCACTGCCTAAAGAACCTTTCTCCCAAAGGAAGCCTCAGCAGAAGCAAAAGTATCAAATTTATAAAATATAGAAAATGTATGCAAAGAGGACCAAGTTGCAGCCTTGCAAATTTGTTCCACAGATGCTTCATTTCTGAAGGCCCAGGAAGAAGAAACAGCCCTTGTGGAATGAACCGTGATTCTCTCAGGAGGCTGCTGTCCAGCAGTTTCATAGCCCAAACGAATTATACTCTTCAGCCAGAGCGAAAGAGAAGTAGCCGTAGCTTTCTGACCCTTGCGTTTCCTAGAGAAACAGACAAACAAAGCAGAAGACTGGCGAAGGTCCTTAGTCGCCTGCAAGTAGAATTTCAACGCATGCACCACATCTAGGTTGTGCAGCAAACACTCCTTATGGGAAGAAGGATTAGGAGACAAAGAAGGAACATTTCCACTATCCCAGCAGGCCGGCATCCGTGGTCACAATCACCCAGGAAGGTCTGCGAAAGCAAGTTCCCTGGGAGAGGTGTTCCTGAGACAACCACCACAGAAGAGATTCAATTGTCGCCTAATTTAGATCTATTCGCGGAGACAGATCCGCATAGTCCCCGTTCCATTGTCTTGTCATGCATGCTCTGAGATGAAACCGAGCGAATAGGATGATGTCCATTGAAGCTACCATCAGACCAATTACCTCAATACATTGAAAATCTTGGACTTTCTGACCTATGTCAGAAAATTTTTCAGAGATAGGGAATCTATTATGGTCCCCAAAAACACTACCCTTGTAGCTGGAACCAGAGAACTTTTTCCCAGATTCACCTTCCATCCGTGGGAGCAAAGAAAAGACAACAAGATCTCTGTATGAGAGTTTGCTTGTTGAAAAGACGGGATCTGAACCAGAATGTCGTCCAGATATGGCGCCACTGCAATGCCCCGAACTGGACCACAGCCAGAAGAGCCCCCAGAACTTTGAGAAAATTCTGGGAGCTGTGGCCAGTCCAAACAGAAGAGCTACAAACTGAAAGTGACTGTCCAAGAAGGCGAACCTCAGAAACTTGTAATGATCCTTGTGAATAAGAACATGAAGGTACGCATCCTTTAGGTCTATGGTCATCATGAACTGACCTTCTTGGACCAAGGGAAGAATGGAACAAATAATTTCCATCTCGAAGGATGATACTCTTGTTTAGAAATTTTAGGTCTAAAATTGGTCTGAAAGTTCCCTCTTTTTTGGGAACCATGAACAGATTGGAGTAGAATCCCAGACCCTGTTCCTGAGATGGAACAGGAACTATTACTCCCAGGGCAGAAAGATCCCGGACACAATGTAAGAACACCTCTCTTTTTATCTGGTCTACAGATAATCTTGGGAGGAGGAACCTGCCTCTGGGAGGAAAAGTCTTGAATTCTAGTTTGTACCCCTGAGATAAGATGTTCACCACCCAAGAATCCAGAACATCTCTTATCCAAGCCTGAGCGAATTGAAAAAGTCTGCCCCCTACTGGATCCGCTCCCGGATCGAGGGCAGGCATTTCATGCTGATTTTGAATCATTTGTGGGCTTCTTAGATTGCTTCCCCTTGTTCCAAGACTGATTGGGTTTCCAGGAAGGCTTGGACTGTTCCTGCTTGGAAAAGGGGGGAAGGCTTACCTTTAAAGTTTTGAAAGAAACGAAAATTACTCTGACACCCTTTCTGTTTATTTCTCTTATCCTGTGGGAGGAAATGTCCTTTTCCTCCTGTAATATCTGAAATAATTTCAGCCAAGCCAGGCCCAAACAAGGTCTTACCCTTGTAGGGAATCGCCAAAAGCTTGGACTTAGATGAAACATCCGCAGACCAGGATTTCAACCATAAGGCTCTGCGAGCTAGTACAGCAAAACCAGATATTTTTGCTCCCAACTTAATGACTTGTAAGGAAGCATCCGTGATAAAGGAATTGGCCAACTTAAGAGCCTTAATCCTATCCTGGATCTCCTCAAGAGGAATATCTGTCTGAATAGAATCAGACAACACATCAAACCAGTAGGCTGCCGCACTGGTGACAGTGGCAATAGACACCGCAGGCTGCCATTGTAGACTCTGGTGAACATACATCTTCTTTAGCAAGCCCTCCAATTTCTTATCCATAGGATCATTAAAGGAGCAACTATCCTCTATGGGAATAGTGGTCCTCTTGGCCAAAGTGGAAATCGCTCCTTCCACTTTAGGAACCGTCTGCCATGACTCCTTAATAGAGTCAGCAATTAGAAACATTTTCTTGAAAATTGGATATGGAGAAAAAGGAATTCCAGGTCTCTCCCACTCCCGTGCAATAATCTCTGTAGCACGGTCTGGTACAGGAAAAACCTCCACCGCGGAGGGAACATCAAAGTACTTGTTTAGTTTACTAGAATTCTTAGGATTGACTACGACAGTCATATCGGAGTCGTCCAAGGTAGCTAAAACCTCCTTAAGTAACAGGTGGAGGTGTTTCAGCTTAATCCTGATGGATACAACTTCAGCATCAGAAGAAGGAATTATACTGTCAGAGTCTGAGATTTCACCCTCAGAGGCTACCAAAGTGTTTTTCTCCTCAGACTTTTGAGAAAGGGTACCTTGGCTAGCCATAACCTGATCAGAAACCTTACTCACGGATTCTTTAAACTTTCTCTTGCACTTTCCCTGGAGTATGGGAAAAGCAGACAGCGCTTCAGATAATGCAAAGGATACCTGGGTAGCAATGTCTTGCAAAGAAAATCCTACTATTGTGAGAGGAAACGCAGGGCACTGCATTTGTAGAAAAAGATTGGGACGCTTGAGGGGAAAGCTGCAGCATATCTGGTACAGGAGAAACCTGAACAGCATCCGCCTTAGCTAATGGTGGCTTGTGATCAAAAAGTCTATCCCTATAACACAAAGTTCTCTCAATACATGAAGAACAAAATGGTACTGGTGGTTCCACCTGGGAGTCAGAACATAGTTTGCATACAACAATCTGCAAAGCCTCTTGATCCATATTGTAACAAAAAAGCCCCAAAAGAGAAAAAAAT
Organism: Bombina bombina; assembly: GCF_027579735.1. Taxonomy (NCBI): domain Eukaryota; kingdom Metazoa; phylum Chordata; class Amphibia; order Anura; family Bombinatoridae; genus Bombina; species Bombina bombina. Next base: position 1,226,243,316 of record NC_069500.1, on the reverse strand, counting down.
ACCTGTTTTTTTTACCCTTAATAAGACAACTCATAAAAACGCTACTGTGCCTTTAAATATGTTTTTTTAAATAATAATAATAATAATAATAATAATAATGGAGCAGATGTACTGCAAATTCCCCAGGCAACCCTCTACACCTCAGCAGCTTTACTGAGGTGCCTACCTGTCCTGCTGCCTGAGAACGATTCCACCACTCAATTGATCTGGCTGAACACCGGACCTGTGAATCCGTCGTCTGAGCCCATCTATAGCGGAGCAGCCGACATCTGCATCATTATTCCGGAAGCTGAATTCACTGATACTTTCTCTTCAGAGAGAAAACGGAAAGCGCGACAACTAACTGCTGCCTCTGAAAGGACCTGCAACTCTTTTAATCTGGAGCCGTCCTGGTGGTCAGAATTACAAGTTTTGATGGAAGTATGGCCGTACTAAAAGATTATACAAAAACGTCCCACAAAACTCACAAAAGTCCTGTCCAGATCTCAACCGGAGCTACGGACCCAAACTGAGCCACCAATAACAATAAAGAAACGTCCCACAGTGCCTGCAAACTGTCAAACTATTAACCCTTAATAGGATCAATAATAAAATGTCCCCTTAATGTAACTGGAGCTAGCTGCTCAAGTTCCAGATTTTCCTTACACTTAAAGAAAAATTAAAGCTGGCACTTACCTGAAAATCAGTCTGTCCGGCAGCAGGACAGCTCACCTGGTTTGAGAGGGTTATACTCTTCACAAGGAACTGTGAAAAAGGAAAGAACTGAATAAGCTTACTCAGGCTTTCAGAATAGGGCAGCAAATTGTTTGAGAAAGCGCAGTGAGCATTGTACCCCACCAGTTCCCAATTGCTTAAAAGCCACCACTGCCCTATTGAAGAGACTGACGTGCGCCAAGGCTAGACCCCAGGAAAGATCAGAGCAAACCTACTCTGCTTTAAAATAATAAAATCTTGATTACTTCTTATCAGACACCGAAAACTTTACCACCTCCTTGCAACGCAGGCAAATAGAGTGACTGGGGAATGTAGGAAGGGAAGTGATACTGAACAGCTTTGCTGTGGTGCTCTTTGCCTCCTCCTGCTGGCCAGGAGTGATATTCCCAACAGTAATTGATGATGATCCGTGGACTCACCATGTCATTAGAAAGAAATAACAATATTGTACTCTAAACTTATCAACTATTTTAGACTGTAAAGTATAGCCCATTAGATTGGGATATCATATGGATTAAGTGCAAACACCCAGACTAACGCTTTCAACCTGGGTCAGATTGTGATGGGCGGTTTGGGGATTGAGCTGGGGAAGTATGAGAAGATCTAAGATACTCCCTGACCTCTTTAGGAGAGTCAAAGAATCTTGGACCTGAGGGAGTGGGGAGTTTCAATTTTGTTGTGTAGAGCAAGTGCACCCTTCTTTGTTTTGGGCAGTACAACTCTCTGCGGTGTTTCATGAGCTCTACCGTGTAATCCCTAAGGATATTTACTTTCATTTGAAAATGCAAACATGTAACCATGACTTGGCGTGTGGCTGAGGCTTTATCTGAGAACCTTTAAGGGCCTACTCTGTGGACTCCTTCAATGCTGCCCCGAAAAAGTGTGGCATCTAAAAGCCTAGAAGTGTAGGGAGAGTTTGTTCTACAAAAGCCATAAGTTCATTGGATTTAACAGATTCAGAAATCCCGACCAGATGCAAATTATTGCGCCTGGATCTGTTTTCCAAATCTTCTAGGCGTTGGTGTAATAAAAACATAATTTATGCTTACCTGATACATTTATTTCTCTTGTAGTGTATCCAGTCCACGGATCATCCATTACTTGTGGGATATTCTCCTTCCCAACAGGAAGTTGCAAGAGGATCACCCACAGCAGAGCTGCTATATAGCTCCTCCCCTCACTGCCATATCCAGTCATTCGACCGAAACAAGCAGAGAAAGGAGAAACCATAGGGTGCAGTGGTGACTGAAGTTTAATTAAATTTAGACCTGCCTTAAAAGGACAGGGCGGGCCGTGGACTGGATACACTACAAGAGAAATAAATTTATCAGGTAAGCATAAATTATGTTTTCTCTTGTTAAGTGTATCCAGTCCACGGATCATCCATTACTTGTGGGATACCAATACCAAAGCTAAAGTACACGGATGATGGGAGGGACAAGGCAGGAACTTAAACGGAAGGAACCACTGCCTGTAGAACCTTTCTCCCAAAAACAGCCTCCAAAGAAGCAAAAGTATCAAATTTGTAAAATTTGGAAAAAGTATGAAGCGAAGACCAAGTCGCAGCCTTGCAAATCTGTTCAACAGAGGCCTCATTTTTAAAGGCCCAGGTGGAAGCCACAGCTCTAGTGGAATGAGCTGTAATCCTTTCAGGAGGCTGCTGTTCAGCAGTCTCATAGGCTAAACGGATTATACTCCGAAGCCAAAAAGAAAGAGAGGTTGCCGAGGCCTTTTGACCTCTCCTCTGTCCAGAGTAAACGACAAACAGGTTAGATGTTTGGCGAAAATCTTTAGTAGCCTGTAAGTAAAACTTCAAGGCACGGACTACATCTAGATTATGCAAAAGACGTTCCTTCTTTGAAGAAGGATTAGGACATAATGATGGAACAACAATCTCTTGATTGATATTCTTGTTAGAAACCACCTTAGGTAAAAACCCAGGTTTTGTACGCAGAACAACTTTATCTGAATGAAAAATCAGATAAGGAGAATCACAATGTAAGGCAGATAACTCCGAGACTCTTCGAGCCAAGGAATAAACATCAAAAAAAGAACTTTCCATGATAAAAACAGAATTTATGTTTACCTGATAAATTTCTTTCTCCAACGGTGTGTCCGGTCCACGGCGTCATCCTTACTTGTGGGATATTCTCTTCCCCAACAGGAAATGGCAAAGAGCCCAGCAAAGCTGGTCACATGATCCCTCCTAGGCTCCGCCTACCCCAGTCATTCGACCGACGTTAAGGAGGAATAATAGCATAGGAGAAACCATATGGTACCGTGGTGACTGTAGTTAAAGAAAATAAATTATCAGACCTGATTAAAAAACCAGGGCGGGCCGTGGACCGGACACACCGTTGGAGAAAGAAATTTATCAGGTAAACATAAATTCTGTTTTCTCCAACATAGGTGTGTCCGGTCCACGGCGTCATCCTTACTTGTGGGAACCAATACCAAAGCTTTAGGACACGGATGAAGGGAGGGAGCAAATCAGGTCACCTAAATGGAAGGCACCACGGCTTGCAAAACCTTTCTCCCAAAAATAGCCTCAGAAGAAGCAAAAGTATCAAACTTGTAAAATTTGGTAAAAGTGTGCAGTGAAGACCAAGTCGCTGCCCTACATATCTGATCAACAGAAGCCTCGTTCTTGAAGGCCCATGTGGAAGCCACAGCCCTAGTGGAATGAGCCGTGATTCTTTCGGGAGGCTGCCGTCCGGCAGTCTCGTAAGCCAATCTGATGATGCTTTTAATCGAAAAAGAGAGAGAGGTAGAAGTTGCTTTTTGACCTCTCCTTTTACCTGAATAAACAACAAACAGGGAAGATGTTTGTCTAAAATCCTTTGTAGCATCTAAATAGAATTTTAGAGCGCGAACAACATCCAAATTGTGCAACAAGCGTTCCTTCTTTGAAACTGGTTTCGGACACAGAGAAGGTACGATAATCTCCTGGTTAATGTTTTTGTTAGAAACAACTTTTGGAAGAAAACCAGGTTTAGTACGTAAAACCACCTTATCTGCATGGAACACCAGATAAGGAGGAGAACACTGCAGAGCAGATAATTCTGAAACTCTTCTAGCAGAAGAAATTGCAACTAAAAACAAAACTTTCCAAGATAATAACTTAATATCAACGGAATGTAAGGGTTCAAACGGAACCCCCTGAAGAACTGAAAGAACTAGATTGAGACTCCAAGGAGGAGTCAAAGGTTTGTAAACAGGCTTGATTCTAACCAGAGCCTGAACAAAGGCTTGAACATCTGGCACAGCTGCCAGTTTTTTGTGAAGTAACACCGACAAGGCAGAAATCTGTCCCTTCAGGGAACTTGCCGATAATCCTTTTTCCAATCCTTCTTGAAGGAAGGATAGAATCCTAGGAATCTTAACCTTGTCCCAAGGGAATCCTTTAGATTCACACCAACAGATATATTTTTTCCAAATTTTGTGGTAAATCTTTCTAGTTACAGGCTTTCTGGCCTGAACAAGAGTATCGATAACAGAATCTGAGAAACCTCGCTTCGATAAAATCAAGCGTTCAATCTCCAAGCAGTCAGCTGGAGTGAAACCAGATTCGGATGTTCGAACGGACCCTGAACAAGAAGGTCTCGTCTCAAAGGTAGCTTCCAAGGTGGAGCCGATGACATATTCACCAGATCTGCATACCAAGTCCTGCGTGGCCACGCAGGAGCTATCAAGATCACCGACGCCCTCTCCTGATTGATCCTGGCTACCAGCCTGGGGATGAGAGGAAACGGCGGGAACACATAAGCTAGTTTGAAGGTCCAAGGTGCTACTAGTGCATCCACTAGAGCCGCCTTGGGATCCCTGGATCTGGACCCGTAGCAAGGAACTTTGAAGTTCTGACGAGAGGCCATCAGATCCATGTCTGGGATGCCCCAAAGTTGAGTGACTTGGGCAAAGATTTCCGGATGGAGTTCCCACTCCCCCGGATGCAATGTCTGACGACTCAGAAAATCCGCTTCCCAATTTTCCACCCCGGGATGTGGATAGCAGACAGGTGGCAGGAGTGAGACTCCGCCCATAGAATAATCTTGGTCACTTCTTCCATCGCTAGGGAACTCCTTGTTCCCCCCTGATGGTTGATGTACGCAACAGTCGTCATGTTGTCTGATTGAAACCGTATGAACTTGGTTCCCGCTAGCTGAGGCCAAGCCTTGAGAGCATTGAATATCGCTCTCAGTTCCAGAATATTTATCGGTAGAAGAGATTCTTCCCGAGACCAAAGACCCTGAGCTTTCAGGGATCCCCAGACCGCGCCCCAGCCCATCAGACTGGCGTCGGTCGTGACAATGACCCACTCTGGTCTGTGGAATGTCATCCCTCGTGACAGGTTGTCCAGGGACAGCCACCAACGGAGTGAGTCTCTGGTCCTCTGATTTACTTGTATCTTTGGAGACAAGTCTGTATAGTCCCCATTCCACTGACTGAGCATGCACAGTTGTAATGGTCTTAGATGAATGCGCGCAAAAGGAACTATGTCCATTGTCGCTACCATCAACCCGATCACTTCCATGCACTGAGCTACGGAAGGAAGAGGAACGGAATGAAGTATTCGACAAGAGTCCAGAAGCTTTGTCTTTCTGGCCTCTGTTAGAAAAATCCTCATTTCTGAGGAGTCTATAATTGTTCCCAAGAAGGGAACCCTTGTTGACGGGGATAGAGAACTCTTTTCCACGTTCACTTTCCAGCCGTGCGATCTGAGAAAGGCCAGGACGATGTCCGTGTGAGCCTTTGCTCGAGGGAGGGACGACGCTTGAATCAGAATGTCGTCCAGGTAAGGTACAACTGCAATGCCCCTTGGTCTTAGCACAGCTAGAAGGGACCCTAGTACCTTTGTGAAAATCCTTGGAGCAGTGGCTAATCCGAAAGGAAGCGCCACGAACTGGTAATGTTTGTCCAGGAATGCAAACCTTAGGAACCGATGATGTTCCTTGTGGATAGGAATATGTAGATACGCATCCTTTAAATCCACCGTGGTCATGAATTGACCTTCCTGGATGGAAGGAAGGATAGTTCGAATGGTTTCCATCTTGAAAGATGGGACCTTGAGAAATTTGTTTAAGATCTTGAGATCTAGGATTGGTCTGAACGTTCCCTCTTTTTTGGGAACTATGAACAGATTGGAGTAGAACCCCATCCCTTGTTCTCTCAATGGAACAGGATGAATCACTCCCATTTTTAACAGGTCTTCTACACAATGTAAGAACGCCTGTCTTTTTATGTGGTCTGAAGACAACTGAGACCTGTGGAACCTTCCCCTTGGGGGAAGTCCCTTGAATTCCAGAAGATAACCCTGGGAGACTATTTCTAGCGCCCAAGGATCCAGAACATCTCTTGCCCAAGCCTGAGCGAAGAGAGAGAGTCTGCCCCCCACCAGATCCGGTCCCGGATCGGGGGCCGATATTTCATGCTGTCTTGGTAGCAGTGGCAGGTTTCTTTGCCTGCTTTCCCTTGTTCCAGCCTTGCATTGGTCTCCAAGCTGGCTTGGCCTGAGAAGTATTACCCTCTTGCTTAAAGGACGTAGCACCTTGGGCTGGTCCGTTTTTACGAAAGGGACGAAAATTAGGTCTATTTTTTGCCTTGAAAGGCCGATCCTGAGGAAGGGCATGGCCCTTACCCCCAGTGATATCAGAGATAATCTCTTTCAAGTCAGGACCAAACAGCGTTTTCCCCTTGAAAGGAATGTTTAGTAGCTTGTTCTTGGAAGACGCATCAGCCGACCAGGATTTCAACCAAAGCGCTCTGCGCGCCACAATAGCAAACCCAGAATTCTTAGCCGCTAACTTAGCCAATTGCAAAGAGGCGTCTAGAGTGAAAGAATTAGCCAATTTGAGAGCATTGACTCTGTCCATAATCTCCTCATAAGGAGGAGAGTCACTATCGAGCACCTTAATCAGTTCATCAAACCAGAAATATGCGGCTGTAGTGACAGGGACAATGCATGAAATGGGTTGTAGAAGGTAACCCTGCTGAACAAACATCTTTTTAAGCAAACCTTCTAATTTTTTATCCATAGGATCTTTGAAAGCACAACTATCCTCTATGGGAATAGTGGTGCGTTTGTTTAAAGTAGAAACCGCTCCCTCGACCTTGGGGACTGACTGCCATAAGTCCTTTCTGGGGTCGACCATAGGAAACAATTTTTTAAATATGGGGGGAGGGACGAAAGGAATACCGGGCCTTTCCCATTCTTTATTAACAATGTCCGCCACCCGCTTGGGTATAGGAAAAGCTTCTGGGAGCCCCGGCACCTCTAGGAACTTGTCCATTTTACATAGTTTCTCTGGGATGACCAAATTTTCGCAATCATCCAGAGTGGATAATACCTCCTTAAGCAAAATGCGGAGATGTTCCAATTTAAATTTAAAAGTAATCACATCAGATTCAGCCTGCTGAGAAATGTTCCCTAAATCAGTAATTTCTCCCTCAGACAAAACCTCCCTGGCTCCCTCAGAATGGGTTAGGGGCCCTTCAGAGATATTAATATCAGCGTCGTCATGCTCTTCAGTAACTAAAACAGAGCATCCACGCTTACGCTGACAAGGGTTCATTTTGGCTAAAATGTTTTTGACAGAATTATCCATTACAGCCGTTAATTGTTGCATAGTAAGGAGTATTGGCGCGCTAGATGTACTAGGGGCCTCCTGAGTGGGCAAGACTCGTGTAGACGAAGGAGGGAATGATGCAGTACCATGCTTACTCCCCTCACTTGAGGAATCATCTTGGGCATCATTGTCATTATCACATAAATCACATTTATTTAAATGAATAGGAATTCTGGCTTCCCCACATTCAGAACACAGTCTATCTGGTAGTTCAGACATGTTAAACAGGCATAAACTTGAAAAGAAAGTACAAAAAACGTTTTGAAATAAAACCGTTACTGTCACTTTAAATTTTAAACTGAACACACTTTATTACTGCAATTGCGAAAAAACATGAAGGAATTGTTCAAAATTCACCAAACTTTCACCACAGTGTCTTAAAGCCTTGAAAATATTGCACACCAATTTTGGAAGCTTTAACCCTTAAAATAACGGAACCGGAGCCGTTTTAAGCTTTAACCCCTTTACAGTCCCTGGTATCTGCTTTGCTGAGACCCAACCAAACCCAAGGGGAATACGATACCAAATGATGCCTTCAGAAGTCTTTTATCAGTATCAGAGCTCCTCTCACATGCGACTGCATGCCATGCCTCTCAAAAACAAGTGCGCAACACCGGCGCGAAAATGAGACTCTGCCTATGCTTTGGGAAAGCCCCTAAAGAATAAGGTGTCTAAAACAGTGCCTGCCGATATAATTATATCAAAATACCCAGAATAAATGATTCCTCAAGGCTAAATAAGTGTTAATATCAATCGATTTAGCCCAAAAAATGTCTACAGTCTAAATAAGCCCTTGTGAAGCCCTTATTTACAATCGTAATAAACATGGCTTACCGGATCCCATAGGGAAAATGACAGCTTCCAGCATTACATCGTCTTGTTAGAATGTGTCATACCTCAAGCAGCAAAGGACTGCAAACTGTTCCCCCAACTGAAGTTAATGCTCTCAACAGTCCTGTGTGGAACAGCCATGGATTTTAGTTACGGTTGCTAAAATCATTTTCCTCATACAAACAGAATTCTTCATCTCTTTTCTGTTTCTGAGTAAATAGTACGTACCAGCACTATTTGAAAATAACAAACTCTTGATTGAATAATGAAAAACTACAGTTAAACACTAAAAAACTCTAAGCCATCTCCGTGGAGATGTTGCCTGTACAACGGCAAAGAGAATGACTGGGGTAGGCGGAGCCTAGGAGGGATCATGTGACCAGCTTTGCTGGGCTCTTTGCCATTTCCTGTTGGGGAAGAGAATATCCCACAAGTAAGGATGACGCCGTGGACCGGACACACCTATGTTGGAGAAAGTTTGATATCAATAGAATGAAGGGGTTCAAACGGAACCCCTTGAAGAACTTTAAGAACCAAGTTTAAGCTCCATGGAGGAGCAACAGATTTAAACACAGGCTTAATTCTAACTAAAGCCTGACAAAATGCCTGAACGTCTGGAACTTCTGCCAGACGTTTGTGTAAAAGAATAGACAGAGCAGAAATCTGTCCCTTTAAAGAACTAGCTGATAATCCTTTGTCCAAACCCTCTTGGAGGAAGGACAATATCCTAGGAATCCTAACCCTACTCCATGAGTAATTCTTGGATTCACACCAATGAAGATATTTACGCCATATCTTGTGGTAAATTTTCCTGGTGACAGGCTTTTGTGCCTGTATTAAGGTATCAATTACTGACTCGGAAAAGCCACGCTTTGATAGGATCAAGCGTTCAATCTCCATGCAGTCAGTCTCAGAGAAAGTAGATTCGGATGATTGAAAGGACCTTGTATTAGAAGGTCTTGTCTCAGAGGCAGAGTCCATGGTGGAAAGGATGACATGTCCACTAGGTCTGCATACCAGGTCCTGCGTGGCCATGCAGGCGCTATCAATATCACCGATGCTCTCTCCTGTTTGATTTTGGCAATCAGACGAGGGAGCAGAGGAAACAGTGGAAACGCATAAGCCAGGTTGAAGAACCAAGGCGCTGCTAGAGCATCTATCAGTGCCGCTTCTGGGTCCCTGGACCTGGATCCATAACAAGGAAGCTTGGCGTTCTGGCGAGACGCCATGAGATCCAATTCTGGTTTGCCCCAACGGAGAACCAATTGAGCAAACACCTCCGGATGGAGTTCCCACTCCCCCGGATGAAAAGTCTGACGACTTAGAAAATCCGCCTCCCAGTTCTCTACACCTGGGATATGGATCGCTGACAGGTAGCAAGAGTGAGTCTCTGCCCAGCGAATTATCTTGGAGACTTCTGACATCGCTAGGGAACTCCTGGTTCCCCCTTGATGGTTGATGTAAGCCACAGTCGTGATGTTGTCCGACTGAAATCTGATGAACCTCAGTGTTGCTAACTGAGGCCAAGCTAGAAGAGCATTGAATATTGCTCTTAACTCCAGAATATTTATTGGGAGGAGTTTCTCCTCCTGAGTCCATGAACCCTGAGCCTTCAGGGAATTCCGGACTGCACCCCAGCCTAGAAGGCTGGCATCTGTTGTTACAATTGTCCAATCTGGTCTGCGAAAGGTCATACCCTTGGACAGATGGACCCGAGATAACCACCAGAGAAGAGAATCTCTGGTTTCCTGATACAGATTTAGTAGAGGGGACAAATCTGTGTAATCCCCATTCCACTGACTGAGCATGCATAATTGCAGCGGTCTGAGATGCAGGCGCGCAAATGGTACTATGTCCATCGCCGCTACTATTAAGCCGATTACTTCCATGCACTGAGCCACCGTGGGGCGCAGAATGGAGTGAAGAACACGGCAAGCATTTAGAAGTTTTGATAACCTGGACTCCATCAGGTAAATTTTCATTTCTATAGAATCTATTAGAGTCCCTAGGAAGGAAACCCTTGTGAGAGGAGATAGATGACTCTTTTCTTCGTTCACTTTCCACCCATGCGACCTCAGGAATGCCAGAACTATCTCTGTATGAGATTTGGCAATTTGAAAGCTTGACGCCTGTATCAGGATGTCGTCTAGGTAAGGAGCAACCGCTATGCCTCGCGGCCTTAGGACCGCCAGAAGTAGCCCAGAACCTTTGTAAAAATTATTGGGGCTGTAGCCAACCCGAATGGAAGAGCTACAAATTGGTAATGCCTGTCTAGAAAGGCAAACCTCAGGAACCGATGATGATTCTTGTGAATCGGAATGTGAAGGTAGGCATCCTTTAAGTCCACTGTGGTCATGTACTGACCCTCTTGGATCATGGGTAAAATGGTTCGAATAGTTTCCATCTTGAACGACGGATCTCTGAGGAATTTGTTTAGGATCTTTAGATCCAAAATTGGTCTGAAGGTTCCCTCTTTTTTGGGAACCACAAACAGATTTGAATAAAACCCCTGTCCTTGTTCCGTCCGCGGAACTGGATGGATCCCTCCCATTACAAGGAGGTCTTGTACGCAGCTTAGGAATGCCTCTTTCTTTATCTGGTTTGCAGATAATCTTGAAAGGTGAAATCTCCCTTGTGGGGGAGAAGCTTTGAAGTCCAGAAGATATCCCTGAGATATGATCTCCAACGCCCAGGGATCCTGAACATCTCTTGCCCACGCCTGGGCGAAGAGAGAGAGTCTGCCCCCTACTAGATCCGTTGCCGGATAGGGGGCTGTTCCTTCGTGCTGTCTTGGAAGCAGCAGCAGGCTTTCTGGCCTGCTTGTCCTTGTTCCAGGACTGGTTAGGTTTCCAGGCCTGCTTGGACTGATCTTTACTGTTTAAGGTGAAATCAATACATTTAGTACACATTCTCCTATGGGGCTCCACCATGGCTTTTAAACATAATGAACAAGTATCCTCTGTTTCAGACATGTTTGTACAGACTAGCAATGAGACTAGCAAGCTTGGAAAACACTTTAAAGCAAGTTAACAAGCAATATAAAAAACATTACTGTGCCTGTAAGAGAAACAAATTTTGACAAAATTTGAAATAACAGTGAAAAAAGGCAGTTACAATAACAAAATGTTTACAGTGTATGTAACATGTCAGCAGAGCATTGCACCCACTTGCAAATGGCTGATTAACCCCTTAATACCAAAAACGGAATAATAAATGACAAAAACGTTTTTAAACACAGTCACAACAACTGCCACAGTCTACTGTGGTTGTTACTCTCCTCAAACACGACTTTTGAAGCCTTTTGAGCCCTTCAGAGATGTCCTGTATCATGCAGAAGGAAGCTGAGTGTCTCAGTCTGTAATTCTAGCTGCGCAGAGGCCCCTCCCACTCATATTACAACAGTGGAAAGCCTCAGGAAACTGTTTCAAGGCAAAAATCAAGCCAGCCATGTGGAAAAAAACTAGGCCCCAATAAGTTTTGTCACCAAACATATATAAAAACGATTAACATGCCAGCAAACGTTTTATATTACACTTTTTTAAGAGTATGTATCTCTGTTAATAAGCCTGATACCAGTCGCTATCACTGCATTTAAGGCTTAACTTACATTAATCCGGTATCAGCAGCATTTTTCTAGCAAATTCCATCCCTAGAAATATATTAACTGCACATACCTTATTGCAGGAAAACCTGCACGCCATTCCCCCTCTGAAGTTACCTCACTCCTCAGAATATGTGAGAACGGCAGTGGATATTAGTTACTTCTGCTAAGATCATAGAAATCACAGGCAGATTCTTCTTCTAATGCTGCCTGAGATGAAACAGTACACTCCGGTACCATTTAAAAATAACAACTTTTGATTGAAGTTAAAAAACTAACTATAATACACCACTCTCCTCTTACTACGTCCATCTTTGTTGAGAGTTGCAAGAGAATGACTGGATATGGCAGTGAGGGGAGGAGCTATATAGCAGCTCTGCTGTGGGTGATCCTCTTGCAACTTCCTGTTGGGAAGGAGAATATCCCACAAGTAATGGATGATCCGTGGACTGGATACACTTAACAAGAGAAAAATGTTGTTGTTCTAAATCTTCTACTTTTTTTGAATGAGTGACAGTGTCCTCCAGATCCGAGATCCTACCTTCCACCTCTGTGAATCTGGCTGAAAATTGTTTAAAGGGACACTAAACCCAATTTTTTTCTTTTATGATTCAGAAAGAGCACGCAATTTTAAGCAACTTTCTAACTTACTCCTATTATCAATTTTTCTTCATTGTCCTGCTATCTTTATTTGAAAAAGAAGGCATCTAAGCTAAGGAGTCAGCCAATTTTTGGTTCAAACACTGGACAGCACTTATTTATTGGTGCTGTCCAATCAGCAAGGACAACACAGATTGTTAACCAAAAATGGGCTGACTTCTAAACTTTTCAAATAAAGATAGCAAGAGAAGAAAAATTGATAATAGGAGTAAGTTATGAAATTTGCTTAAAATTGCATGCTTTATCTGAATCATGAAAGACAAAATTTGGGTTTAGTAGCCCTTTAAGTTCACCTGAGATACTATCTAAGCACTTCTGATGACTATCTATTTTTGGCAGAAACAATAAGGGGATTTGTTGTACTATTACATGTGTCTCATTAGAGGTAGCATTCAGATCTGGAGGTGTAGATTGAGTGTGGGGTTGAGCATCAGTGCCTTTTTTTTTTTTTAATCACTAGACCTGTTCATGGAGGCCATCTTGACAGGTTCTAAATACTTATCCATATACTGTATTTTACCTCCATAACTTTACTTTGTTGTATACTCAACAGCGATAAAACTAGATTTTTCTTTTCACAGTAGAAACAGATAGTGAGTATAAGTAAATTGTATCCAAAGCAGTATCACAGTTAAACTATACAACTAATTAAAGGCCTATGCAATGCAGTTTAGATGAGAGTTACCTGTAAGTAAGATCTATTTTATAATAGCAATAGTGGGAAAGGTACAAGTACACCCCAAGAAAGCATATAAAATAGAAAATAAAAGGTTTTTGTACAGAGCGACCTAATGCAACATCAGTGTTACACAATATAGCTATTAGGAGGGTTGTGCAGAACAACAGTATTGAAAATTACAAATGAATAAGACAACTTTATAGTGTCAAAGCAGGTTATAATAAAATTATGCTCTGAAGCCTCCAATGTAAGTGTTCAGTACTAGTGTTCTGTCATATGCCTGTACCTTTAAGGTTTACCTGGTTCCACCCTATATAATCTCCTCCCTCTCCTATATTCACTGCTTGGTATTTTGTTGCTTTCCTGGCAACTATTGATCCCAGCCTATATTGGATCTGCTTTGTACTATGGTACAGTCTATCAATCTACATTTATTTGACCATCTTCGTTGCCTTGTTGTTCTCCCCAGCTAAGTTCTATCTCCGGATTTTCAGCTTGCCATTTTGACCGACATATACTTAAAAGACTCTGGCCGTTCTCCTGCCTTTTTTCATTTCATTCCAGAGCCGGCTCTGCTCCGCATAGCACCAAGTGTTATCCCCCTACGGACTTCCTAGACCGCAAGTATATTGTCTCTCTACATATAGGTTCAAGCAGCATAAGTCTGATCAGGTATTATACTCAGTTCGTATTACCCAATTCCTACCTACCTATTTTCAATTCTTGCACTTTGTTCTCAGCGTGGTAACATTTCTCTCATGCCTGTGACGTTACTCCTTTAGCTGTTTTGTTCCACACCACTCACCAGGCTATAATGACAATACAAACATGGAAAAAAGTGGTGCTTACCCCCTTGGTGTAGTGAAAGGCCTCTTCTGCGTGAGTCCAGCGTGTCTTCAGTGCGTGCACTATGATGACATTCCTACGGATGCTTGCAGGAGCCAGGAAGGACGTCTCTGTCCAAGAACATCAGGAACCATAAGGAAATGATCAGTGTAACCTGGCTAACTGAACAGCATAGATTCAAAGACTCGGAGGTGTATGGGGCTCAAATTTATTAGCATGTCAGTATATTTATAAGAATCTTAGCAGTACTCTCCAAACAATATGTGAGTATATGACAGGGTTATAATTTTAAAATATTTAACAATCTTTCTTTAAACTAAACCCACAATCAAATATGCATATACTAATACAATAAAATTAATATAAATACCTGAGTTCTTTTTATTAGTAAATATCTATGAGCACATTGATATATATATTTGTAAGAATCAAAATATGAGTCAATATTATATGCATTTAAAAACTATTCAAATATGCTATGCAAAATTCATAAAAGTCTACCTTATTCACAATAGAAATTTCACCCAGTTAACACAATGAGATTCTAAGATCTTTAACTGCTAAACATCCCAGCAATACAATTCTAACAATGCTTATTTAAACAATAGGACAGTCTATATACTCTAATTTAAACACTAGAAGTTATATATATTATTTGTGCCAACAATCAAACTCTGAGTTATAACTCTATATTTGCACAGATAAAACAATTTAGCATAAAAAATTTGTTTAACAATATACAGGCTGTGAATATAAACTAAAATATAAACTGCTCTTTATAAATCTCTCAACTATACTTTAAACTGCAGCTACTATGCATATATTTGTGTTAAAATATTAATTGCAACCCTTTTTCTTTTTATATATATACGTTACCAAAATGACCAAAATGGATAGTTCAGTTACCAAAAACTCTTTGTTTCATCTCAGAAGACAGATAAGTAAATTTGCAATCAACGAGAAAAGGCAGTCAGCTTGCTCAGAATGAATGTATTTCGAATGCCCAGCAGTAGTTATCATTCAAGTCAGCAACCAGTGTCCCTTTCTATCTCCTGCTTATACTTATATAAGTTTTCATTCATTGATGAAACCATGGGGGTGGCCCTACGGGATCTGACCATCCCATTGGTTAGATGGGATGTCTATTTGGATTGGCCCTCGGTCACCATGGAAACGCATCTTTTAACAGTTAAATCCCTTAACTGTCATACTGGATTCTGGCCCTCGGGTAGCAGCAGACGCACACAAACAGATTCACCTGAACATGTCTAACAGTGAAAGAGAATATTTCTTTAAAATATGTAATAACTGCCATAATTTCTTGCATTAATCACTCACAATATCAATCACAGATGGGGCAGTATCACATCACCTCTGATCATTTTGATATGAAACATCATGTGTCTAACATTATATTAAAATAAGTACATTGTTAATTCAATTCTCCCTATTAAACATATTATAATTTATTGCATTAGTAGATTTCTCTTGTTAGCATTTATATTTCATTTAGCCTAACAGAAAATGTATAATTTGATATCAGATGTCAATATTTTATAGTCATATCACATCAAAGTGACTTCCATATATCCATCTCACTATATTTCAAGAGATGTATTTAAAATTTTATAAACATTTAGTTCACAATCATATGATATGACTTATTTCATCCCATGTATCCATCCTGTATGTGTCATCTTTTGGCTCCATCTGGAAAAACAGGAAAGCATGTTATATATCTATTTTAACCATGGGATTATTAAAATTGTTATTTAATATATAATAATTCTGAATTTATCTCCTATATATATATTCAATGCAGCAATTATTTATTTAATATAATATGTTCCAGTTCAACACATATATACATATATAGGTTATTTGAATTATTTCAAACATACATGGAAAAATGGCATTGTTCCTTTTGAAACATTTTTTTTATGTATTTATTTTTATTTGTGTCATACAGGGACTTGTAAATGCTAATTTGTCTATTCTCTGCACATGGAAAAACTCCACAGGGGACAATTCACACATGGCCTCCTGAAATGTCTCAATGATCCCTGTATGACAACTTGGCCCTTGCCCTCCTGCAGTGTTGCTGGCTTCAAAAACTATGCTATCTTTTAATCAGGACAAACATGTTTTCACCCAACTAAAACTATTTGGCAAGGGGGGTTTGTTTTATATTAGGATAGAACTGTTGTCTCCAAAATTTATGAGACACAATATAGATGGCTTCAGAGCAGAACTAGGGGTCAGCGATCATCTGATAGGGATTTTAAATTCACACCTCAGTGGGACATCCTTTGGAAACAGATGTGAAATATATAGAATATACAGATGATTATCTTTGAGGTAATCTGTTTTTTTTCTCTGGAATGGTTGTTTAAATTAAGTACACCAAATGTTCTATTGTCCTCACTTGTGTGTTTAGAATAGCTTTGCATACTAAGTGGGGGGGGGGGAGAGCTGAAGATGTAAGCATGAGTGAAGTCAATTTTTCTGAATGAGTGAATCATTTGCTACTGACTAGCCAAATATAGGATTAATATATAGATATATATAATCTTTACTTATACCTTGACATAAATCCCCCTTCCAATTTTAAATAGATGTAGTACACATGTATTTAAATTGGCTTAAAGTCAATGGTATTTGGTGAGGATGCTGACCGTACACATCATAGACAGTCTTCTATGTAGAAAGTCTGTTATTTTTGAGCCTTCATGTTCATAAACTACAGTATGTCTTTAGTGCATTTGGGGATATGACACTTCATTCTCCCTCTATGACTTGTAGTTGGGACCTAGGATGACACGCTCGCAGCTGATTGATATGGACCCATTTATCTATGAAACTTTCATTTTTGGGGATCCGTATTTTATAGGCCACTGGAGATATTTTGTCAGTAATGACAAAAGGACCTTTCCATGATGGAAGAAATTTCTTCTCTCAAACCTGATCTCTTCCAAAGTTATAAAGATAAACTTTATCATTTATTTCATATTCCTTTTTGGACGTCTTGAGATCATAATAGGTTTTAGTGGCAGTTGCAGCTTTCTCTAAATTCCTTTGAGCAAATGCAAATGCATATTGCAGGTGCTTTCTTAGGTACTCCACATATTGATGTGTATTGGCAGCGTTTATCAAGTTTTGGTCTGATGTACGGTACAGCAGATGCTGAGGTAGAACCATTCTTCTACCAGTCATCAGTTCAAAAGGTGACATCTTGGTAGCACTACTCGGAGTTGCTCTTATTGTCATTAAGACTAGAGGTAGTTTTACATCCCAGTCTTTACCTGTTTCACTCACAAACTTTTTGAGGATTTTCACAATGGACTGGTTGTAATGCTCTACACCACCACTTGAGACAGCTCTATAAGCAATATGGAGCTTTCTTTTTACCCCTAGTATTTTCCACATTTTTGTCATCACTTCGCTAGTGAAGTGGGTTCCCCGATCTGATTTGATTCTTTGGGGTAAACCAAATCTGGAGAATACGTGGTTGATGAGCAACGCTGCACATGTTTCAGCACTATTGTTAGGTGCACTGATGCACTCTACCCATTTAGTGAAGAGGCATGTCACTGTTAACATGTATTTGTTACCTCTTGATGACCTAGTTACTGGACCAATAAAATCAATTTGTATATCTGACCATGGCATTACCATCCCCCTTTTCTGCAATGGCGCTCTATGCGTTGGCGCAGTGGGTTGGAACTGTGGACAGATTAAACAAATAAACAACCTTGACAGTAGGTTTGAACATCTTCCAACATGTGTGGCCAAAAAGCATAATCAATATTTCATACGTGAGTTTGGCACCACAATGACCAGATGTGGGAGCATCATGGGCATGTTGAAGCATTAGACCTCTGAACTTGGTGGGTACTACCCATTGCTGAATGCCAGTTTTGGAGGTCCTAATTAACAAACCATCCTGTAACTTGAATTGTGTTCTGGATTTCATTAAGATTCTAAGATCTTCTTTGCCAATACAGTCATCTTTTGATATGGGGTTGCTTTCAGGAACTTCTATGTGTTTATAGAAGATGCCTACAATGGGGTCTTCTTTTTGACTAGTGATCAGGTCCTCACTAGGAGAATCCTGACTTTTGTACCAAGTTAGGCTCACTCTGTTGTTTTGCCTGGTTTCTGGTAATGGCTTCGATCTGAAGTGCACCCATTAAGTGGTCAATATTTAGGAGTTCCCCAGTTATGGCTCCCTGTTTGGCTAATTAATCCGCTAGATCATTGCCTTCCTTATCTGGGCATAGAACCCTGGAATGACCCTTGGTCTTTTTCCAGTGTATGGTTAAATCATTAGATACCACCAGATTATCAATCTCGCAGAACAACTTGCCATGCTTGACTGGTTTGTTGTTGCTTTTCTGCATGCCATTTCATTTCCAAGTTGGCAGGTATTCAACAAAACTGTCACGCACATAATTTGAGTCAGTTATGATCACAAATTCATGAATACCATGTTCAATAGCCATTTCAATGGTTTTTAGAACAGCAGTGAGTTCTGCAACTTGACTGGATCTTGGTCCAATGTTGAAACCTATAGATATATTTGAGAATTCATTTGTCCAAGTTATACCAATGCCAGCGACTAATCTGTGCTCATTATCAATATTATCAATAGTGGCATGGTAAGAACAACCATCAACATATACCCAAGGTAATGTTTGACAATTGTCCTCATTGTACATTTTATATGGGGAAAGCAATTGTTCCTCCAGGAAATCATCTTCTGAAAATTCTTCCCCAGGATCTTTAGCAGTACAGTTGTGGAGCTCAGCAAGCCCCTGTGCGACTGGGTTCTTTTTATTCTGCTTGTAGCTCATTTCTAAAGGCCAGCCTTGTAAGGAAAGAGTCCACGCTGTTATGCGGCTATTTGACAAATTCCCGTCTTTTATTCTTTCACTTTGCAAATATAGCAAAGGCTGGTGGGCCGTTTCTACAATAATTTTCTCGCCCTGTATATAGCTGAGGAAATGTTGTAGAGCCCATACAGTAGATAAGAGGGCTTTTTCGCAATCAAAAATTTTATTTCTACTGGGGATAGAGTTTTGCTCGCATAAGCAATGGCTTTGCTTAAATTATCATGCTTTTGGTATAAAACAGCACTCATGCTTACATCTGTGTAACCTGTCTTTAAGAAGAAAGGTTTACCACATTCAGGGTATGCTAAACAAGGTGCTTGTGTGAGTTTTCTCTTCAGCTCTTTGATGGCTGTCTCTTGAGACTCACTCCAGTGCCATTTCACATCCTTCTTTAGAAGAAGTAGTAGTGGTTTAGCTAACTCTGCATAATTATCAATGAATTTGCGAGAATAATTTGTCATACCCAGGAATGATCTCAATTCCTTTAAGTTAGTTGGGTTTTTAGAATTTACTATAGCTTCCACCTTTTTCTTCTGAGGATTTAGCCCTTCAGAAGTAACTTCATGTCCCAAGAAGTTTACACGAGTGCGGCACCATTGAGCTTTTTGTAGGGATAATTTGACACCTGCCCTTTTAAGTTGGCTGAGGACGTGTTTAAGCTATGCAATGTGTTTTTCAAAGTCTGTGCTTTTGATTTAAACATCATCGACATAAGATAAGGTCCCCCTTTCCAGTGCATCGGGCATAGCCTTATGCATGAATACAGCAAATTCATGTCCAGAATTTATGTAACCAAAAGGAAGTCTCTGAAATGCATACTGGATCTTTTGGAAGGAGAATGCCAGCTTATACTGGTCCTCCTCATGTACCTTTATGGTCCAATATCCCAGTGCACAATCAATGGCAGTGAATATTTTGGATCCATGCATCTGTGCTAGGCACTGGTCAATGTATGGTACAGGCCAGCCAGACATGTACACTCGTTTGTTTAGTTGTCTTAAATCAGCACATAAACGCCATTGTCCACTGGGCTTGAGAACACCTAGAATAGGATTGTTGTAAGAGCTGTGCACCTGTCTGATAATACCTCTATCTTCCAAGTTCCTTATGATTTCTGCAAGAGAATCATATGAGGCTAAAGGAAGTCTGTATTGTTTAACAAAGACAGGTGGTGCATTGGGATCTGTTTGTATTCTTGCAATGTGCAAGTCTGTAGTCCCACAGTCATAAGAATCCCTAGCAAAAATATTCTTGTACTCCATCAGGAGTTCTCGCAGCAGTTGGCGTTCATCATCGCTGGAACAGCCATTAGCTAAGGATATTTGCTCTTCGACTATTTGCTGAAATCCTGGAAAGATTTCAGGCTGTCCTATTTCATAGGCTTCTTCCGACCTAGAGGTGAGATCCCCTGATTATAATTTACATTGCAAAAAATATATAGAGAAAAAATGGATACAACAGAGCACTCAAAAGGTACTGATAGTAAATAATTCTATATATGATGAGATTGCAGGATTGGGTATGATATATAAAACGTAACTTTTAATATTTATAAAAATTAAAATTATATGTATATATTGTGACAAACATTCACACAATCAGGTGTATATAAAAACATTTAAAATAAATGATGAATACTGAGATACCGGATAGTAGCCATATAAGGTGTGTTAAGTGGGTAGGTCTGGCAAGGAAGCACCACAAAATGCTCACGGATTGCACGGTAACTAGTCTAAAAAAGAGGATTGACCTCACACAATAATTAACTAACTGGTGCAATACTGGAGCTGTGCTATCACTTGTCAGAATCCCACACAATTGAAGTAGCTCAAAATTAGGTTAAACACAAATTCCTATAATTATACTGGTCTGTTGTGAGCCTATTCACAACTCAACAGCCAGGGGTAGATACCAACAAAATAACTTGTAAGTTAATATCTATTCTCACTTATTACGGTTAAACACACAAACAAATAAACACTCAGCATTTATCTAGAGCGCCATGACTCTGGGTATTGGGGTAATCTTGCTGTTTGATCAGCTGATCAAACACTAGAGAGGCTTCTTCAATTTTACAGATGCCTTCCTCTGAGCTGAAGGGATAAATAGACTGAATATTAAATAAACCCTCTGGCATAGATGCAAAGGATTGTTCTATTAATTGTTCTTCATCTAAGTGTCCTTCAGGTATTAGCCCAATTATATTATTTTGGAATCCAAAAGTGTAATAACTTGATTCCAGCGCGTATCCTATGGTAGTCCCCTTGGATAAGTTTATATTCTGTGGGGTCATGTTATGCACAATAACATGTATTGGAATAGTTCCAATATTTACCAAAGGAGTGTGGGCCATTGTGACATCCAGATTTTGTATTCTATGGGAGAGGCAAATTAGTGTTTCAGAAGTTTTTAATTTCTGGCCTCTCTTTACCTGTAATGGTAAAAGAAATTTATCAGCCCCAGCAGGAATTATAACATCGTTAGACACCTGCATATTTACAGCATATGGTAATTGCTGGTTTGATTTCAGGGCTGCACTTTCATCCTGAAATACTTCAGGGTCCCCCTTTAACCTGCTCCAGAAGCAAGAGTTAATCAAATCTATTTGTATTGCATGTCTATGTAAGATATTATTGCCAATGTATATTTGATTATGGGGAGTATTTAAAACTAAAAACAGGTGCTTCACTGATTTATTACATATAGATACAAATAATAAGCACTTAGCTGTGATGTTATAGCTTTCAAACCTGTTATCCAGGTTGTGGACACAGTGGTCTTGGGGAGAAAGATATTTAATCACCTTAGGTTCAGCTATCTGTGCTAACAAGCCTTCGCTTATATAGCTAGCTTCCTGTTTTAAGTTCAACTTGGCATATTTTGTTGTGCCAAAGACATGCACTTGTATAGATCCTCTTTAACTCTCTCAATCCCTGCGAGGTATTGAGCGTGCCCCCCCCTTTAGGGATTTTATGATCCCCCTTGTGGAGAGAGATGGTTAATACATCGCCATCTAAGGAAATATTCGCTATCTTTCCAGGCGAAATTTTAAAAGTATTACCATCAGAGCCACTTAAAGGAGTCTGATCATCTATCTGTAAAATAGTGATTTCAGGTACAGAGTTATTCCTGAAATTAATCTCCACAGCATCTGGTTTCTCTTCCACCATGTGACAGTTATGTCGGGGGCGAGATATACCAGATTTCTCATAATTGATAGGCCTTTTACCTTGTGACCAAATTACATTATTTATGCAATCAATTATGGTGCTTAGTCGCTTCAGGAGATCACTACCAACGATATATCGACTTAAACGATCAGTTGGCAGATCCACTATAATGACAGGGTGTCTTATGACTCTGTTCCCTAGTTTAAATTTTAACCAGACCGTACCATAGACTTTTAGAGAGTCACCCCAACACCTATTAGAGAACCATCAAATTCTTTTTATTTTAGGTTTGTGGGGTGTTAGCTCATTTAGCTGTGTGTAGTACCTGTGGGATAAAATAGTTGCCTGAGATCCAGTATTAATTAATCCCATGATAGGGTTGGAGACTGAATCTTGCAGCTCGGCTAATACATAATATCTTCCTGCAGTTTCTACCATTTCACACATAAAATTTGCATTACTGTACATCTGTGGGCTTCGCCATGTGTTACCTGAATCCGCCATGTTTTCCCGTGCAGAGGAAACTTCACACCTACCGGTCCCCTCTTTGACAGGGTCGGCCGGATTCTTGTGCACTGCATCTTTGGAAATAAAGTTAAGAGAACGCTGCAAATTAAGAATTTGGTCAAATTTTTCCCGGCTGAGGTTGCTCGTCATCACAGCTAAATCGTCCGTTTCCGGTCTGTGGGGAGAGAACATAATTAGTACCATTTTTGACAGTTATTTTATTTCGCATATCTCTCCCCTCTCTTTCAGGTGATACTGCAGTGTCTATGACTGTGCCTGTGGCCCACTGCTCGCCACTGGCTGTACCCCTAAAAAAGTATTGTTCGGTTGCTGAGCCGTAAGTTTTTTACTCATATTAGCGACTTGTTCGCTCAACCGAATTAGCTGGGTACTAAGCTGATCTACTTGATTGTACAAGTTACCCCTACTCCTGGGCCTATCCCTTGATGCCCCATAATAATGATTCCTGGACCATTAGTTCCCCTCAGAATCAGAGCTGCTATTTCTATCCTGGCATGGTTGCCCCTGGGGTTCAATTTGTTCAGCATTATTATTTTGGGGAGCATTATTTACTTGGGGTGTCTGGTTATCCTGAGAATACCTTCGCCATCTATTGTATCTACCTTTGCGTGGGTACCAATTATTCTGTGGGTATTCTCTTTTGGCGTAATTATTCGCCTGAGTATGTCCCCCGCTTTGGCTATAGTCTCTCTGCGCCTCAGCCCGTGTTGGGGGAGGGGTAGAGTTAAACCTCTGTGGAGATGGCCTGTTTTCTCTGGCCACTTCCGAGTAGGTTTTCTTTTCAGACTCCAAATTTAGGGGGCTAGGTGACACCCTAGTTTCAGCCACTATTTTAGGATTGGGCTTTTTCTCCCTTTTATCCCCCTGTTCACTGGACTGCTGAATAGAGTATAACTTTGTACTCTCTTTGATCAGCCATTCCAATGAGCAGTTCTCCTCAAAATCTCTAGCTAAGTTGATTTTGATGGGTGTGGGCAGTGCTTCAAAAAATAGATTCACAAACTCTGACCCTTCAAATATGGGATCATCTTTGGCCATACTGCTCTGAATTCCAATTTTTATTATATGTGTTATTGTATCTGTGGTTTTTGGTGTTATTATTGTAAGACTAGTGATGTCGCGAATAGTTCGCCGGCAAATAGTTCCCGGCAAACATAGCTTGTTCGCGTTCGCCGCAGCAGGCGAACATATGCAATGTTCGATCCACCCCCTATTCGTCATCATTGAGTAAACTTTGACCCTGTACCTAACAGTCAGCAGACACATTCCAGCCAATCAGCGGCAGACCCTCCCTCCCAGACCCTCCCACCTCCTGGACAGCATCCATTTTAGATTCATTCGGCAGCTGTATTCTTAGTGAGAGGAGGGACAGTGTAGCTGCTGCTAATTTAATAGGGAAATCTAGTGTATTCAGTGTCCACTACAGTCCTGAAGGACTCATCTGATCTCTGCTGTAAGGACAGCACCCCAAAAAGCCCTTTTTAGGGCTAGAACATCAGTCTGCTTTTTTTTTTCCTCCTGTGTAATCTAATTGCAGTTGCCTGCCTGCCAGCGTGTGTGTCAGGCTCACAGCGTATACTGTGCCCACTTGCCCAGTGCCACAACTCATATCTGGTGTAACAGTAGTGTACATTTAAAAAAAAAAACACTTTTTTGACTGTGAAATAATAGCAGACAGCTGCCAGTACCCAAGATGGCCGCCAATAAGGCAGATGGGGAGGGTCAGAGAGCTGTTTTGGGGGGGATCAGGGAGGTTGGGGGCTAAGGGGGGATGCTACACCACAGCATATGTAAATATGCTATAAAAAAATGAAATTTTTTTATTTTAGTACTGGCAGACTTTCTGCCAGTACTTAAGATGGCAGGGGCAATTGTGGGGTGGAGGATTAAAAGGGAGCTGTTTGGGAGGATCAGGGGGTCTGATGTGTCAGGCTGATCTCCTGATCTCTACACTAAAGCTAAAATTAACCCTGCAATCTCCCTACAAACTACCTAATTAACCCCTTCACTGCTAGCCATAATACACGTGTGATGCGCAGCAGCATTTAGCGGCCTTCTAATTACCAAAAAGCAATGCCAAAGCCATATATGTCTGCTATTTCTGAACAAAGGGGATCTCAGAGAAGCATTTACAACCATCTGTGCCATAATTGCACAAGCTGTTTGTAAATAATTTCATTGAGAAACCTAAAATTGTGAAAAAATTTAAGTTTTTTTTAAATTTGATCGCATTTGGCGGTGAAATGGTGGCATTAAATATACCAAAATGGGCCTAGATCAATACTTTGGGTTGTCTACTACACTTAAGCTAAAATTAACTTTACAAGCTCCCTATATGCTCCCTAATTAACCCCTTCACTGCTGGGCATAAAACACGTGTGATGCACAGTGGCATTTAGCAGCCTTCTAATTACCAAAAAGCAATGCCAAAGCCATATAAGTCTGCTATTTCTGAACAAAGGGGATCCCAGAGAAGCATTTACAACCATTTATGCCATAATTGCATAAGTTGTTTGTAAATAATTTCTGTGAGAAACCTAAAGTTTGTGAAAAAGTGAACATTTTTTTTTTATTTGATCGCATTTGGCGGTGAAATGGTACCAAAATGGGCCTAGATCAATACTTTGGGATGTCTTCTAAAAAAAATATATACATGTCAAGGGATATTCAGGTATTCCTGACAGATATCTGGGTTCCAATGTAACTAGCGCTCATTTTGAAAAAAAGTTGTTTTGAAATAGCAAAGTGCTTCTTGTATTTATTTCCCTATAACTTGCAAAAAAAGCAAAGAACATGTTAACATTGGGTATTTCTAAACTCAGGACAAAATTTAGAAACTATTTAGCATGGTTGTTTTTTGGTGGTTGTAGATGTGTAACAGATTTTGGTGGTCAAAGTTAGAAAAAGTGTGTTTTTTTTTCATTTTTTCCTAATATTTTATAATGTTAGGTGATTTATGCCCTTTATGGATTAAAACCAGACTCTGCATCAACTATGTAATTTTCCATGGGAGTTTTGCCATGGATCCCCCTCCGGCATGCCACAGTCCAGGTGTTAGTCCCCTTGAAACAACTTTTCCATCACTATTATGGCCAGAAAGAGTCCCTGTGGGTTTTAAAATTCGCCTGCCTATTGAAGTCTATGGCGGTTCACCCGTTCGCGAACATTTGTGGAAGTTCGCAAACCCAAATTTTTATGTTCGCGACATCACTATGTAAGACCCATCTGTATATGAATTATGGTTTCTTTGTTTATTGTAGCCTCCATAATTCCCCTCATAATTTCTATAACCATTATTGCATGAATATTCTATTTCATTATCATTTCTGCTAAATTTATTTGAGTTACTTCTGGGTTGGTAATGCATTGGTGTCCTATCATAGGTTGGTCTATATTCCAATTTCTCCCTATAGTCTCTATTATATATCGTTCTGTCTGATGGTATTCTTTCTCTTTGATGAAAATTCACATTGTGATGAGATGCATAAGAATAATTGGGTCTTGGTCTATATATATATATATATATATATATATATATATATATATATATATATATATATATATATATATATATATTGTTTATCTTTGTATTGTCTAATGGGTGGAATTTCTGTTGTGATGGATACTTCTGTTGTTTATCACTTCTTCCTCTGTGTCAGGTGTCAGAGTAATCTTCCTTATCTCTTTTGAATTTTCTTAAATTTACTTGGTGTAATTCGTGGTTTAAAGTGTTTTCTCATAATTTCTCTTTGTGTAGTTTTGTAATCCGTGGTTTCTTTTTTAAATCTATTAGTTAATGTTACTACATTTTTCTCTACAATTTCAAGTGAATTCTCCCGTGATTTTAAAAAAAATATTAAGTAGTGTGGTTGAGGCATTTTCTAATGCATCATTCCATTCTTTCTAAAAAAAAATTTTTCAGTCCCCTAGGTACAATAGCCAATACAATGTATTTATCTAAAATTTTTAATTCAAGTGTGTGTGTATATATATATATATATTTATACCTGTATATTATATATTTCCGCTGAGGGGATTGTGAATTGCCACATTCAATACAAAAAGAACTGTGAAGAATAAAATCTTTATCCTTTCAAGGTTAAAAGTAGCCTTTTCGGAAACTAGATATATTCAGTCTGATTCTAAGCTAAAAGAGGATATTGCTGAAAAAGACATTTGTAGTGTAACATTATTAATTGATGCTATTGTGATTTTATCATTGTAACACATTGTGAAAAGCTGCTAATTTAAGTTGTTAGACTGTGACAATAAATCATCACATATCTACTTTTGTCAATGCTATAATTATCACAAAGTTTATAATATTTTATTATTTTTATCCATTTTTAGATTGGCAGACGTCCCTAATCAGTTAGTTCAATTTTAATATTTTTCTCTTAACCCCGCATTCCAACATATATCTAATAAACTGCTTATATTGATAAAACATCTCCTATTTGATATTTAACTATATCCGTGCTTTTAGCGCTGCTAATTCTATTTCTACTTTGCATCACTTTGTAAGCAGCCAGCACAGTGCAATCTGAAATTGTCCATGTTTTAAATCAGCACAGCCCTAAACCTGCATTAAAAGAATAATCTGTCATACATATTAAAGATGTTAAAAACACTTTTTTTATGAAAAGGTTAAAATGGTTTATTTTGCTATCTGACAAATAAGCAGACCATCCACTGCTTTATTGGTAGACAGTGACATACCCACCATGCATAAAACAAAACAAAGAAACAAACATCAAGTTAAAAATAAACTTTAATACATTTTAAAATGCAATAAAATGACTTGAAGCTGAGATACAATAAAGCAGTTAGTATTATATGTTAGGGTAAGCAAAGGCAGATGTATGCTGTGCGTTCTTATACAACAGTCCATCAAGATTCTAAGTTACAAAGGATACAAAGTTACTGCCCTCTAGAGGACACAAATACTAATGCTTTTCGCTAGTTGATACTGTTATAAATTACTATTTATTGTATTTCAGATTTGTATATTGGAATATATTTGTAGCTTTATGGAGTCAGAATTCTGTTTCTTCAACTTTATATGAGAATTGTATTTGTTGTATTAATGTATTTAGTAAGTCCTATTTCAGTTTCCGGTTTTATTTTATTGTTTCTATTGTGTTTCTTGCTTTTTCGATTATCCTTTTAACAGTTCTGGCACAGCAGGGGTTAAAGAGATGGAATTTGTCATAAAACTATTCTTTTGTACTATTACACCAGTGTACTCGGATCATTCTGGTTTTGTCACTCAGTCAAGGTATGTTCAGTTTCCCAATTCATTGCTGAAGCGCAAGAATTCAGTCAGGCCCAGCATAATTTTCTAACAATTGGACTTGCAAGAGATTCTTACACATAGGAAAACAATTATCTCTGGTATTGTTTCGATTTATATTCTAACTCAGATATGTTTATGTAGTTTAAGACCATTTATATAAGTAGATAATGTAGTAGTAATTGAAATATTAATTCTTCTTTTGTAGAAATGGACCTGTCACAGAATGTTTACAGAAATCCATCTGACTGCACTTACTGTATGTACTAAATAGTTTATAATAAAGTCCTCCCTGAAACATGCATGGTGATTGGACTCCACCTCCATGAAAATATGCTACATAACTTATTGAAGAGATTTTTTTATTTTGCTAACTGCCAAGTCATAAGACACATATGATGAAAAGTCATTTAAAAACTGTGTGATGGTGTGGAACTTTGAGTTTTATGGTTTAAATAAATTTTTGATAATGGGTTTGATATGATGCTTGAGTATATTTCTGGGACAGCAGACGTAGCAAAGGCTGAACATGCGAAGAGCTTATTTAACTGTTTTTGTTCACTAACAATTTCTCGGAAGCTTCTGCTTTGTATTTCTATGAAGTGTATAAATTTGGCTGGTGTTATATAAGGTGATCTGGATCTCATTAAATTGATCTCCTCTTTATTCTATAAGGCTTTTCTCTAGGAACAAATTGTATTCATGTGAAAACATGTACAACAATCACAGTTAATTTATTTGCAAACTAAACATTATTTAAAATGTTTTACTGATACCAAAATTATGTAAACAATGCTAGCTTAAAGATATATAATGAAAAAAAGGAATAAGCAAATGCATCACAAAAATGTATTCATTGTAGCAGTTAAAAACACTACTCTAAAGCCTGGAACGTTTTCAAACTTACAGTTTTACTTAGCACACGTACAGTCCAGTGGTGCATTGGTGGGAGCAACTCACTCACCTATATAAATTGAATATTTGATGTGATAATGCAAATCAAGCACTGTGAATGTATGATGCAAACAGCAAATCATGTCTATATAAGATTATGCTTATTTTGTATAACTATATCACAGTACACAGTCCTGGGGTCACTATACAGGACAATGAGTCTAGATGCCACATGTTGGGACTATGGTATCACCCCAATGAGATATACGGGC
Organism: Bombina bombina; assembly: GCF_027579735.1. Classification (NCBI taxonomy): domain Eukaryota; kingdom Metazoa; phylum Chordata; class Amphibia; order Anura; family Bombinatoridae; genus Bombina; species Bombina bombina. The sequence continues at coordinate 1,226,214,313 of NC_069500.1, read as the reverse complement.
ATTTTTGTAATGGCTTGCCATTGTGGTATCACCAAGCCTTTCCATGACAGAAATGTGAGAAGTCAACCAATTTAAAGCCTGGAAGATGTAATCTGGCATTTGAATGAATGATTCCAATGAGGAAGAACACTTGCATTATTTTCATTTTCAATCTTGACTAAGTAGGACCAATTGTTCTTGCCTTTTATGCCCAAAACAAATACTAAAAATCATTAATAGACATTAGGGGTTATTAAAGAAGGATAACTCTTTGAATGACATCATAGAAGACAAAACAAGAGTAGTCTTTAGAGGAGTACCCAATATAAAGGACAAAGTAACTAAAAGTTACGTTATACAGAACCCTAAAAACACTTTTTTTAGGTTGAATGAAAGCCTAAAAGGATTCCATAGGTGTGGAGGATGTATATGGTGCAGAAGTTTTGCTAAAACGATAAACATAATCAACAATTACAATCTTCGTCTAATAATGATCATAAAAACTAAGATTTGAATCAATAACATGTAGATCTGCAAATGTCATATTTTGGAATGTTCATGTGGACTCCAATATATTGGGTGTACCTCAAGAAGTTTATCTACAAGGTGCAGGGAACATGTGGGTATCATCAAAAGAGGTTTTGAAAAAAACTATCAGAACATTTATAAAAAGTACATCATTGTGACACTAGACAAATTACTAAATATATGTGTATCAAAAGTACTACATTTTATTTATCTCTACTGGGGGGTTTGTTTAAGCGAAATTAGGTTGTAGGTTTGGGGGTGATTTTGCTCATCCCTTTAAGCTGTATCTCTTCTTTTCTTCCACCCTTCTGTTTCCTTCCTTGTGTACTATTTGTCCTTTAGTTATCATGGGTCTATTAAGGGGGATTTAAGTAGTAAGTTTCAGTTAAAAGGACAGTAAATGGCTTTCTGTTGTCTTTCTATAGAATAACATAAACCAAGCCTGTCCCATTAAAGTAAGAAAACCTAATCTCCCAAAACTCACCATTAAACTCATTGAAACTAACTTCGCATTTAAATGGACCAGAAATAGTATCAAATATCTCGGAATAAATTTGACCCCCCACTCATCTAATCTTTACAAGCATAACTACTCTCCGCTATTCAAGAAAATCCGTTCAGACCTTTAAAAATGGCAGACATATAGATTCTCTTGGTATGGAAGACTGACCTCTATTAAAATGAACATATTACCGAGACTACTATATTTATTTAGAGTCTTGCCAATAAAGATCAACACACAGGACCTTGATTCTATCCAATCAGCCTTACACTGTTACCTGAGACAAGAAACAAGCTAGGATCCAAGCCAGAGTCCTGGCGCGGCATAGACAACTGGGGGGGGGGGGGGGGTTACCCAATTTGCAGGATTACTATAGGGCATCTAGACTGGCCCAGATCTCTATATGCGGTAGGAGGGATGCAAACATCCTTTGGCCATCCCTGGAATCTGAGTTGGGGGAGCTCAGCTCCCCTGAAGATATCATATGGGATTCGGGGTTAGGAGGGGTGGAGGCCATACATATTGCCCCAATTACTAGATTATCGATACGGGATTGGAACTCAGCACTTGGGACTGCAGGTATCTTTCCTGTAAACTCATTGAAAAAAACCCTGAAATATCTGATAAACCCAGACCTTAGACCTATCATAAGTAAATGGGAAAATAAGGGACTCTACAGGGTGGCAGACTTCGTTAACAATGGAGCTCCTATCTCCTATGCACAGCCGAGTCTAAAAATAGACCCATTGCCACTGCAGTGGATTTTATATCTACAAATAGCTTCCGCGACCCGCGCTTACATTGCCAATAGAACTATACAACCCACTACAAACTTAGAAAGACTTAGCTGCACTCCTAGTAGATCCAAACACGCAATCTCACTCATATATATTGACTTACAAAAAGCCAGGATTAATTCCAAGTCAACACTAACAATCAGATGGGAGACTGATTTGGGGGTAGAGAAGGATCAAGAAGATTAGGAAAAATTGTTCTATGACTCGGGCAAAAATTTATTAAGTGCGGACCTCAGGGAAAATATTATTAAGACCTCTTTTAGGTGGTACCTAACACCCATCCAAACAGCACATTCTGTTAGAAATGGAACTAGACTCTGTTATAGGGGCTGTGGGGAGGTGGGAACCTACCTTCATATGTGGTGGGAATGCCCGGGGGTCAGAGATATTTGGAAAAATCTATCTAGCCTTTTAAGCAACTTTTTAGACGAGAACATACACCTAGAAATCTCGCAGGCCCTCTTGCATGAAAACTTACCTGCTCTTAATAAACATATTAATGCCTTCATTAGGATACTTTGCACTATTACCAGAACAAGCATAGCAAGATACTGGAAGACGGGTGTGCCCACCTGGGCGGAAATATTGTCCAAAATTAAACAGACATACTGCATGTATGAGTCAGCTGTTCAGATACAGAACACTTCAGATTCCTTTCAGAAAATATGGTACTATTGGATGCTAGGACAGGTAGATGTGGGAACAGTATTAACGGACCCTGACCCATAGAAATAGGATTCTGGGGGCAGTGGAGGGGAGCGGTGGAGGCTCACAACTAGGGGTGCTTAAAGAAGACCGTGATGTGGTGGCAATTATAGGTTTACGAACAGGAGGAAGTAGCTTATATGGAACGACTTGTTAATGTTGAAGGTTATTATTTGGTGTTTTAAGTTTAAGAGTGTTTTTATTGATGTGATTGGTCATTCACATAGAACTGGGGAGTCCCTCCCTTTTTCCTCCCCAAACTTTATCAACCATTCATTTGTCCTTCATGAATATGCTTGATGGCCTTTAAGATAACCACAGTGCTACTGGGGCAGTATAACTACCCAAACACGAATAAGGACATGGAAGACGGAACCCGATGTAAAATGAGGACTTATGCTCTATAATCAGAAGTGGCTACTCGTTGGTACCACAGAAAGACACTGAACTCTTGCCATAACCAGGGTTCATTTCAATCAATTACTTGTAAAGGCCAGATGACCAGTAGATGGCTAATTATGATCGTTACGTTTTGTATTTTAACTTTTAAATGCTCAATAAAAAAATATTTAATCTAAAGTAAGAAAACCTGTGTTAATGAAGCATAGGTTTACAACTGATGAGGCCTATACCATCCTAGCATCTGACACAATATCAGATGTTGCGTGTCTGAGTTTGACCCAGGTCAATATCATGACACAGACACTTGACACAACACAATGTTGCTGAGATATGTTGTATGACTGAGGCATGCGGCCCCTGCCTCTGTCACTGTCCACCAGTGTGGCATAAGTGCCCTATAAATAAATGTACTAGTAAACAACAATAAACCATAGCAATTAAAGTGTTATAAAAGTGCCCAAACTGCTGTAGAAGTTATGTGGTGCTTTCCCCCAGGATATTGGAACATTGTCTACATGTTTATGCTAATAGCCAGTGTACTTACCTGTCAGCACATTTGTCTACTGGGCTTACCACAGTTGCAGATTAACTGCTCTCAGTAGATGGGCCCATCCAAAGCAATACAAATATGGTGCCAGAGATCTCACAAGGTGGCAGCACTTTAGACAAGGGGATTGGCACATAAATGCTAATTTCACCTGAGGGATCTGCAACTTCACAAAAAGGAGCAGCACACTGTAGACCAGGTGATTGGCAGATAAATTGGCATCTCACCTTGAAGCCATGTGACATCTCCACACTGGGAGATTTTCACTGCCTGTTTGTAAACACCTGTCTTCTTCTCTATCCTTTGCAGGCACCCTGATGAGGAAATAGGGTCTTAGACTGGTTTAAAAACTCCTATAAACATGTAGATCAGCACTTCAGAATTCAAATCACTCCATCTTGGAGGCAAAAATTTGACTGGGGGATTCTGGAAGTCGGATTGTTAAGAGATTTGGTATGTAGGGGTGCTTTCGTCTCTTCCTAGATGACTGGAGTGTAATGTCACGTGTGATTACCTCATAGACTCACCATCTTATGAAAAAGTATATTTCTGTTTATTTTTTTAATTTGTGTGATATTACAATCTTAAAGTATTTCATATTCCTTTAAGAAAGTTGGAATAGACGAGTTTTCTGAGGTTGCCTAAAACATAACTAAGTGGTAATGATATATCTGAAACTGTTAAAAGGGAAACTAAAGGCAAAATTAAAATGTCATGATTAAAGGGATACTAAACCCACATTTTTTCTTTCATGATTCAGATAGAGAATGACATTTTAAGCAATTTTCCAATTTACTCCTATTAATTTTTCTTTGTTCTCTTGCTATCTTTATTTATAAAGTAGGAATGTACATCTTAGCAGCCAGCCCATTTTAGGTTCAGCACCATGGATAGTGCTTGCTTAATGATGGCTGACATTTAGCCACCAATAAGCAAGCATAACCCAGGTACTCAACCAAAAATGGGCAGGCTCCTATGCATCACATTCCTGCTTTTTAAATAAAGATAGCAAGAGAACAAAGAAAAATTGATAATAGGAGTAAATTAGAATGTTGCTTAAAATTGCATGCTCTATCTGAACCATGAAAGAAAGAAAAGTTGAGTTTAGTGTCCCTTTAAGACAAAATTAACAACTTTACAATTCGCTTCAATGATTTAAATTTGCACAAACTTTTTATATGCACAACTCTTATTGATCATGTGCAACAATTCACAGAATATACGTACATATTTGTTGTCTATGAGTCTAGATTTTCCTGGCAAAATAATAAATATAGCTATAATCAATTAAATGATGGGGGTCGGTGTATAATAAATAGACAACATACTTTAATGTACAAGTAAATACAGAATAGTTACTTTTTTGTTTTGTGTGTGGGTAAGTCCCATAGGCAGAAGGACCCCTAGCCGTTTTAGAAAAGAGAGACAAGACTTTCCACTATTAAAACTGGATGTTATTGTGCCTCAGCTACATACAATAAATGTATATTTAGTTTTATATCACAGTCCAAAAGAGACAGCAGCACTCACCACTTATGCAAAAATGTCATCTTTATTGGGACTTCAAAGAAAAGGAAGACAACGTTTCGGACCTCTAGTCCTTAGTCATGTCAATACACAAATGCAGGTAACACAACTTAATAAAGGGTTAGGGGTTACAAACCACACCTACTAATTAACTTTTTAGCTGCAAAATCACAGATACTGCTTCAGTATTACCTGACTAAAAGAGGATACACCATCTAGTGACAAAATACAAAAATACAAAAGTGCATGCAAATAAAATCATATAGCAAAAGTACAGAATACAGAGTACAAAATATCAATGTTATATAATTATTGTTCACAAAAGAGGTAGATCAAAGGAAGACCGAAAGGTCATATTCTTTATTCATTCCGTTAGGAAACTAAGTCTCCAATTTATTGATCCAAAATACCTCCTTTAGTTTCAAATATAGTTCCCTATCTCCTCCCCTTCTGGGTATGCTTATGTGATCTATGATCTGAAACCTAAGTTGGCAGATGTTTTAACCTGCCTGAATAAAATGTTCTGCTACTGGATTTTTTATTTTACTATTCCTAATATCAGACCTATGCTCACATATTCTCTCCCTAAACATGGATAACACCCCATGTTTTTATCAGAAATGTATCTTTGGACATTAGTTCTTACAGGGCCTATGTCAGCTTTAATTAGTCTGTCTCTAAGGTTCTCACTTCTCTTGTAGGCAGGCATAAAGCCAGACTGGAATTCCTTCACCAGAGGGTTACATGTACTCAAAATGGCCAATGTTTTCTAAGAATATATAGTTAGGGGAGGAGCTATATAGACAGCTCTGCTGTTGGTGTCCTCTTGCAACTTCCTGTTGGGAAGGAGAATATCCCACAAGTAATGGATGAACCCGTGGACTGGATACACCTTACAAGAGAAACTAACATTTTAGTGACCACATAGCTCTTTGCCCTTCCTAGCAGTTAAGCAGGCAGAGAGAATGACTAGGGGCTGGAGCTAAGGTGGGAGCTATATAGACAGCTATATATACAGCTCTGCTGTGGGTGCTCTCTCTGCCACTTCCTTACAAGAGAAAGAAAAAAAAAGAGAAAGAAAAAAAAAGAGAAAGGAAAAAAAAAAGAAAGAAAAAAAAGAGAAAGAAAAAAAAGAAAAAAAGATTAAGGAAAAAAAGAGAAAGAAAAAAAAAAAGAGAGAAAGAAAGATCGACTTACTGGAAGATACAGTCCCGAAGAACCGGATTTGTTCAAAAGGATGAACAGTAAAGATATCCTTCCTGAACAAAGGAAGAAAGAACCTATTAATCGTCCTCAAAAAGGAGGAGATCTAATAAGCTCTGCTTCCAAATCATAAAACCCAATAGAACGGGAGGTCCCTCCCCCTTTTGGCCAATGCACCAACAGTGGAATGAAAATATTCCAGATAGGGACAATGACTCCACGAAGCTATCCTTTCTCTGCCGAAAGACAAACTCAAGAGAGTAAAAACTTGCCCAGAGAAACAAAATGTGAAGAACAGTTCCGGCCTCTAGGACCCCTGGAGCCAATATTATCCAACAACCAGTGCCCATCCATGATAGTACCTAAAACAGGTCCTGCCTGTCACCTAGGGTAGATGGACCTGCTCTGACTGGACTGGAAGCTAGAAATAACTCCTTCTCTTGTGTAGAAAGAAAGAACAGACTTAACTAGTATCCAAAACAGGTCCTTCCTGTCATCTAGGATACCCAGGCCACTCAAGGGCAAAAACAAACTTCTAATTTCCAGCAATGCTGGAAAAACTGAGAAAAATCCAAATAAAGAATTATAAGCTCCGAGGCTTAAAACTTTGTCTCAAAGTTATTGGGGGAACAAACCCGAGCAGAGATCTGGAAGCTTCCACCGGAAGTCTCCAACAATCGCGACCATCAAAGACGATAGTACCAAAAAAAAGCAAACAAAAAAAAAACATGTGACGAAACATCTTCCTAAGAAGAGTTTCTACAATAACCCAGACCTCTAAAAACAAAAAACTATCCGAAATGGAATAGCAAAAGAAATAGGCAAGCGGCCAAAGGAGTGTGCAAACAAAAACAGGTCCAGCCTGTCATACAACACAAACCCCCCATAGAGCTCGGAACTGGGATTCTAAATAATAAATAAAATATAAAACAAATTATATATATATCTAGATGATAAGAAATAGGATCTCCATCCCTCTCCACTCGTCTAGTCAAGATCGCTATCTGATTTAAGAGGATTGAGATTCAACTGATGGATCAGTACTGGGAACCTCTAACATCGCCAAAACCTCTCTCAGAAGTAAACGCAGGCATGCCATTATAAATCTAAATGCTAAATCCTCCTCAGTCAGAGGAATCAAGTCAGCAGACTCCGACCCTGGAGGGTGTACCTCTGAAGCCTCAGAGTGAACCGCATCTCCAGATGACTGATCTAATACAATGGTCATTTTACACAATGGTCCCTGGGCAGGAGTGCATGGATGAACCCTTCGTTTGCATGTAGCAGGAAGAGGCAAAAATCGCTAAGGTCGTAGAGATGGCCATGCGGAACTGCGCAGTAACCTCTGGTGGAAAAAAGCCCCCTTCAGGCAAAGGAGCAGCGGTACTTGGGGAAAATGCATGTGTAGGAACAGAAGATTCTAGGGGACACACCTCATGAGACGAGTAATCCTCAGAGGCGGACGGCTCAGTGGTCTCTAACATCTCAACATTGGTTGATGAGAACACCCTATAGCGGCATACGGAATATAATTGAGAGGGCTGGGCTACCCGGGCCTCCTCACAATATACACAGGTATCAAAATCTGAATCAGAGGGATCCCCCTCTTAAAAAAAAAAAATCAGAATCCTCCATAAAACGTGTCTAAATTAAATTATAGAAAGAACAACTGGCACCTTATACCCCCAATGGCTGGGACATTCACCAACTCCTATGACCCAGAGAGGTAGAGAAGTTGGCTCCATTCTGCAAAAAACTCTGTCACGAATTGGAAATTGAAAAAAAAGAGAGACCACTCCCGGGCACATGGTGCATCATGCAGGACTGCCCCTGCTAAGGAAAAGCGTGCCAGCTTAATAAAACTGTGCAGCTCTCAAAATTGAAATCACATAACAAATATGATTAAAAACCCCCACTGTTCAATAATCCCCCTCAGGAGATCTTTACCCTTAATTCTATAAAGATAAAGGAGTCCCACTGTGACCCTGTCTTCTATCTTTAACATGTGTATAAAAAAATGAAACAATCTTACTGGAATCTATGCCGTGAGTAACACGGTCCATCAAGTTTGACAGATTGTAGCAGCACTTCTGATATGGACTTGAGTAAAGAAAGCAGGCAGCGGAACTCGTCAACGCTGATTGCTTAAGGAGCTGTTAATATGAGTCTGGATGATTTCGCAGAAAGAATCTCCCTACATCTCTAGACTCCAACTCATCAATGCTCTCACTGATAGGCTGACAAGACTACTTAAAACTCCAGTCCCATCTCAAAGGGCAGATAGCCATCCTAAGGAACTACTCCAAAATCTTCTGACACTTCTCTGCCAAACTCCTGTGACGAAAGAATGACTCGGGGATGAGAGAAGTGGGGGAGGAATTTAATCCTTTGGCTGGGCTTCTTTGCCTCCTCCTGGTGGGCAGGTTCTGTATTACCCAAAAGTAACGAATGTAGCGGTGGACTCTCCCTGTATTAAGAATGAAATTGGGTTTCATATCCCTTTAAAACTAATCAAATGTTTCCTTAATATAAATAAATATTATATACCAACTGTGACTGATCACTTTAAAAATTACTAAGTACATCTAATAAAACAAAATAAAAAAAAACTTAATACCACCTAAAAGCTTTTAATCTTTTATCAGCCTTGCACAGATTGTAAACTGTGATGGTCTATGAACAGTACCAATTTGCCAAGTAGTCCTTAAATTTATAACACCAATAATTATGAAATGTCTTTTTATACTACCTTAAAGGACCAGTAAATACAGTAGATTTGCATAATCAACAAATTAATGTTAAAAAGACAATGCAAAAGCACTTAGTATGAACTTCAAATTAGTAGATTTTTTTCTTACAAATTTCAGTTATGTATATTTCCACTCCTGTATCATGTGACAGCTGTCAGCCAATCAAATGCATATACGTATATTCCGTGAATTCTTGCACATGCTCAGTAGGAGTTGGTGACTCAAAAAGTGTAAATATAAAAAGACTGTAATTTTTGTTAATGTAAGTAAATTGGGAAGCTGTTTAATATTGCATTCTCTATCTGAATCATGAAAGTTTAATTTTGACTTAAATATCTCTTTAAGCCCATTAGCCGTAACAGCTGGACACTTCAAATTTGCACAAAAAAAAAAACAACCTTTCCACACATTTATTGCACGCCGAGCCTTTTACTGGTTTTATTTAGCAGTACAGTTTGTAGCTCCCAGGTGTTGTATACTGCCCCTGCACATACTGTCATGTGATCACTCCCCTGACCTGTGGTGCAACAATCCGCTCTGAGGTACTGAACGTGACCGAGTCTTTACTTCACACTGATTTTAATGAAGAAACAAAGTTTGATCTCCTCTGTACAATTTGGAACTCCAGGAGAGAGCAGAGTTTTGCTAGATTAAAGAAATCATCAACGCGTTTCACCAATCCCTTGGCTTTATCAAGATCTCAACTGACCGTAGCTGCAGGGACAGCATACTACACACGGGAGCTACAAACTGTGTCCGAGAGACAGGACCGGGGATTTGCACAAAAGTAACCACTGAGAGAAGGCAACAAAATATTGCTACAGTCACACATGGTACTGGCATTTGTTGCTTTGTAAATTCTGGATTGATGTTCCACATATTAAAGCTCTTGGATGTATAACTTATTCAATGATGTGCTTAAATGCTGAGTAAAACCTGTAAAAGGATCTGTGTGCAATAATTTTTTTGAAAATTGGAAGTGTCCATAGACTGTTATGGCAAATAGGCTTAAAGGGCCATTATACACTCATTTTTTCTTTGCATAAATGTTTTGTAGATGATCTAATTATATAGCCAATCAAGTTTTTTTTTAATGTATAGCTTTGCTTATTTTTAAATAACATTGCTCTGATTTTCAGGCTCCTAACCAAGCCCCAAAGTTTTATTTGAATACCGTCAGCTACCTTCTCCAGCTTGCTCCTGTTTGTGTAAAGGGTCTTTTCATATGCAAAAGAAGGGGGAGGGGGAGTGTGATATTTCCCACTTGCAGTGGGCTTTCCAGCTACCTTTTCAACAGAGCTAAACTGTGAGCTTCTAAGTAAGTTTTTAAACAGTTTTATACTGGATTTTTATATCAGTATCTGTGCATCTTATTCTTCATAGTAGTGTCTATTACATGCAATTATATGAATATGAGTGTATGCTGTCCCTTTAAGGTGGTATAAAAAGACATTTGATAACAGTTTATTGGTGTTATAAATTTAAGGACTACTTGGCAAATTGGTACTGTTCATAGACCATCACAGTTTACAATCTGTGCAAGGCTGATACAAGATTAAAAGCTTTTAGGTGGTATTAAAAGATTGTTATTTTTTTTTTCATTAGATGTACTTAGGAATTTTAAAGTGATCAGACAAAATGTATTGTATTAAATTGTATGCAATATTTATTTATATTAAAGACACATTTAATTAATTTTAGCTATTAACCCCTTCTGCGTAAGCGCCCCTTCTGCGTAAGCGCTCTTTGGAGTCGATTTTGATTTGCACATCTAGTTTGAAAAGTAAGAACAGATTTTTCACAAAAGAACTTTAGAGGTTAAGAGTTCTGTGCTAAGCACTTTCCTTTTTAAGGTTTTATTTCCCTTTAATAATATTATAGGGACAGGCCTTGTAAGCTGAGGAATCCTCCAAATGAGGCAAGTAGTATTTGGAATTTGGATATTGAAAAACAATTACAGCAAACAAGAGGTTTAAATTTAGTTGATATGTTTTTCTATGGCAAGACAACAGAAATGTTTATTGTCCCTTTAACTACTATTGGTTATTTATTGATGCATGTTGAACAACCTATTCCAAGCTTTTGAGGCATCCCGGTTTATGAAAACTGTTGTGGCTGACATATTGATATAGTCTCCTTACAGTGATGTATTAAGCTATTAGGTGTACAATATTATATATCCACATATTCCATTAGAGATGACAAGCACAAATATAAGTCTTATTCTGTTTGGTTGCTTTTTCCTGAACTGCTTTTATTATGACACAGTATAGCCCTTCCCACTTGTTTACGCATTGCAATTGCAAAATAATGATTTGTGAGGATATGAATGTACGGATCTTTATCTGGTCTGTTTGTACTTTGACTAAGGTGTGTTTGAGGATAAGCTTTATTTGTGGCTAATAAGTTGCACTGTGTTTGTCAACTTGAAAGATTTAAAATATATATAAGTAAATTTATGTTTACCCGATAAATTAATTTCTTCTATGGTACGACGAGTCCACGGATTCATCCTTTACTTGTGGGATATTATCCTCCTGCTAACAGAAAGTGGCAAAGAGCACCAAAGCAGAGCTGTCTATATAGCTCCTCCCTTAGCTCCACCCCCTAGTCATTCGACCGAAGGTACAGGAAGAAAAAGGAGAAACTTAAAAAGGTGCAGAGGCGACTGAAGTTTAAAATAAAAAAATATAATCTGTCTTAAAATGACAGGGCGGGCCGTGGACTCGTCGTACCATAGAAGAAATTAATTTATTAGGTAAGCATAAATTTACTTTTCTTCTATAAGGTACGACGAGTTCACGGATTCATCCTTTACTTGTGGGATACAATACCAAAGCTACAGGACACTGATGAACGGGAGCGACAAGACAGATGGCTAAACAGAAGGCACCACTGCTTAAAGAATTTTTCTCCCAAAAATAGCCTCCGAAGATGCAAAAGTATCAAATTTGTAAAATTTGGAAAAGGTATGAAGCGAAGACCAAGTCGCAGCCTTACAAATCTGTTCAACAGAAGCATCATTTTTAAAAGCCCAAGTGGAAGCCACCGCTCTAGTAGAGTGAGCTGTAATTCTTTCAGGAGGCTGCTGTCCAGCAGTCTCGTATGCCAAACGGATGATGCTTTTCAGCCAAAAAGAAAGAGAGGTAGCCGTAGCTTTTTGACCTCTACGTTTTCCAGAATAGACAACAGAGAAGATGTTTGACGGAAATCTTTGGTCGCTTGCAAGTAAAACTTCAAAGCACGAACCACGTCCAAGTTGTGCAACAGACGCTCCTTCTTAGAGGAAGGATTAGGACACAGAGAAGGAACAATTACCTGATTAATATTCCTATTAGTAACAACCTTAGGAAGGAATCCAGGTTTGGTACGCAAAACCACCTTATCAGCATGTAAAACAAGATAAGGCAAGTCGCATTGCAATGCAGATAGTTCAGAAACTCTTCGAGCCGAAGAGATAGCAACTAAAAATAGAACTTTCCAAGATAGAAGCTTAATATCTATGGAATGCATAGGATCAAACGGAACCCCTTCAAGATCTTTAAGATCTAAGTTCAAACTCCAAGGCGGAGCTACAGGTTTAAACACAGGCTTGATTCTAACTAAAGCCTGACAGAACGACTGAACGTCTGGAACATCTGCCAGACGCTTGTGCAGTAAAATTGATAAAGCAGATATCTGTCCCTTTAAGGAACTAGCTGATAGCCCCTTCTCCAATCCTTCTTGGAGAAAGGACAAAATCCTAGGAATCCTGATCTTACTCCATGAGTAGCCTTTGGATTCGCACCAATAAAGATATTTACGCCATATCTTATGATAAATTTTACTAGTGACAGGCTTTCGAGCCTGAATCAAGGTATCTAGGACCGACTCAGAGAAACCCCGCTTAGATAAAATCAAGTGTTCAATCTCCAAGCAGTCAGCCGCAGAGAAACTAGATTTGGATGCTGGAACGGACCTTGAATCAGAAGGTCCTGTCTCAGTGGCAGAGCCCATGGTGGAAGAGATGACATATCCACCAGGTCTGCATACCAAGTCCTGCATGGCCACACAGGTGCTATCAAAATCACCGAAGCTCTCTCCTGTTTGATTCTGGCAATCAAACGAGGAAGGAGAGGAAAAGGTGGAAACACATAAGCCAGGTTGAACGGCCAGGGTACTGCTAGAGCATCTATCAGTACTGCCTGAGGATCCCTTGACCTGGACCCGTAACAAGGAAGTTTGGCGTTCTGACGAGATGCCATCAGACCCACTCCCCCGGATGAAAAGTCTGATGACTTAGAAAATCCGCTTTCCAGTTCTCCACTCCTTGGATATAGATTGCAAATAGATGGCAAGAGTCAGTCTCTGCCCATCAAATTATTTTGGTAACCTCTATCATCGCTAGAGAACTCTTTGTTCCCCCCTGATGATTGATATATGCTACAGTTGTGATATTGTCCGACTGGAATCTTATGAAAATGAAATCTGCATAATCCCCATTCCAATGTTTGAGCATGCATAGTTGCAGTGGTCTGAGATGCAAGCGAGCAAACGGAACTATGTCCATTGCCGCTATCATTAGTCTGATTACCTCCATACACTGAGCCACTGACGGCTGAGGAATGGAATGAAGAGCTCGGCAGGTGGTTAAAATCTTTGATTTCCTGACCTCCGTCAGAAAATTTTTCATGTCCACCGAATCTATCAGAGTTCCCAGTAATGGAACTCTTGTGAGAGGGATAAGTTAACTCTTTTTTACGTTCACCTTCCACCAGTGAGATCTTAGAAAAGCCAACACGATGTCCGTGTGAGACTTGGCTAGTTGGTAAGTCGACGCCTGAATTAAGATATCATCCAGATAAGGTGCCACTGCTATGCCCCGCGGCTTTAGAACCGCCAGAAGGGACCCTAGCACCTTCGTGAAAATTCTGGGAGCTGTGGCCAACCCGAAGGGAAGAGCCACAAACTGGTAATGCTTGTCCAGAAAGGCGAACCTGAGGAACTAGTGATGATCTTTGTGGATAGGGATGTGTAGATTACGCATCCTTTAAGTCTACAGTGGTCATATATTGACCCTCCTGGATCATTGGTAAAATAGTCCGAATTGTCTCCATCTTGAAAGATGGGACTCTGAGGAATTTGTTTAGGATCTTGAGATCTAAAATTGGTCTGAAGGTTCCCTCTTTTTTTGGGAACCACAAACAGATTGCAGTAAAACCCCTGCCCCTGTTCTGTTTTCGGAAATGGGCGGATCACTCCCATGGTATATAGGTCTTCTACACAGCGTAAGAACGCCTCTCTTTTTGTCTATATTGCAGACAATTGAGATAGATGGAATATCCCCCTTGGAGGAGAATCTTTGAAATCTAGAAGATACCCCCTGGGTTACGATGTCTAAAGCCCAGGAGTCCTGAACGTCTCTTGCCCAAGCCTGAGCAAAGAGAGAAAGTCTGCCCTCTACCAGCAGGGTTGTGGCGCCTACCTGCCCTCAGGGATTGAAAAAATGGGGTTAAAGCTTCGATTTGGCCCAAAACTTCCACAAGGGCCCTCCGGAGTTGGAGCTTGCTAAGTGAATACAACTGCGCATCTGAGGCGCAAAAATAGGCCCCGCCCATCTCACTTGATGTCTCTACAGCCTCAAAGAACCTCACCAGAGCGGTTTTAAACTAGCCATGTGGGTTCTGATACCAAAAAAATAAGCCAAAATGTACCCTCAATAAAGTTGCCAAAAAAACGTTATTGCCCAAAAAACGTTAACAGCACTCCCAGTTCTCAAAACGTTTGCCCACCAACATTCAAAAACTAATTAGCCCCTTATGCAAGCTTAGTAATGCCCTTCTATAGCTCTTAGGATTACTGCTTACCCTTACCCTCATGGGGATACTGTCAGCCTTTCTGAAATACACAGTCTCTCCAGAAAAAATTACTGAACATACCTCACTGCTATATAGCATGAAAACGTTCCTCACACTGAAGTTTCTTGTACCCCTCAGCCTCTGTGGGAACTGCTCTGGATATTAGTGACAAATGCTAAGATCATCATCCTCCAGACAGAAGTCTTCATCCATCTGCTGCCTGAGAGTAAATAGTACACACCGGTACCATTTAAAACAAAAAACTCTTGCTTGAAGAAATTAAAAACTAATATTTTATCACCTCTTTCACTTTACCCTTCCTAGTACTTAGAGTAGGCAAAGAGAATGGCTGGGGGTGGAGCCAAGGGAGGAGCTATATAGACAGCTCTGCTGTGGTGCTCTTTGCCACTTCCTGTTAGCAGGAGGATAATATCCCACAAGGATGAATCCGTGGACTCGTCATACCTTATAGAAGATATATATATATCTATATAAAACCACTGGTTTTCTTTCAGGAGTCTGAGGACGGGCATCACAGCCCAAAAACGTTAACTCTGTAAAAATTTGATTAAATACGCTTTTGCACACGGAGAGTGCCTCTATTCTTTTGAACTTTCATATGGATACTCTGAGAGCACCCCGGTATTGGACCACTAAATAGTGAGTGCTGGTATTTTGTATATATATATATATATATATATATATATATATATATATATATATATATATATATATATATATATATATATATATATATATATATATATATATATATATATATATATATATATATATATATATACATACACACACATATACATATATATATATATATATATATATATATAAAAATTTATTCTTACCTGATTAATTTGTTTCTTTTTAGATATGATGAGTCCAAGTCCACAGATTTCATCCTTACTTGTGGGATATCGCCTCCTGGTCAGCAGGAGGAGGCAAAGAGCACCACAGCAGAGCTGTATATATAGCTCCTCCCTTCCCTCCCACTCCAGTCATTCGACCGAAGTTAGGAAGAGAAAGGAAAAGCCAAGGTGCAGAGGTGACTGAAGTTGAACAAAAACAAAGACCTGTCTCATAAAAACAGGGTGGGCCGTGGACTCATATCTAAAAAGAAACAAAATTTATCAGGTAAGAATAAATTTCCTTTTCTTTTTAAAGATACGATGAGTCCACGGATTTCATCCTTACTTGTGGGATACAACACTAAAGCTATAGTACACGGATGAAAAGGGAGGGACAAGACAGGGAACCTAAACGGAAGGCACCACTGCTTGAAGAACTTTCCTCCCAAAAACAGCCTCAGTCGAGGCAAAGGTATCAAATTTGTAAAATTTGGAAAAAGTGTGAAGAGACGACCAAGTTGCAGCCTTGCAATTCTGTTCAACAGAAGCATCATTTTTTAATGCCCATGAGGAAGCCACAGCCCTAGTGGAATGAGCCGTAATTCGTTCAGGAGGCTGCTGTCCAGCAGTCTTATACGCAAAATGGATGATACTCTTTAGCCAAAAAGAAAGAGAGGTAGCCGTAGCTTTCTGACCCCTACGCTTCCCAGAAAAAACAACAAACAAGGAAGACGACTGACGAAAATCCTTAGTCGCCTGTAAGTAGAACTTCAAAGCACGGACCACGTCCAAATTATGTAACAGACGCTCCTTCTTAGAAGGATTAGGACACAAGGAAGGAACAAAAATTTCCTGATTAATATTCTTATTCGAAAGAACCTTAGGAAGAAAACCAGGTTTGGTTCGTAACACCACCTTATCCGAATGGAAAATAAGATGAGGAGAATCACATTGCAATGCCGAAAGCTCAGATACTCTTCGAGCAGAAGAAATAGCAACCAAAAATAAAACTTTCCAAGATAATAACTTAATATCTATGGAATGCATAGGTTCAAAAGGAACCCCTTGAAGAACTCTAAGAACAAAATTCAAACTCCAAGGAGGAGCAATTGGTCTAAATACAGGCCTGATTCTAGTCAGAGCCTGACAAAAAGATTGTACATCTGGGACATCTGCCAGACGCTTGTGTAACAATATAGATATAGCAGAAATCTGTCCTTATAAAGAGCTTGCAGACAACCCCTTCTCCAATCTTTCTTGGAGAAAAGACAAAATCCTGGGAATCCTAACCCTACTCCATGAGTAGCCCTTGGATTCACACCAATAAAGATATTTACGCCATATCTTATGGTAAATCTTCCTAGTAACAGGCTTACGTGCCTGGATCAAGGTATCTATAACCGAATCAGAAAACCCTCGCTTAGATAAAATTAAGCGTTCAATCTCCAAGCAGTCAGCTGCAGAGAAACTAGATTCGGATGATTGAAGGGACCCTGAATGAGAAGGTCTTTCCTCAATGGGAGCTTCCACGGTGGCTGAGATGACATGTCCACCAAATCGGCATACCAAATCCTGCGAGGCCACGCAGGGGCGATGAGGATCACCGATGCCCTCTCCTGTTTGATTCGAGCAATCACCCGGGGAAGGAGAGCAAAACGGAGGGAATATATAACCTAGGCTGAAAGACCAAGGCATCTATCAGCTCGGCCCGGGTATCCCTGGACCCGTATCTCGAAAGCTTGGCATTCTGACGAGATGCCATGAGATCCAACTCCGGCCTGCCCCATCTGAGAATCAGATTGGAAAAAACCTCCGGATGGAGTTCCCATTCTCCCGGATGAAATGTCCGTCTGCTCAGAAAATCTGCTTCCCAGTTTATCACCCCTGGGATGTGGATCGCTGTCAAATGGCAAGAGTGAGACTCCGCCCACTGTATTATCTTGGCTACTTCTGTCATCGCTAAGGAACTCCTTGTTCCTCCCTGATGATTGATGTAAGCTACAGTCGTAATGTTGTCCGACTGGAATCTGATGAATTGGGACAAAGCCAACTGAGGCCAAGCCCGAAGCCCATTGAATATTGCTCTCAACTCTAGGATATTGATGGGAAGGAGAGACTCTGTCTGAGTCCATACACCCTGAGCCCTCAGAGAGTTCCAGACTGCTCCCAATCCTATCAGGCTGGCATCCGTTGTCACTATCACCCATGAGGGTCTGCGGAAGCATGTCCCCTGGGATAGATGATCCAGCGACAACCACCATAAAAAAAGAGAGTCCCTTGTCTCCTGATCTAGATTTATTAGAGGAGACAAATCTGTATAATCTCCATTACACTGTCTGAGCATGCTCAGTTGCAGAGGCCTGAGATGAAACCGAGCAAACAGAATGATGTCCATTGCCGCTACCATCAATCCAATTACCTCCATGCACTGAGCCACTGATGGCCGAGGATTGGACTGAAGGGCTCGACATGTATTCACGATCTTTAACCTTCTGACTTCTGTCAGAAAATTTTTCATGGATAGAGAGTCGATTAGAGTTCCCAAGAAGGGCACCCTTGCCTGCGGATTTAGCTTACTCGTTCCCAGATTTACCTTCCACCCGTGAGTCCTCAGGAAGGATAGGACAATGTCGGTATGAGACTTTGCTAGCTGATAAGTTGACGCCTGGATCAGAATATCATCCAGATACGGCGCCACCGCAATGCCCCGTGGTCTTAGAACTGCCAGCAGAGACCCCAGAACCTTTGTGAAAATTCTGGGTGCCGTGGCCAGACCGAAAGGAAGAGCCACGAACTGAAAATGTTTGTCCAGAAAGGCAAACCTCAGGAACTTGCGATGATCTCTGTGGATAGGAACATGAAGATATGCCCAGAGGCAGAACTTTTTTTCACTTTCTGCGATGAGATTTTTTGTAGTGAAAATTTTTCTGCAGGTCATTTTTAAATGAAATTCAGTTTTAACATGCATTTATTTAGAACAAAATAAGCAAATAAAACATTTCTTTAAAACATGGTAAACTTTCACATGTAGCATCACAAATTGTTTATACCTGAAGAGGCTAAGAAATCAGCCTATTAGTCTACCTAGGTTTAGCAAAGAATACCAACAGAAAAAAACAAAATTTGATGACAAAAGTTAATTGGAAAGTTGTTTAAAATTTTCATGCCTTATCTTAATTAATGACAGTTTAATTTTGACTTTACTGTTCCTTTAAGACACTTAAATCCACTTTTATGATCAAATATACTTTGTTCTTTTTACATCCTTTGCTGAAAATCATGCACATATTTTCAGCAGAAATGCACTTCTCTGGGCTACGGCTAGCAGGGGACTGGTGGCTACACACGCTGTCTCTTGCCATTGGCTCACCAGTGCAGTGCATTGCTGTTGACTTAAACCCAGCTGCAGTGTTTTATTTTTAGCATATAAATGGCAGGTGATACTAACGTATGGAGTGTGTAGAAGCTATATATATATATGGTTTGTTTGGACAATAAAAGACAATTACAATATATCAAGAAAGTTTTTTAAAGGGACATTATAGTCGTTTTTAATCTTGCAACATTCTCATTGTGCATCTAAAGTTATCTTTTTTCTCAATATGCATCTGTTACATATTTTTTAGGCATTTTGAAATATTTTAATTTTAAAAATATATATAAGTTCCACTGCGCACGAAAATTTAAGTTGTAGAGCTGGAGCTCCAGTAATTCACTGAGTCCAAAACCGACCTGTATTTCTGATCGTATGCACATCAGTGAATCTGCAGCTTCATCCTCTCTGAAGACGCGCAGGCAGCAGAGTTAGCTGTCACTCAATGCATTGTACCGCCCCTTTATGCCGATTAACAGATCAGTGTCAGTGGTTGCTATAGCAACATAGATCATAAAGACATAAAGTAAATTTCTACAGCACCCATCTTCTAGTATATAGATGGTTATACTCTGTTTTATGGGTCTGACATCCACTTGACCCCCATTGCAAAGTTTAGGCTTTCAGAGTTCCGATCACTCACAACAAAAAGAAAACACTGCGTCTCACAGTAGTCAGCTATAAATCACTGTAGTTGTGAGTGATCGGAACTCTGAAAGCCTCCTCTCAGAGCAGATAACGATCTGTTTAGAAGGAGCATAAAAAAGTGTGCTGGAACAATTGCAATATAACAGAGCAGAGCTGGTATGCAGTTTGCTGTACAATATCAGTTTCTCTGCTAGCTGTCGGTGTTGCAGTAGGAAGCCTGTCAGCACCCTCCTGTGAGCAATAACACGTAATAAAGCTTGAGAATAGCCCCTGCCACCACAGTAATTGTATATTCTACCCCAGAACAAACAGACTCTCAATAACAGGGACTCTCTGCCGTTGAGAATTTCATGCAATAGCAGGCATATGTAAGGCTATTTTAAAACTATATATTATTGTCATTGCCTAGTGATTTCTCTGATTAAACTAATTGAAAGTGCTCATAGAGCAGGCGAATACCGGTGAAAGTGAAAGCTGCCCATTTATTTAATACTGAACCTGAACCGTGGACATAGCTACTTCCCTTCCTAATTACGATGTCAGAAAGAGCTGTGATGTTACAGGGATAAAAGGGAGGCACGGTGCAAATAGACTCTTTTGCAAACATAACGGCTGCAGCGCGGTGATATTAAAATAATGGATTAGTGGCCACCACCTCCTCCTGCAAGATTATTGGCAAGACAGGTATCCAGAGAAGGAATAATATTTGGGGGGCACATGGCAGACTGACTGGTAAAATGCAATGCTAGTCTGGTCAAACAGTGCACTGGTAGTAAGCTTATAGCACAGAATAGTAACAGTCGGTCTCTCAGGCAGCAAATTATTCAAAGCAGTGCTTAAAACTGAGGCGGTCCCCCCCTCTCTACTGAAGCCCGCGCCTAGGCTGTAAACAATTGTTGTGAATGTGCACGCAGCGCTAGTTTATTTTCATGCTCTCTTCTCACACTACCGTGAAAGCTTTTACCCCTTCTGCTTGCCCTAAATGTAAAAAGAAAAACATGCCCTGCGGATATGAATTGTGCTTCCCTGGCTGCACTTACCTCTCAGTCGCAGAAGCAGAAGCCGTTCTGGCGGCTAAAAGTAACAATTAAGATATAGCATCTAAAAATGTATCAATTTTATGAGCAGAGCAGCCATTAGCCAATAATTTCAAAGTAAAAATGTGCTGGTTGCACTGCACAAAGAAAAAAAAAATTCCTGTTGAAGAAAATTCTGTGCTTAACAGAACTGGCCATTCTTTCTGCAGGCAGGCTCCACTTTCTGCGATATTATCGCAGATCGCACTATGTTCTGCCTTGGGGAAGATATGCATCCTTTAGATCCACGGTAGTCATAAATTGACCCTCCTGGATCAATGGAATAATGGTACGAATAGTTTCCATCTTGAAGGATGGAACTCTGAGAAACTTGTTCAGACTTTTGAGGTCTAATATAGGTTGGAACGTTCCCTCCTTTTTGGGAACTACAAACAGATTTGAATAAAACCCCTGTCCCTGTATTGGAACGGGACATATTACTCCCATGGAGGAGAGGTCTCCTACACAACGTAAGAATGCCTCTCTTTTTATCTGGTCTGCAGATAATCAAGAAAAAAGAACCCTTCCTCTGGTTTAAGAATTTCTGAACTCCAACTGATATCCCTGAGACACAATTTCTAGTGTCCAGGGATCCTGAACATCTCTTATCCAAGCCTGGACGAAGAGTCCTGGATCGGGGGCCGACCCTTCATGCTGACTTGGAAGCAGCAGCAGGCTTCTTGGATTGTTTACCCTTGTTCCAAGACTGGTTGGGTCTCCAAGTGGACTTGGTTTGTGAAAAGTTCCCTTCCTGTTTAGAGGAAGCGGGAACTCCCTTGAAATTTTGAAAGGAACGAAAATTACTCTGTCGACCTCTCTGTTTGGACTTTTTATCCTGCGGGAGGAGATGACCCTTGCCTCCCGTGATGTCAGAAATAATTTCCTTCAAGTCAGGCCCGAACAGGGTCTTCCCCTTGTAAGGAATAGCCAGAAGCTTAGACTTGGATGACACATCCACAGACCAAGACGTCAACCATAAAGCCCTGCGTGCTAAGATGGCAAAGCCCGAACTCTTAGCCGCCAATTTAGTAATCTGCAGGGAAGCATCCGTAATAAACAAATTAGCTAACTTAAGAGCTTTAATCCGATCCTGTATCTCTTCCAAAAGTAGTCTCAGTCTTAAGAGATTCTTCCAGAGCATCAAACCAATTGCAATAGGAATCCCTAGTGAACGTAAATTTTCTTAAGGAGACCCTCTAACTTCTTATCCATAGGGTCCTTGAAAGCACAACTATCCTCAATAGGAATAGTAGTACGCTTGGCCAGGGTAGAAACAGCTCCCTCTACTTTAGGGACCGTCTGCCAATAATCCCTAATAGAGTCGGCTATAGGGTACATCTTTTTAAAAACGGGAGAAGGGAATGCCTGGTCTCTCCCATTCTTTCGCAATAATCTCTGAAGTCCTCTTTGGAACTGGAAAGACATCTGAGTAAGAAGGAACTTCCAAGTATCTGTCCAACTTACTCAATTTCTCTGGAGGAACCACTATTGAGTCACAATCATCCAGAGTAACCAACACCTCCCTCAGTAATAAACGGAGGTGCTCAAGCTTAAACCTGAAATAAACCACTTCAGAATCAGTCAGGGGCAAAGCACTCCCTGATTCAGAAAGTTCACCTTCGGATAGGACCTCCGTACTCTCCAACTCAGAACCCCGGGAGGGTACTTCCGCAATCGCCATCATAGTACCAGAGGTTGCATTGACTACATAATTGTCCTTTCTTGTACGCTTGCCATGCGATATGGGAAAGGTAGATAACGCATCAGAAAGTGTAGAGGACAGCTCTGCAGCTATGTCCTTTAACGTAATTGCTGCAGAAACTGGTGAAATACATGGCACCGCTTGAGCGGGCGTTAAGGGCTGTGACGCTTGGGGAGAAAGCTGCGGCATACTCTGCATCTCATCTGTAGACTCTTGAGAAGCATCCGCCTTAGGCAAAGATTTATCAAAAAAAATGTGGTCTCTATAATTTAAAGCCCTCTCAATACATGAGGGACAAAAAGGAACAGGAGGTTCCACAGTGGCATCCAAACACATGGAACATGTTACAGTCTGGATATCATCTGAATCCATGACATCAGAAAGCAAGAAAAAATTTGGTCTTGACTCCTTTAAATTATATAGTTTCTCAATTTATGGCCAAATTGTACAGAAATATCAGCACAAACTAAATACCCGTCAGTACATATGAACCTGACTAGATACTGTGCCTTTAAGAAATAAAATGTTTAACAATTTTTCTTTGTTACTGTAAATCATTTAAACGATATCATCAAGAGAATTTAATAATAACACAAGCACCTCGCCTCAACAGCTCTGCTGAGGCGCCTACCTGCCCCCACGGTCCAGCGACCACTCTTAGGCACTAATCCGGAACATAGCCCGCTACGCCCAAGACCGCTTGCTTAGCTCTCAACCATGCGGTTGTGGGGTCACTTGTTTCTACAAGCAGCCGGGACTTCCAGAAATGAATGAACGCTGCGCGGCAACGAAGGCCAAGCGCCAAAGTAAGCCCCGCCCATTGTGGACGTCGCATCAGCCATAGCCGAAATCAGTCTGAAAAAGCCGGACAGTTAATACAAAACACAGAGCCGTAAACCGGAGTCTCATTGCAAGGCTCCGGCAACATACCCCCAGCGTCTGCCCCAAGTACACTAGACAGTGACCTGTAGGGAAGCCCTCACATAGTTACAAACACATAGTCATTTAGTATCAGTCTTTTAGGCCTAATTAAGTATAGCTCTAGCAGCTGATAAGTAACATCCTCGTGTCGGTTGACATGGCCACATGAGAACCCCACACGCTGTTAAACAGGAAAGCCCTACCCAGAGAGCCCATGTTCCCCAACAGATTAAAGTGTACAGTCATTTCTGAGATAGCAAGTGGCCCAGAAAATAAGACTGTACTTACCTCTATGCTGAGTGACAGCATGACAAGTTTCACAGGATCAAGAGGTCTTCTCCCTCCTGCAGCTCTGTGGACACAGAAAGGGCTTTAGTTAATATCTGCTAAGACCATCATCAGAAGGGCAGCAGTAGTATGGGAGGCGCAGTGAATGTTAAGTCCCACCAGTTCCCATTGCTTTAAAGCCACCTGTAGCTCTACTCTAGAGGCTGACAAGGAATACGGCTACACCCTATAATAAAATAGCACTTACTGGTACCATTTTAAAAATAATAAACTCTTGATTGAAGAATCTAAACTAACACCTCACTTTACCTCTTCCTATCACTAACACAGGCAAAGAGAATGACGGGAGTGGGAGGGAAGGGAGGAGCTATATATACAGCTCTGCTGTGGTGCTCTTTGCCTCCACCTGCTGACAAGGAGGTGATATCCCACAAGTAAGGATGAAATCCGTGGACTCATCGTATCTTTAAAAAGAAATTTATATATATATACATATACACACACATACACACTATGCATGTCTTCATAGTAATTTTTTTGTGTAGTAATAGTAAATATGCAGCCAATTAGTATTGATTCAGTACTGGGGAGGAAATAAGATTGCTAAAATGAGTGAACCCAATTATCATTGCAATATAATCTTGGCAAATGCCATGGAACTGAACTTTGAAGGCAGTCACACTTTTCTTGCTTAAGGAAACACACCTTTTAGTAGAAAGTCTCTTGAACCAAATAAAATATTTATTGCTGCTCACCTCAAAGTTAAAACTCTCTATTAAAAAAAGTAATTTTTCTTCAGTTTTATTTTCTGTAATTATAAAAGATTATAGCAAAGCGAAAGATCATTACAAACATTCAAAAACATATCTATTGCATAAAAATCTTATCAAAATGGTGCAGACCCTAACTTTTCATGCCCCCCCCCCCTTAAAAAAGGACATGAGACAAAAAAAAAAAAAAGTTCATGACTCAAATAGTGGTGTTTTTTTAGAAGCATACCTAGATAGATAGGCACAAGAGCAGCAACGCACTACTGGGGGCTAGCTGGTGATTGGTGGCTACACATATATGCCTCATGTCATTGTCTCACTGGATGTTCAGCTAGATACCATTAGTATACTGCGGCTCTGGAGCTGAATTTAACCCTTTGCAAAGGGGTTAAATACATAGTTCTATGCAAGCAATAGTGCAATAATAAAGTGCTCTAACACACTAGAGCATTTTCTTTTTACACTTATATGTCCCTTTAAGATAGAACATAGGAGACCGTAAGCCCTATATCCAAAAGGCAGAGATTGCAGGTACTATTCCCAATTCTGTAATTACAATATCCAAACATTCTGAAATCCAAACTTTAATTTTTAAAAATCAAACAAACAAAAAAAAACAGTTTCTGATGGTGCTATGTATGCAAAGGTATTAGAAATGATATAAAACTACCTTTAGATTACAGGTATAAGCTGTATTATGACATTGCCTAAATGACATAGGATATTGTTTGCACACTTGGCTCCATCCCCTCTCTCAATCGTCCTATTTTACAGATACAAATATTCCAAAGTCCAAAGTATTCTGAAATCGAAACCCTTTCCGGTCCCAAGCAGATTGGATAAAAGATTTACTATCTGTATCACAAACCTGATTCCCACTCCCCCTTTATATCTAAGCATCAGTTTATAAACCCGAAAACCTTATAAGAACAGATTAGTCCTTACCATTTCATCTCACACCTGTATTTAAAATTAATACGTCTCATAGTTTGTAAAAAAAATGTATTATATATTTTACAAAGCTTCTTTATAAAGGCAACAAAAAAGCCCCAGTAATGTCTTTCTCAGGACCCAGCGATAGTTCTGCAATGAGAAGAAAAAAAAAGTTTTTAAAAATCCTGTATCTTTATCTGTACTGTGTTCTTAATATATTTACCCAGACTCCTCTGCTCCAGTGAAAATCACTGGTAGATCACACTTTCTAAGGAGGCATGTATATGTAATCACTTTACTGCTTAAATAAACATAACTCCATGAAAAAAAATATATATTAACTATTTGCGCATCATTTATACCACGCTACCTAAAAAGCATACAACAGGTGTGTGTTTTCTGTGTTTTTCTTATGTTACACTTTTACTGGGAACCCAAATAAGTAAAGATGAGAAGAAAGTTACACCTAAATGGTCTAGATAAATCTTTTTATGTAGACTTATATTTTAAAGGGACAGTAAATAGCTCCCCCCACCACTTTTCTTATTTTTAAGGGGTCAATCTAGACTCACTCCTGGTAAAGACCCTTCCAGCAAGTGTCATTAGGTTTGCAAGCCATGCTTTGCAGTTTTTGTCTTATCTCAGCTAAAGCCAAAACAGAAGCATATATGTGGCAGGGTTAGGCTTGTAAAGAATGCCATGAGCACAATTTTCAGACTTAAATTACAGGGACATTTTTCTTCTTCTTTCATGATTCAGAAAGTATACATAAAAAAAAAAAGTTTATAAAATTTAATTTGTTCTTTTGGTATCCTTGTTGAAAAGCAAGTAAGCAGGCACATGTCTGGAGCATAATATGGTGACAGTTTTGCAAGAATACTTTTAATAATGTTATACATTGTGCAAATAATGCTGCTATCAAGTGCTCAAAAGCATTCTTAAAAAAAAAACTGCTGCCATATAATTCTCCAAACACGTGCACGATACCTAGATATTCTCTTCAACAAAGTATACCACGAGAAAGAAGTTCATTTGAAAATAGAAGTGGAAACATTTTTAAATACAGGTATACCCCGCTCATACAGCGGGTTAGGGCCCGGAGCCCTGCTGTAACGTGAAAACCGCTTTAAAGTGAAACAAGGCAATTTTAGCTTTCTTTTCACTTGCCAGTGTGTTTAAAAACTTAAAAACATGTTTGAACTAACATATATTAGGGGTGCAATAGTGCTACGTTTAGTTTAACACTAGCACAGCACAGTATTCAATTAGTATTCAATAAATACTGTACCTGTAAAATTGTGAAAATTACTGTAGTAAAATTTTCCAAATCATAGCACTGAGACACAGATTGCACTGTAATGTGAACTAAGCATAACAAAATGGTGCCAGTCACTTTTCTCGCAATCTCACGAAGATTACAGCACTGTTTCAAAATCCTTGGAGGTTGAACTTCAGCTCCACAAAGCGCTGTATTAGCGAAGCGCTGTAAAGTGAGGTATACCTGTACTCAACAACAAAAAATGTTTTGTTTCTTGTCTCTAAAGTATGCTGCAAAGCTGTTGTACTTCGCATAAGTTAACATTTATATCGCATTCTCACAGTGTTAACTGTTCCTTTAAAGTTGTGGAGCATAGATGTGAGCAGTTTAAATAAATATAAATATTTCAGAATCTTCTTTTTGCTTAAAAACAATTATTAAAAAGGGACATAAATCCCTTTTTCAGATTGAGCATGTGATTTTAAATAAATAACTTTCCATTTTACTTTAATTATCTAGTTTGTTTTGTTTTCTCTGTATTCTTTCTTGAAAACTATAGGGAGGCTCAGGAGCTGCTGATTGGTGGCTGTACATATATGCCTCATGTTATTGGCTCACCCAATGTGTTCAGCTTATAAGTAAATTGAAAAGTTGTTTAAAATTGTATTCTCTATCTGAATCTTGAAAGAAAATGTTTGAGTTTCATGTTCCTTTGATGATTCCTGTACACTCGTGTTTGAATTGGGTATACTACATTTCATATGATGTCTAAACAAAATAGAGGATAACTATATCACACTGTAACAATATTAATATTACTTTCATAAGTTGTTGAGAGTCCTTGAGCCATAACTCCAGGGATTCAGCTCCTGGCTAATAGGAGTAGGCAGAGATAAGGCTGGGAGAAGTGGCTTGTGGACTCTCATCACCATTAAAGTAATGAATTTATCAGGTAGCATACATGTTGTTTTGTTTTTATAAGGTGGTGAGAGTCCATGAGCCATTACTCCCCACCTAATCTTTGCCTCCTCCTAGTGGCCAGGAGTAATGTCCCGTGGACTCTTACCACAATGAAAGCAAATTTATCAGATAAGCATACATTTAGTTTTTAGTTTATCGATCAGGTATGGAAATAAAGGCAACACTTCAATCGCTTGCATAGACAAAAAAAAAAAGCTCTGCAGGTATTTTCCAAATAAGTTGAATAGTTATCTCCAAAATAAACATTAGGGATGAAAAGTTGGTTAAGCCAATCTGGGATCTACATTAAAGAGCTATAATAGTCAAAAGTTACATGTTCTAATTTGCACTGCTGTATGTTCAACCCCTATGCAAAGTGGTTAAACACACAGAAGCGTTGTTTGGGACACTCGAATCACTGTTGGTTCAAATTGAAAACCGCCACTGATCCAATCTGCAGCACTAGTTGCATGACTCAGATGTGCCACTACCTTTGCTGATTGGATCAGGTGCTCCTCGGGTCTAGAACAGCACTTCTACTTTGTGTTTAACTCCTCTGCAAAAGTAGTGCAGGGTCAATAGTCATAAAATATTATGGCCCTTTAAAGGAATAGTCTAGTAAAAATTAAACTTTCATTATTCAGATAGAGCATACAATTTTAAGAAACTTTCTAATTGACTCCTATTATCAATTTTTTTCGTTCTCTTGGTATCTTTATTTGAATGTAAGCTTAGGAGCCAGCCCATTTTTGGTTCAAAACCTGGGTAGCGCTTGCTGATTGGTGGCTAAATTTAGACACCAATCAGAAAGTGCTACCCAGATTCTGAACCAAAAATGGTCCGGATCCTATGCCAACATTCTTGCTTTTTCAAATAAAGCTAGTAAGAGAATGAATAAAAATTAATAGGAGTAAATTAGAAAGTTGCTTAAAATTGCCTGCTCTATCTGAATCATGAAAGTTTAATTTTGACTAGAATATTCCATTAAGCAATAATGTATCCAATCTGATTAGCTTCCTTGGACACATAACCCTAAAAACCAAATAGACTTTCTTTTAATGGATATTACCATCCTATTAATAATCTTTTGACCAGATGGATAACTTAAATTGAACAGTGTCTTTGTGTAGTTCGTGGTTCTATTCTGTTTAGAGACTAAATCGTTCGGCTGTTATTGGCCTTACCATAAGCATTAATTGCTTATACAGAGGGAGAGGAGTGCTGTGTACTTTGGACTGGTTCCTTGGCAAATTTGGCTTTGCATTCTTCACAGACATGAGGACAGTGTCTAAAAACAAGAGCGAGACAAATATAATAATTTGGTTAGGTAGATGGATATAAAATAAAACAGAAACTAAAGTCAGGCCTGGTTAAAAAAAAAATTTTTTAATCAAAAACCACAGAAAACACAATTTAACCTATTCTAATTTTGAATGCCTACTTTTTATATTGATACTTACTTGTGCTTGAGGAATCGTGGCCCAAACCCACCACCGAAACCTGGAAAAAACCCAGCATCCCCCATATGGATGCCACTGCGCTCAAACTTCTTTTGACACTGTCCTATATATGAGATCTTCCCAATGGCAAATCCCAGTACACCAGCCACTAAAACAAAAACAAAGTATTATGCACAGGATGGTACTGAAACCACATTCATTAATGCAGTAGCTACCTTTTTATTCTTTGGCCTCACTAAATAACAGACCATGCAAGAGGCTTAGTATTACCTGCAACCATTATAGTGAAGGTAAGAGTGCTGTGAGGAACATAAAATGAGTAGTGCGGAGCCATAAAAACAGAACTTACAATAGGTTTATAGATTTATAAATTCATATTAAATATGATTACGGAGCATAATACTTCAATTTAATTTAATTGAGGTCAGTGAAAACTAAAGGTCACCAGGTTTTTCTTTTAATTTTTTCAAGGGTCCTTTTGTGGGAGAGATTCAAAATTTCCAAAACTAGTCATGAAATACTGAATCTTTGATTAGATACTGTGCTTGTTGAAGTACATATGTAAGAAGTGATGAGAATATATATTTTTAAGAAGTACAAAGCCGGCTTATTCTCACCTATTAAATTATGTTCAGGTTGATAAATTATGAGATAATAATGAGAATTAAATTAAAAAAGGGAAGTACTACAAAATGTACTGTTTATACCATGCAGATTAGTATGTACACCAGTTGTGACATTTTTTGCAATAAAACAAAGTACATTAAAGTATTCACAATCATTTTTTAAATGTAATTTATTTTTTTTAACAATATAATGTATTTTACAAGAAGAGCATATTGCGTTTACAGTATGGATCATAAGTGAACAAAAGTTAACATAATAAGCAACATTGCAAAGTTGTACTTCAAGCTCGTAAGTAGATGGGTATTGAAATATAACCTCACAATTTCTAAAGTTATATAAACAGATTTAAAGGGAAATGGAGTTGGTTGTTTGCACAGCATGCAATAAGTCTGTTCTATATAAACTGTGGGCGAGTTTAGAAAGAGTGATCAATAAAAGACACTAAAAGGATTACATCACACAATTATGTTGAAGTTTCTCTCAGGCTAATGATCTTAAAAAACATTTTTTGTAACCAAATGAATAGTCTCACTATATTGTTAACCCTTTCGTGACAGGGTTAAAGTGTCTACATCGGAACATGTTTATTTGAATTATTGGATCACATCTGGGGGGCGTCCCTACAACCCTAGGAACGCCCTCCAGACCGTGATCAAGTCCTTGAAGCACCGAAGGCTTCAGGACAGCCGTTTGTTATGACGTTCTATTCCGTCATAACGGCTTTAAAGCCCAGTGTAAATATGACGGAATAGAACGGCATAACGGCGTTAAAAGGTTAAACGACCATTAAAGTGAAGGTAAACATTGATAAATGAAAGCCCGGTTTTTTAAAAATACTATTAAAAACAGGGGTTTAGAAATCAGCTGTTTTGTTTAAAAAAATAAATAAAAAAAAACACACCTTACCCCTCTCTCCTCTTCACAGCCGGAGCAGCGCAGCTTCCCCCGTCCGGAGATCCTCTCTTCACACGTCATCAATGACTAAACCGGCTTCCTCCAATCACAGCATGGCCACAGGCAATGATTCCCCTGGGGGGAAAGCCGTGATTGGAGGAAGCCGGATTTGTCATTGCTGACGCATGAAGAGAGGATCTCCGGACAGGGGGAAGCTGCTCTGGCTGTGAAGAGAAGAAAGGTAAGTTTATAAACAAAATGGCTGCTTTCTAAACTTTGATGAATGAAAGTGCCCCTGTTTTTAATAGTATTTTTAAAAACTGGGCTTTCATTCATCAAAGTTTACCTTCACTTTAAAGTGAAGGTCAATTTTCAGCAATGAGTGCCCGATTTTTAAAAATACTTTTAAAAACAGGGGCACTTTCACTGATGAAAATTTACATTGCACCGGACTTGTAGAAATACTTACCTTTTACTTCTGCAAACCCGGATCAGCAATCCCAGCCTCAGTTCCTCTGTACTGACGTCAGAAATGACAAAACCGGCTTCCTCCAATCATGGTTTGCACCCCAGAGCGTCTATCTCGTGATGCCCGGTTGTGATTGGAGGAAGCCGGTTTCGTCATTGTTGTGGTTGTACAGCAGGAAGAAGAAGAAGGGGGATCATCGATCCGGCTTTGCAGAAGTAAAAGGTAAGTATTTCTACAAATCCGGTGCAATGTAAATTTTCATCAATGAAAGTGCCCCTGTTTTTAAAAGTATTTTTAAAAACCGGGCACTCATTGCTGAAAATTGACCTTCACTTTAAACTTGACATTTCAACAACACATAAAATGTATCATTTTTGCAAGTGAAACATTATTTCAATTTACATTCATTATTTATTTTTATATTTTATTATATCTTTTGCTGTAAAATACATCTAATTGTGCTTGTTTCACTTTCTCCAAGGGAGGCTTGGGTTAATAAAAGGTGGATTATCAGTTTTGCATCAACAATCATGATAGGAAAATCCTTATTTGCAATAGTAACTAAGTTGAATCAGTGCTAAATCTCCTTAAAAGGACAAAAAAAAAAAAAAAAAAAAAAATTCATGATACACACAGAGAATACAATTTTAAATAACTTTCCAATTTACTTCTATTATAATATTTTGTTTATTTTCGTGTTATGCTTTGTAAAAAATCAGGGGTGTGCATGTGTCTGCAGCACTGTATGGCAGCAGTTGTGCAACAATGTTATACATTAGTAAGAACACTAAATGGCAGCACTATTTCCAGTCATGCAGTGCTTAAAGTGAAGGTAAAGTTTTCCTTTTTTTATACCTGTATTATATTAGTCATATGCTATATAGTATGAAAGCTAACTTTTTTAAAATTATTTTAATATATCTTATTGTATTATAAACTAGTTGTATTTACCTACTCGGCCATTCTTTACTCCTCCCTCCATGAATTTCCTGGTTTTTCTCACTCTTACGTACAGAGCGGTCCCATCCACTCTATTCGTAAGTTCAAAAGCGCGTTCTCGCTTGCCGGTCAATTGGCGCATGCGCACACTTCGCCGTATATTAAATTTGCGCATGCGTGACTTTAATATTGATAGACCGAAAATACTATCGCAATTGCGCATACGCTAAACTGGAGCGAGCTCGGCTTGCAAGGGAGAGTAAGTAATGCCAACGCATGCGCAGAACGTCAAGGAATCTGACGTCAAATGACGGCCGCCTAACGGCCAGACTTACTATTGGCTGATGCAAGAACATGACCGGACAGAACCCCCCCCCCCCAAAAAACGGGTTGTTTTTGAAACGATCAGAAATAGTGAGAAAACAGGTGATAGCTAAATAAATATATAAAATTAAAAAAATTCATGAATTAAACTAACATTAATTTTTTAAGTATTTACATATACAATCATCTAATCGTGCAAACTTTACCTTCACTTTAAGGTATATGCACGTTACCTAACTAGGTAGCTCCTCAACAAACAATAACATGAAAATGAAGGAAATTTGATAATAGAAGTAAATTGGAAACATTTTAAAATTGTGTCCTCTAACTGAATAATGAAAGAACTTTTAAAGGGATATGAAACCCAAACATTTTATTTCATGATTCAGATGGAGAATACAATTTGAAATAACTTTCCAATTTACTTCTATTATTTAATTTGCTTCCTTCTCTTGTTATCATTTGCTGAAATGTTTATCTAGGCAAGTTCATAAGCAGCAGAGAACCTAGGTTCTAGCTGTTGATTGGTGGCTGCATATATATATTGAATGTGATTGGCTCACCTATGTGTTCAGTTAGAAACTAGTAGTGCATTGATGCTCCTTTGACAAATGATACCAAGAGAATGAAACAGATTAGATAATAGAAGTAAATTAGAAAGTTGTTTAAAGTGAAGGTAAAGTCAAACGCCTTATTATAAATAATTAGAGATATGATGGCAAATAAATATAAGTTTCATTCATCAATTTGTTATAAAACATATATTACCTGTGATATCTAATGTTTTTATCATCTAAATCGGCTTTCCGAAAAACAACCCGTACATTTATCTTTTTTTCTAAATACCTATCACGTGCTTCAGAGATCCAATCGATTTTCTGGCCGTTAGGCTGCCGTCAAATTTCGTCATCAACATTGTGGTTTACATGCGCATGCGTGACAATTTCTCCTCCTCAATTTGCAAGCGCGCGCATCCTCGTTTCCTCGTACATGCGCATTACCAAATTTGGGTTGTAGTCATTGAAGGAGCTGCCAAGTTTTTTCGCATGCGCAGTAGAGCCAAACAAAACGGATTAACGCCTGCGCAAAGATCACCGTCTATAATTGATGCGCATGTGCGGTTAATCCGTGCTCGATGTGCACGAGTATGCGAAACACGTATAGAGCGGATGGGACCGCTCTATATGTCAGAGTGTCTTAAAACAGGAAATGGAGCGTGGGAGGAGATTATTCAAGGAACGGTAGGAAATATAAAGCTATAAATAGAACAAAATAGATACATTTTTTTTAATAAAAAAACCTAGCGACTGCATTGGGGTTATTAACAGTAACATAAAAACGATTGCTGGTTAGAAAAACTTTACCTTCACTTTAAAGTTGTATTCTCTATCTGAATCATGAAAGAAAAATGTTGTGTTTCATGTACCTTTAAGGCTTCCCTAGTCTCTACATGTGCAAACAGAGTGGGTGCTATATCTGAATATAAGTTTCTAATTGGTTAGCAGGGGTTCTTTTGTTTAGGGGACAGGGAAGTTAGTGAAAAATATAAACATTTAACAAATATACTAATTTGAAAAAATAAAGCTTAAGTTTTCATTGCAAAATTATATATATATATATATATATATATATATATATATATATATATATATATTTTCATTCATAACTATGTAGTTTACATTTTTTTAATGTCCCATTAAGTTAGGTGCATTGGAAACTAAAATCTTGAAAATTTATATTATTAAAACTAGAAATGATGTCTAATTAGTGTGTCATATGTAACGTTGCTCATCAAAGGGGGATAGATAGCTATAAGTGATGCTCATAAAACCATAAATATCCTGTTGAAGATCCATTATCTGTGGGCCTATCTTCCCAAACTTGGAACATGTAATAATATGAGTCCAGTGTGTTAAAAAAGTAGTGGTATCTTTACTGGGAAAGGTTCATATGAATCTGTGAAACCCAAGATGAGAGTGTTGGAATACTTTTCTTTTTTCCATAGTTGTGGAATGGTTTACATGTGGTTTAGATTTCAATTTAGGGAGGATGATAAGCAGAAAGATTTTAGGGTCAAGTGCCAAATAACTGTCAAATAAATTATTCACAAAATTTCAGTTTTGGACAGATTCACCAAATATGATACAGTGTACCTGTTTTCCTCAAACATTGATTTGAAGAGTTAGGGAATATATGTTTTAATTTCTGAGAGGTTAAAGGGACAGGTAAACCACATTTTTTTCTCATGATTTAGAAAGAGCATGCCATTTTAAAACAACTTTCCATTTTATTTATATTATCTAGTTTGATTCATTCTCTTGATATCCTTTTCTGAAAAGCATATCTAATTAGGCCCAGTAGCTGCTGATTGGTGACAGCACATAGATGCCTCATGTGATTGGCTCAACCATGTGCATTGCTATTTCTTCAAAAAAGGATATTTAAAGAATGGAGCAAATTAGCTAGCAGAAGTAAATTGGAATTTTGTTTAAAAATGTATTCTCTATCTGAATCATTAAATAAATATTTTGGGTTCCGTGTCCCTTTGTGGGTAAGTAGTTTATCATTTAATTCCAAAAGATATGCTGAGTGAGCTGATTTAGCCATTTGGCCAAAAACTTTGTTCCAGTCTTTTGTAAATAGAACTGGCAACTCCTTATGTCAAGCGTTTGTATGGGAGGGTAGTTGAGAATGGGGTAGAATGGACAAAAGTTTATATAATCAAGAAATTGTATTGGAGGGAGGATTTGAAGTGCATATTTTTTAGAATATTGTACAGTTCCTAAATAAGTTGGATCTTTCCCTATGAGTGGAAAGAAAGTGATGGAGTCGGGGGTATCTGAGCCAAGGTTTGTAGAATCCATTACCTAGATCTTCTATTTGAGTCTAGATTTCAAGTGTCTGGAAGTCCCTGAGGAGATACATAGGAATCAACTTGTGTATGTCTCTAGGACCAGATAGAATTTGATGGAGTCCAGGAGGAAACTCATTGTTTAGGGACAGGGATAGTGGCGAAGGGACTGATTTTTTTTTGTTAAACTGCAATATTTTAATAGGGGAACCATAGCACACTGCCTAATTGTGGGAAGTCTGATAACTCATGTTCTAATTTAACCCATTGTTTAATGTGGTACTCTTCATAAGAACATAATCTAGAATTGTAGTGTGGAAGATTGCATATCTATACAATTGTAAATTGAGTACTCCTAACCCACCTCTATGGTGTTGGGTAAGTAAAGAGTAGATTAACAATCTAGATGGACTTTTTTCCCAGATGTAGGTATTATAAACAGACTGTAATTTAATAAGATAGGCAGATGGTAAAAGGTATGGTCACTGTCTGGAAAATGTATACCATTTTAGGTAAAAGGGACATTTTAGCTGCACCAACTCTACCAATCCATTAAAGATTTTTAGATGCCCAAGAATTATTTTTGGATGCAAAATCTTTTAGAAGTGTGACATAGTTGAGGATCAGCTGAAAGATAGATCTGCAAATATTTAAAAAGAGATATTAAAGTCCAAAATAAACTTTCATGATTCAGATAGGGCATGTAATTTTAAACAGCTTTCTAATTAACTTTTATCATCAAATTTGCTTTGTTCTCCTGTTATTCTTAACTGAAACTAAATATAGGTAGACTCATATGCCAATTTCTAAAACCCTTGAAGGCCACCTCTAAGCTGAATGCATTTTACAGTTTTTCACAGCTAGAGGGCGTTAGTTCATGTGTTTCATATCGATAACATTGTGCTCATGCACGTTAAGTTAAAGAGTCAGCACTAATTACCTGAAATGCAAGTCTGTGAAATGATTAGATACAAGGCAATTATAGAGGTAAAAAGTATATTTCTATAACAGTGTTTATGCAAAACTGGGGAATGGTAAATAAAGGGAATATCTATCTTTTTAAACAAAAACATTTTTGGTGTTTACTACCCCTTTAAAAGATTTGCAATTGATTGTGAAAGGCCTGTTTAATTGCAGGATCAATGGGGGGCAATTTAACTGGCAAGATCTTTGATTTGGAGAAGTTCATGGAAAAGTTGCAGACTACCCAATTGTTCTAGTTCCGGAGAGAGATTAGTGGGAGAGATCAAAAAGGGATACTACACCCAAATTTCTTCTTCTTCGTGATTTGGATAGAGCATGCAATTTTAAGCAACTTTCTAATTAACTCCTAATATCACATTTCCTTTGTTCTCTTGGTATCTTTATTTGAAAAGCAGGAATAAAAGCATGGGATCCAGCCCATTTTAGGTTCAGCACCTGGGTAGCGCTTGCTGATCGGTGGCTAAATGTAATTACCAATCAGCAAGCGCTATCCAGGGTTCTGAACCAAATTTGGGCCGGCTCCTAAACTGTCATTCCTACATTTTCAAATAAATACCAAGAGAATGAAGAAAAATTTATAGGAGTAAATTAGAAAGTTGCTTAAAATAGCATGCTCTATCCAAATCATAAAAGAAAAAAAAATAGGGTTTAGTATACTTTTAATAAAAGGTCATCCATAAAAAGAAGCAATTTATATTCCGATTGTCCTATTCATATTCCTCTGATGTCATTGTTTCTCAAGTAGATAGCTAGTAATTCCATTGAAAGTATAAATAATAAAGGAGAAAGAGGGCAGCCCTTTCTGGTGTCATTCCTAATAATAAAAAGATCAGAAACTTTGTTTGAGCAGTAGGGGGAAGTATAAAAAGGCATAAACGTTTAGCTATCAATTCTTGAAGGAGACCAACTTTTGCTTGTGTAAGTTTGAGAAAGGTCCAATCCAAAAAGCCTATTCGGTATCTGTTGATAGGAAGATGGTAGGAACATTTTGAGTACTGCCATATTGGAAAAGATGGAGGATCTTTACTGTGTCATCTTTTAGCCTATCACTGCGGCACAAACCCAGATTGATCAGTGTGTATTAAGTGAGGCAGGATTGGAAAAGTCTGTTAGTGAGTATTTTGGAGTATAGTTTGAGATCAATATTTAAAAGAGAAAGGGTTTGTCTTGCTTGGGTAAACTGTGACATGAGCTTCCACCATGGATAAGGGGAATTGGTGTGTTTGATCTAGTGGATTGAACATGCTTAGTAGGTGAGGCAACAGTAGGGTTTAACATTTTTTATAATATGCTCCAGTGAAGCCATCTGGGCATGGACTCTTTCCTGTTTTTAAAGATTTTATGGCATTCACTATTTCCTGTGAAGTAATAGGTAGGCATAAAGTTTTGCTATGTAAGCTACTGCCCACACACATTAGGAAAATTTAAAAAAAAAAAAAAAAAAAAAAAAAAATCCTCATTCCTAAATTGTTGATCTGGCTTCTAAATTCTCAACAGAATTGTCAAGCCCTGCTGTATAGTTCCAATGACAGATTTATGTATTTCCACTGGGTCTGTAAGGGCACCTGGTTATTATAAAAGTACTACATTGCTTATTCGAAACACTTCCATGCGCTATGGTCATACACATGAACAATGCAGTAGAACTTCTAACAATAATAACAGCGACATGGAAATACATTTTCAGAACTTACATGCAAGTTTCGGAAGCGCACCAAACCTTTTGTTTGGGGTTAGATATCCTAGAGGAAGAAAAGAAATATCAGTGCATATCCTATATGAACAAATAAAAGCAGATTGGGATACGTATATTGTCTGTAAACGTAAGAATGGGGAGGGAACCACTAAGTCATGAAAGCTATAGTTGATTGTGTCTCTGCTCACTGGTTGATAGAAACAACTCCCATAGAGATAACTTGATTAATTCAGTAAAAGAATATTCATAAAAAAGGAACATTTTAAAACATTGCCTTTTAGATAGTAAAGAGAAAACCTGATATTATGTTTATTTAACGTTAAATGGAAAACACAATTGTGCTGTGTGTTGTCTGGATTTATATACTTATTTTTTTTTTAAAAAGAAAAAAGAAGAGGGTCTTGGTTACTAACCTTTGTAAAGGAGACCTTGTGTAACAAGCATGCTTCCAAGTGAAAGAGGAACAGCTGTATAAAATAAATAAACATATATAATTTTGTCTTACAATCCAAGACACTACCATGCTCAAAATAACAGATATCAAGCAACACACTATTTAGAGATCACTCTACGGTAAACAGTCTCATTTTAGGAAAGAAGGTTAAAAAGCTGAAAAATAAAACTCAAAAACTACATTAGATTATTTTTAAAGGTTTAAGATTAAACTTCCATTAAATACTGTATAATTGCATAATCAATACATGTATAATAAAAAGACAAGGCAATAGCATTTACTCTGAATTTCAAATGAAAAGTAGATATTTTTCATTGCATTTCCCTGACACCCTGTATCATGCGACAGCCATCAGCGAAAAACAGGTTGATATAGGTATACAATGTGAACTCTTGCACATGCTCAGTAGGTGGCCTTTAAACAAGCATTTGGTGAAACGCATGTCAGGTGTTCACACAGTTTGCTCCTATAGTACTTTCATAGGGGTAATTTGCTTACCATAGCGTTGATTGTTTTCGCATTAGTACATTATACTAGGGCTGACCCGTTTGATTGTGCTCTTCATAAAATTACTATTTTCATAGTAGGTTAAGCACAAAAACACCCAGTGGTTTTAAATAATTTCCAAGTTGTTCAGTGAAAGGATAGTTAACATTTGAATAGCCTATGTATGGATCTTTTGTACTCGCTGAACTCTAGGAAATGGGGATATTTATCCTTATTGTGCTGACCTAATAGATGAGATTTATTTGGGACATTGTATTGTTCCAGCGTCACTCTAGGATTTGTAGTGTTATTTTCAGGAGGTCAGTGTGTCTTTTTTTATTTATGTTTTTAACGTTGTCCTAGTTTTTATAGAGACTATTAAAAGTTACGTTTTATAGCCCAGGCTCCCCACACTTCCCATTTTACCCACATTTCCCATTTTTAATCTGCACACCCACTAGGGATTAAGTGTGCTTATTTAATGCTCTTTTTTTCTCTCTCTACTAATACATGCTCAGTAGGCTCATACAATGTGAATATAGAAAAAGGACGGTGTACACTCAAGTAATATAAGTGACAAACCAGCTCCCGTCTCCTTCAGGCGTCTGTATAACATGCTGTGGGGTGGTTAAGTAAAAGAGGTTTATAATATAAGATGGTACAATATGGGCTTGTTAAATCAGCAAAGACCAATCAGTGTCACAAGGGGTTAATAGATAAGTATGGATAATGAGGGTTTATGGTTACACGGCCTTGAAACCTAAAATGCTTCTTTCATAATTCAGATGGAGCATCTCATTTTAAATAATTTTCTAATTTACTTCTTGTATCAAATTTTCTTTTCTTCTCTTGGCATCCTTTGTTGAAAAACAGAGTGGCAAGATCAGGAGTATGCACGTGCCTGCAGCGCTATATGGTAGCAGTTTTACAACAAGGTTACACATTAGCAAGACCACTATATGGCAGCACTATTTCCTGCCATGTAGTGCTCCAGACATGTGCACGCTACCTACCTAGGTATCTCTTCCTCAAAGTAGACCATGAGAACAAAGCAAATTTGATAATAGAAATACATTGAAATGTATCTTTCTTCACACAGTGAGTCCATGGATCATCTCTAATTACTATTGGGAATATCACTCCTGGCCAGCAGGAGGAGGCAAAGAGCACCACAGCAAAGCTGTTAAATATCACCTCCCTTCCCTCCAACCCCAGTAATTCGACCGAAGGAAAAAGAGAGAAAAGAAGCAACAAGGTGCAGAGGTGCCTGAAGTTTACAACACAAAAACCTGTCTAAATAAACACGGCGGGCCGTGGACTCACCATGTCGAGAAAGAAAAAATGTATCAGGTAAGCATAAATTTAGTTTTCTTTCTAATAACACAGTGAGTCCACGGATCATCTCTAATTACTATTGGGAATCAATACCCAAGCTAGAGGACACAAAAATGAGGGAGGGAAAAGACAGGGTACCTAAATGGAAGGCACCACTGCTTGAAGAACCTTTCTCCCAAAAGAAGCCTCAGCCGAGGCAAAAGTATCAAATTTATAGAATTTTGAAAAAGTGTGTAGAGAGGACCAAGTTGCAGCCTTGCAAATCTGTTCCACAGAAGCTTCATTTTTGCCCAGGAAGAGGAAACAGCCCTCGTAGAATGAGCCGTAACTCTCTCAGGAGGCCGTTTTCCAGCAGTATCATAGGTGTCATGCCTCTTATCATATGCTCCTTTTTCATCTCCTTTTGCATTGTATAATTAACATTGTCTGGCCCT
Source organism: Bombina bombina (assembly GCF_027579735.1). Taxonomy (NCBI): domain Eukaryota; kingdom Metazoa; phylum Chordata; class Amphibia; order Anura; family Bombinatoridae; genus Bombina; species Bombina bombina. The sequence goes on along the minus strand of NC_069500.1, from coordinate 1,226,173,791 downwards.
TTAAGGATTCATCCTCTCATGCTTCGCTATTTAAGGCACAAGCACACCTACCAAAGTGCTTGATATTGTAGTCACTTCCTGCTTCAGTTCCTACACAAGCCTAACCTACCTGCAGCCTGTCAGACTTTGAACTGTCAGCCTCTCTCTCTCTGGATATCGCGCGCAACGCTCTCCAGCTGTTCTACCTGACTGGAGCCCTCTTAGCTTCCTGCAGTGACGTCACACGCCAACCGGCTGCCGCTTCTCAGCTGTTCAGTTGCTCTTGTGTACTCCTCCAGACGGCTACCGCTACACCTCTCCACTAAGAGCCATGTTTGCTATATGATATTGATGTGCAAACTAATTTCTCACCTATACTGTTGCAACTTGCCACTGTTTATACATGCTGTGTTAAGACCTCCTGGGTTTGTTGACCTGCAACATTAATTCAGTGCTTACACCACAGGTGGCAGCTATAGTTCAATTTACCAAACAAACCCCCTACTAACATTGCTTAAGAGGATCTCTGGGATTTCACATTACTAAAGCTTAGTAATTGATGTAATTTCCCTTGTGTTCTCTGTGCTACAAAATAATAATTATTTGTTTACACATCTCAGCAGCTGTGGTCCAACAAAACATTACTTTTCTTACAGAGCCTCTGCTAGGCATCACAATAGGCCAAACGCATTATACTCTTCAGCCACAAAGAAAGAGAAGTAGCTGTAGCTTTCTGACCCTTGCGTTTCCCATAGAAAACCACAAACATGGCAGACGACTGGCGAAAATCCTTGGTCGCCTGTAAATAGTACTTCAACGCACATACCACATCTAGGTTGTGCAGCAGACGCTCTTTATGAGGAGGAGGGTTAGAACACAAAGAAGGAACAACGATTTCTTGATTAATGTTCCTATCCAAAACCACTTTAGGGAGGAACCCTAACTTAGTACGCAGAACTACCTTATCCGAATAAAAAATAAGGTAAGGGTATTCATACTGCAACGCCGAGAGCTCCGAGACTCTACGAGCAGAAGAAACTGCAACAAGAAACAAAACTTTCCAAGATAACATCTTAATACCCAAGGTGTATCACGATCAAATACATCTTGTAATTCCAGTAAGTCTAGGTCCTCATCATCAGATTCTTTAAAACAGAGCCTGCTGAAGAACTTTAAGAACAAGGTTAAGACTCCAGTGAGGAGTAACAGGTTTGAACACAGGCCTGATTCTGACCAAGGCCTGACAGAAAGATTGCACGTCTGGTACATCCGCCAGATGTTTATGCAACAAAATAGACAAGGCAGATATTTGATCCTTCAAAGTACTTGCAGATAAACCCTTCTCCAGACCCTCTTGGAGAAAAGCCAGAACTCTAGGAATCCGAACTCTACTCCAAGAGTAACCTCTGGATTCACACCAATACAGATATTTACTCCATATCTTATGGTAAATATTTCTAGTTACAGGTTTATGAGCCTGAATCAAGTTCTCAATAATGGACTCTGAAAACCCGCTCTTAGATAGAATTAAGCGTTCAATCTCCAAGCAGTCAGCATCAGAGAAACAAGATTTGGATGAAGGAAGTCTCCAAAGTGGAAGACGTCTCCAAAGTGGAAAAGAAAACATCTCCACTAGGTCCGTATACCAGATCCTGAGAGGCCACGGCGGTGCAATGAGGATCACCGACGCCCTCTACTGTTTGATTCGAGCAATGACCCGTGGAAGGAGAGCGAATGGAGGAAATAGGTATGCTAGACTGAAATTCCAAGGAACCGCCAGAGCATCTATCAGTACAGCCTGAGGATCCCTTGACCTCGACCCGTACCTCGGGAGCTTGGCATTTTGACGAGATGCCATGAGATCCAGCTCCGGCTGACCCCATTTGAGAATCAAGTTGGAAAACGCCTCCGGATGTAGTTCCCACTGCTCAGAAAATCCGCTTCTCAATTGTCCACTCTTGGAATGTGGATTGCAGATAGACAGCAGTTGTGGGTCTCCGCCCACTGAATAATTTTGGCTACCTCTGTCATGGCCAAGGGACTCTTGAGTTCCTCCCTGATGATTAATGTAAGCCATAGAAGTTATGTTGTCTGAATGGAACCTGATAAACCGGGCTGAAGCCAACTGAGGCCAGGCCAGAAGAGCATTGAAGATTGCCCTCAGCTGTAGCATGTTTATGGGGAGAAAAAAACTCTTCCTGAGTCCATGTCCCCTGAGCATTCAGTGAGCCCCAGACTGCTCCACAACCCACCAGGCTGGCGTCCGTTGTCACAATCACCCACGTGAGTCTGCGAAAGCAGGTTCCCTGGGAGAGATGATCCTGAGACAACCACCAAGGAAGAGAGTTTCTTGTCGCCTGATCCAGATGAATTTGCGGAGACAGATCCGCATAATCCCCGTTCCATTGCCTTAGCATGCATAACTGTAGAGGTCTGAGATGGAACCGGGCAAACGGAAAGATGTCCATAGCAGCTACCATCAGACCGATCACCTCCATACATTGAGTCACTGACGGCCGAGGAGAGGACTGAAGGACCAGACAAGAGTCGCGGATCTTTGATTTTCTGACCTCTGTCAGAAATATTTTCATTGATAAGGAATCTATTATGGTTCCCAGGAACACTACCCTTGTAGCTGGAATCAAGGAACTCTTTCACAAATTCACCTTCCATCCGTGAAAATGCAGAAAAGATAACAATATCTCTGTGTGAGAGTTTGCATGTTGAAAAGATGGCGCCTGGACCAGAATGTCGTCCAGATAAAGCGCCAAAGCAATGCCCAGCAACCGGAGCACCACGAACAGAGCTCCAGGGACCTTTGAGAAAATTCTGGGAGCTGTGGCAAGGCTGAATGGAAGAGCCACAAACTGGAAGTGTTTGCCTAGAAATGCGAACCTCAGAAACTTGTGATAATCCCTGTGAATGGGAACATGCAGGTACGCATCCTTTAAAACTACTGTTGTCATGAATTGACCCTCTTGAACCAAGGGAGGAATGGAACGAATAGTTTCCATCTTGAAGGATGGTACTCTGAGGTACTTGTTTGGAATGAATGAAAATTACTCTGACATCCCTTCTGCTTATTCCTCTTATCCTGAGGGACAAAATGACCCTTTCCTCCCGTAATGTCAGAAATAATTTCAGCCAAGCCCAGCCAAAACAAGGTTTTACCCTTGTAGGGAATTGCCAAAAGCTTCGACGAAACATCCGCAGACCAGGATTTCAACCATAAGGCTCTGCGAGCCAGTACGGCAAAACCAGAAATCTTTGCTCCCAGCATAATAACTTGTAGGGAAGCATCCATAATAAAAGAATTGGCCAACTTAAGGGCCTTGATCCTATCCTGGATCTCTTCAAGGGGAGTGTCTGTCTTAATAGAATCAGACAGCGCATCAAACCAGTATGCTGCCGCGCTGGTAACAGTAGCAATACACACCGCAGACTGCCATGGTAAACCCTGGTGTACATACATCTTTATAAGAAACCCCTCCAACTTCTTATCCATAGGACCCTTAAAGGAACAACTATCCTCTATGGGAATAGTGGTTCTCTTAGCCAAAGTGGAAATTGCCCCTTCCACCTTGGGGACCGTCTGCCAAGACTCCTTAATTGAGTCAGCAATTGAAAACATCTTATTAAAAATTGGGTAATGAGAAAAAGGGATACCAGATCACTCCCATTCCCTAGCAATAATCTCTGTAGCCCAATCTGGTATAGGGAAAACCTCCACCATGGAAGGTACATCAAAATACTTGTGTAACCCACTCATCTACCTCACTAGCCTTAGCAGAACTTAACTACAAGATTCTTGCATGCTGGTACCTCACTCCCCAAAGAATACACAAGATTTTTTTCCGGAGGCTAGCTCAAGGAGGCTGGCAGAGTATCTGTAAATGTCAGTGGAATATATATGATAAAATAAGTATGAAATCTCTCAAATAGTAAGTTTGAGTATGCTCATTTTATCACTGGATACATTCTATGTATTCCAAATCTGAGATCAGACATGAGATACTTTCTCCTGATTTAACATAACATCTAAAAGTTTAAAAGAGAGCCCTTTGAAAATTCTCAATATACATTCTGACCTGGGAGAAGCATATGCCAACAGACACGTGATAATTTAATACCATGGCTCACTGGATTTCATTTGAAGCTTAATTAGATTCAGGAAAAAATTGTTTTTAGCCGAAGAAATGACTACATATCACCTATGTGTTAAATTGTCTCTGTTGTGTTGAATCCACGAATTCTAGACGTTACGTCTAGATGAAAATTAGGCCAAGCAGAAACATTGCATTGTGGCTGTTAAATTCATTTTAAAATACAACTGGGATCATTTTCAATACTGTATAAAAATGTACAACTCCATGGATCCGAGAGGTGCATTCCAGTTTTGTAATAAATTAAATGAATAACTGCAAATCGATGTATAAATGTTTGACATTTTTAACAACATTATTTCTTTCTTTCAGACCTGCATCTGGTGTTTCATGCATTCATAAATTTATTAGAAATATGAAATATACTGCATTCCTATTGAGATACAATACAATGCCAGATATCTAAGGGACAAATTGGGATATATATGCTGATTTTTTTTTTTTTTATATATATATATATATATATATATATATATATAAAGTTTTTATTGAACAGGTTCATAAAACATGACAGGAGATACACAGTACATGATACAATAGCATACTATTGAATTCCATCCGGTTGCAATTATAGATTATGAACATGCAGCTTCTACTTTGAATCAATCAAGGACAAAAATTGCATATAAACAACATAGGCCTCTGAATAGGCCAACCTTAGTATATGTCCATCTTTAGTTGAGGAAACCCTTTTTTACAATGATTAGATAAAAGAAAAAAAAAAAGGAAAGAAAAGGAAAGAAAAGGAAAAGAAGAGGAAAAACAGAGCGATGAAGAAGAAATGAAGCAATAGCAAGAAAAAGAGGGGAAGAAACATAGGGAAAGAAGAAGGAAAAAAGAGGAGATCCAGTAAGGGTGGGGGATGAGGTAATCTCTCCATTATTACCCATCTTGTAATATAGTGCATCATCATTGGGTAGGAGCCCAGGTAAGGTCAATATTATGTTGGTACCTGCAGTGATTCCCAATAGAGTTTTATATTTAAGAACGTGTCATGCCTATTTTGTTTAAGATAGGAGTATTCTTCCAAAAGAATGAGTTCTTGTGTTCTAACTGCCCATTCCGTAACCGTTGGAATAGTATGGGATTTCCACTTTCTGGCAATTAGGGATTTTGCTCCGTTTACACAAATTTGAAGTAGGAAAAGTCTAAGCTTGCAAGGGATCCGAGGTCTAGCATTGAACAGTATAATCATTGGGTTAAAGTTAAATGTAATACCCAGTAACGGGTGTAATATCCTTTCTAAAGAGTCCCAGAAGGTTCGCAGGCTAGGGCACGACCACCATATGTGCGATAAAGTTCCATATATGCTGAATTTAATAGTAGCTATACTCCAAAGTTTTCAGAATAAAAACATTTGTTTCTTTATTTTACAGACAGCAAGATGTTCTATGAATATTAGCCATAAACATGGATATATGTGGATATTTTCTATTTTAACATATAAATTGCTAAAATACTGGTGTTTGTTGTCAAATCGTACATTTTCTGTTATGTTAAATGAAATATAGATGCTGACAAGAGGTTTATTAATACAAGAAGCCATAGGATGTTAAATAATCACTTTATAAGGATGTATTAAATTGTTAGCAATGATGATGAGATCTGCATTTGCATTTGTCTGCTGCTCCCTATGGGATTAAAACTGGTATGACAGCCATATAAATTAACTATTGGAATACATGCAGAGCCAGATGAGACAATCAAGGAGGCGTCTTCCAAATAACCAATCAATGCTAAGCATCCGAAGGGCCAATCCAAAAAGAAAAGCTCCCTTAAGGGCCTATCAAATTTAGCACTGATGATTAGAATAAAAATGGGTGGGATTATATTGCGTGATATAACCCCAGGCAAGAGAGAAAAAGGGGGCTACTGCTGAATTTTTGACTGACAAACTGCTGCCTTGGGATCCAGTCTATTATAAAGCAACCTGGGCTTAATTTTTATCCATCTCGCAAAAATGACCTCTTAATTTATGAGGTGAAATTGGATTTATCAGAGGAACCCTGGAAGAATTGAATTGATTTGCTTATTTGGTGATGTATGACTGTTCTATAATTTGATATCTTAAAGCAAATACATTCATTATTGCTACAGTCTAATTGCAGTTAGTAAATTTACAAGGGCCCAATTTGTATTTTAAACTTGTGTTTCATAGCCCTGTTCTCAGATTTCTGGGAAGGAACATTTGGAATAGCTACGACTGTCAGAAACCTTACTCACTGATTCCTTATATTTCCTCTTGCGCTTTCCCTGCAGCATGGGAAAAGCATCAATCACCACAGAAGACATGAGAATAGCAATGCCTTGCAAAGTAACTCCAACCGGAGTGATAGAGGAAGCGCAGGGCACTGCATGTGTGGACTATAAAGTTTGGGACACTTGAGGAGAAAGCTGCGGCATATCTTGAACATTTTCAGGAGACCCCTGAACAGCATCCGCCTTACACAGTGCTAGCTCAGAATCAAAAAATCTATCCCTGTAATTCAATGTTCTCTCAATACATGAGGAACAGAAAAGGATTGGTAGTTCCACATTAGCCTCTTGGTCCATCTTTACCCAATAATTGAACAAATGAAAAATAAAATACTTTTATTTATTTTTTAGATTATGTCACAAAAAAGTTACTGTTCCTTTAAATGTTAAAAACAACAACTTTTTCTTTTCCAATGCAAAAAAAAAATGTTGGTATAAGCGCACCCCAGGCAGCCTCTACACCTCAGCTATTTCTGCCCTGCTGAGGTGCCTACCTGTCCTGCTGACCGCCGGAGTCAAAAGATCCAGAGCTGCTCCACCCGGTATCTGGAGACCGCAAACACTGAAAAACATAGCCGCAATGATCTACGCCACTCTTCCGGCACTCCGGAAGTGAGAAGTGAAAAAGTGCGCAAAAACTCTTTGACGCTTCAGAACAGACCCGCCCATCGTGGGTGTTTCAACCTGAACCTCCCGGCCGGCATTAATCTTCACACTGAAGGTAAAGCCGCCGAGAGCAAGTAAAAAAAAACAAAGAAAAAAAACACACAACCACCCTGACCGGAATAAAAACCAAACTGAGCCAATGTTCTCCTCTCGTCCCCAGTGCCTGCATAAACTGCCTCACATTATCTTATTTCCCCAAAATAGAATTAATGCCTCTGGTGTCCCATTTAAGGCTTGCAGTTAAAGTGCCATTATTTTTCTGTAACCTGCTTAGAAACATAAATTTAGCACTAACCTCAATATAATCTGCCTGGCAGCAGGGCAGCTCACTAGGTTTGAGAGGCAGTCTCCCTCACATGGACCTGGGGAAACAAAAAGAAAGACTGAATAATCCTACTCAGGCTTTCCAGTTAGGGCAGCAACACTATTTGGGAGGCGCTGTGAGGATTATACCTCACGAGTTCCCAATTGCTTAAGAACCACCACTGCTCTACTGAAGAGACTGACATGGACTACGGCTAAACCCCAGGAAGGAACAGAACAAACTTGCTCTGCTGAAAAATAATAAAATCTTGATTGAAGAATCTTCTTTCAGACTCCTAAACTTTACCACCTCCTTGCTTTTAAAGGGACAGTCAACCCAAAAATTACTGTTACTTATTTAGATTAGTTAATTAACAATCTTTACATCAAACTCTAGCCCAATTTTCATCTAAATAAACTTTGGCAGAAAATAAACTTACTAGATCTCATCTGGCCGTTTTGAAATGGCCACCTGACTCCTTCTCTGACGTCTCCCAAAAGCTTGAACTGCAGCAATAGTACAGGATCCTCTCGTCCCTGCGCGCTCCTTTCATTCAGCTCCTTTCATCAATCATGGCTGACTGATATGACAAAGATCCCACAATCTAATATTTTATAGAGGGGAGGGAGAAAGAGCACTATATCTACAAGATGCTTCTTAATAAATTAAAAACTATCAATAATGGGCAAATGTATGTTGCAGTAATAAAAAAAAATTGTAGACACTGTTGTATCACAAAACTAAGTGCATGAAGCTGCACACACTGTAGAGCTTTATAAAAACAATTGCTTGCTTTTAACTGTCAGTTAATACATTTGCCTTGGTTTCATCCTGTGACAGTAAACGTGTACTTTATTGTAATCTTTTCCTTTATTGAGCAAGATGTTGAGTTGTAGAATATAGACGTGTGCTGAAATGTTTATAAGATGACTTTGGGTGCTCCCACGACCACCATGTCCGGGCACGTTTATTACGGGTTAGGGTATAGGGAGAGGGTAGAGGAGCTCTCTGTCATCTTTATACCCGGGCATTAGTTGGAACAGAGTGACTGTCAGACCGGGTCACTGGGAGCCATGATAGTGCCAGTGCACAGCCCGGGTAGCCCGGAGTCAGCAAGCAGCGAACACCCCCCAGGAAAAGACAGCGGCTCACACATCTCAGCCCAGAGGAGAAAGCGGTCAGGAGGAAAGAGAAACTGCCTGGGCTCAAATAACAGGGAAATCTAATCAAAGTCCTGCGGGATAATGCTAGGCAATGACTCGAAACACAAAACAAAGCTGGCAGGAGAGTCTCAGTGCTAACTTGCTCACTATTTGCCTGTGCTGAGGTGAAGGGAGCGATGTGCAAAACGTACGTTTTACAAGTGGGAGTCTGCAGTTGATACACTTACTTGCAGGCACCAGTGCTGTCTCCAGAAAACAGATGCAAGCTGTGATCTCCGCTCATACTGACTGTGCCTGACACAGCTCACAACAGCCTACTACCTAAAGAACAGCTTTCATTGCTGTGGCAGCAAAATCTATGCTTTGGTGCTAGTGCGAGTGTGATCGCACAGTACTGGGACACCGGGCGCCTTAGAAAAGCTGATCGCCAACATAATAGGCACTTAGGCCGAAATAAGTTTGTGCACGGTGTCCCAGTACTGTGCGATCACACTCGCACTAGCACCAAGGCATAGATTTTGCTGCCACAGCAATGAAAGCTGTTCTTTAGGTAGTAGGCTGTTGTGAGCCGTGTCAGGCACAGTCAGTATGAGCGGAGGTCAGAGCTTGCATCTGTTTTCTGGAGACAGCACTGGTGCCTGCAAGTAAGTGTATCAACTGCAAACTCCCACTTGTAAAACATACTTCTGTGGAGCGCGCAGGGACGAGATGATCCTGTACTAGTGCTGCAGTTCAAGCTTTTGGGAGACGTCAGAGAAGGAGGAGACTAAACGGCCAGATGAAATCTAGTAAGTTTATTTTCTGCCAAAGTTTATTTAGATGAAAATTGGGCTAGAGTTTGATGTAAAGATTGTTAATTAACTAAGCTAAATAAGTAACAGTAATTTTTGTGTTGACTGTCCCTTTAACGTACACAAAGAATGAATGGGGTTGGAGGGAAGGGAGGTGATATTTAACAGCTTTGCTGTGGTGCTCTTTGCCTCCTCCTGCTGGTCAGGAGTGATATTCCCAATAGTAATTAGAGATGATCTGTGGACTCACCGTGTCATTAGAAAGAAATCAGTATTTCAGGCTGGTACAGCAATGAGATAAAATCTTCATACTGCGGTCTTAAAGAGCCATTGTACAGATTTTGCTCACTACATCTCAGACAGATAGTCTCAACGTCTGCTGCGTCAAGTGTTTCTGGGTGATACATACATACATATCGGCTTATTAGAAGAGTTAAAAGGACATTAAACACTAAATAAATGCTAGACAGAAATATGTATTCAAAGCACAGATTAGGTTTAAGAATAATATGCAAATACTGAAAAAATTTGGAAAATTTTAATATGACATCATCATGTTATAACCTAGGTTTCCTTCTGTGCCGAGTCCAATTAGGGACAGTTATAAATGGGTTTTACTAACTATAATACCCCATTTTATCTCAAAGTGTCCCTTTAAGTCTTGATGTATGCAAGTAGTATTATGAGTAAGGTAGAATGAAGATAAAAAAAAAAAAAAAAAAAAAAGAGACATGTAGAGGTGCTTAAACAGTGAAGGTGTTGAATTCAGTTTTGGACATATACAAATATCAGACACTGTTAAAGGGACAGTAAACACCTTGAGATTTGTATATACAAATGTTTCGTTTTGCATAACGAATAAAACAATTTTGCAAAATATGTTATTTATTTTGGCCCCTTTTCATGTAATTTAGCTCTATATAGTTGTATGAAATCATGCTAGATAAGCTTCCTACAGACACCACAGCCTCCTTGTAGGGCTATGACAGGAAGTAATGGACACAGAACAAAATAAATTTAAAATAAATAAATAAATAAAAGAAGGTAAAATCCATTTAAATAAATGAATCCTATAATATAAAAGGCCAAGTATGTTTGTCTGAAGCTGTCATGCGCAGTAGAGACAGCACGAGGACAAACACACCTGGCCTTAGAGTCTACCTGATCTGTTGCGGCACGGTGACGTGGGTGGAAGTGGGCGTGGCTGGGGCGGTCATGCGAGAAAGAGAGAGCGCAAAAGAGAGCGAGAGAAAGGGGTGGGACTGATGTACTGCAAAAAATGGCCCGTGTGGGCTTTAGGACTAGTACATATTGCAATTATTTCTATTATGTGCTTTTTTATTACAATGAAACAGATTGTTTAATATCCCTTTAAAAGCAACAGTGTAAAAAGGGTGTTAACCACACAGTTTAAAAAAAAATCACCATCTTGTGCCATTCTGGAGCAGGACATGGCTGGTGATTGGTAAATACATACATGTAGTGCTACTGTTTCACTCACTGGCATATTGTTCACAAGACAGACACTGTATTGTGCATGGGTGTGCACATTTAACTATGTGCTTACAACTTTGCAGGAGTTAAACATAGTGAAAATTGAGCATTTTTTATATTAGAATGTTCCTAAAAGTATTTTCCTGTAAGTTGTGTTTTGTTTTTTAGACCATGTGCCAGTTTAATAAGCCTCATTTGAGCAGTTTTATTTATATCATTCTGGAGGAACTAGCAGGTGTTGCCAGGTGATCATCATTCATCATCATCAGGTATTTGTAGAGCACCAACGGGTTCCGCAGCGCTATGAACATGGGTGGTATATAAAAATGATTACAGGGATCAAATGGTTGAAGGGTCCTGCCGAGAGTTGCACTGTTGGCTCTTATGAAGGTGAACTACAAAACAGCTGGGCTCATAGACTTACATGCTGTGGGGTTTTAGGGGATAGCAGTGGAGATAGGAAAGTTAGTGTAGGTTGTAAGCGTCCCTGAATAGTAGACTATTCAGGGAGCACTTGAAGCTTTTAAAACTAGGGGAGATTCTTGTGGAGCGAGGCAGAGAGTTCCATAAGATGGGAGTCAGTCTTGAGAAATCTTGTAGACGGGAATGTGAGGAGGTAACAAGAGAGGAGGAGAGTAGGAGATCATGAACGGAGCGAAGGGGACAGGAGGGAGAGTATCTGGAGACAAGGTCTGAGATGTAAGGGGGAGCAATACAATTGAGGGCTTTGTGTGTCAGAGTGAGAATTTTGTGTTTAATCCTGGAGGCAAGAGGAAGCCAGTGAAGGGATTGGCAGAGAGGTGCGGCAGATGAAGAGCGACGTGCAAGGAAGATGAGCCTGGCAGAGGATTATGGATTGTAAAGGAGCTAGGCGGCAGCTAGGGAGACCAGAGAGGATAGAGTTGCAGTAGTCAAGGCGGGAAAGGATGAGAGAGTGGATTAAAATATTTGTTGTGTCTTGTGTAAGGAAATGTCTAATTTTAGCTTTGTTTTTAAGGTGGAAGCAGCAGGCTTTAGCCAAGGACTGAATGTGAGGAGTGAAAGAAAGATCTGAGTCAAGTGTGACCCCAAGACATCGGGCATGTGAGGTTGGGGTAATGATGGAGTGGTCAATAGTTAGAGACATGGGGGGTGGACCAGGTTGTGTGCGATGTACCCTGTACAACATGCGTCGTTAAGGGGTTATAGATACGCACTGAGGAGTATCTTTGTGCGCTTCCTTTTTTCATTCCAGATTTAACTTCGACGAACCTCCACCTGCATACCCAGGAAGCTGTCGGTCTCCTCTACTATATCCAGTCTAAGGACTTTGCTTATCAATGACTGGAAGTAGTTATTGGATTGCTTTCCACTTTTAAAAAAGGTATCTTTAGTAAATACTTTTTACAGGTATAATTCATACTTTTTATTCTACCTTTTTTTTGTGCTTTAATTGTCACAAGTCACAGACCAGTTGAAACAGTACACAATTACCTTTTACAATCTTGGAGGTTTCTGGGCCTTAAAAGGACACTGAACCCTTTTTTTTTATTTTGTGATTCAGATAGAGCATGCAATTTTAAGCAACTTTCTAATTTACTCCTATTATCAATTTTTCTTCGTTCTCTTGCTATCTTTATTGGAAAAGAAGGCATCTAAGCTTTTTTCTTGTTTTAGAACTCTGGACAGCACTTTTTTTATTGGTGGATGAATTTATCCACCAATCAGCAAGGACAACCCAGGTTGTTCACCAAAAATGGGCCGGCATCTAAACTTACATTCTTGCATTTCAAATAAAGATACCAAGAGAATAAAGAAAATTTGATAATAGGACTAAATTAGAAAGTCGCTTAAAATATCATGCTCTATCTGAATCACAAAAGAAGAAATTTGGGTTCAGTGTCCCTTTAAGGTAGCTGAGTCCCAGGTTTTTATTTTTTTAAACTTACCCCTTAAATACAGCTGCCTTGTAACAGGCCGGCACTCCCAAGTTCTCAGGGATTGGTGAAGTCACTGGCATTCCTGCATTTTCCCTCCTATACCAACTTGCTTGGCCAGAACGTAGCAGGCCTTTAGGGCAGGGGGACCTGATCACCTACCAACACCAGCCCTGGGATGACAACCAGTTGTCATCTGCACTTAAAGGGATAGTAAACCCAATTTTTTTTCTTTCATGATTCAGATAGAGCATGCAGTTTTAAGCAACTTTCTAATTTACTCATATTATCAATTTTTCTTCATTCTCTTGCTATCTTTATTTGAAAATGCAGGAATCTAAGCTAAGTAGCCTTTTACATTCAGCACCTGGGTTGCACTTGCTGATTTGTTGTTGTTAGCCACCATCAGAAAGTGCAACCAAGGTTCTGAACCAAAAATGGGCCAGCTTCTAAGCTTAAATTATTGCTTTTCAAATAAAGATAGCAAGAAAACAAAGAAAAATTGATAATAGGAGTTAATTATAAAGTTGCATGCTCTATCTGAATCATGAAATAAAAAAATTGGGTTTACTATCCCTTCAAATGGTTAAAGAACATTATAATAAAAAAAAATTACATGCTTTAATTCTGGCAAATAGTTTGTGCATTACTGACCCTGAATAACTGTGTTTATACTCTGACTTGCAAATCCCAAGCACAAAACTGCTGACGATTGGCTGGACTTTACCTACACAACTACTAAGCAGGATTTTACAATAATGCACAAATGACATGTCCTAACTACAGTATCATTTTTACATAAGAATGATCCCCTTTAATACAAACTGCGGTGTTCGGATGATGAGCTCAAAAATGTAAAAAACATTGACAGGTGCCACATTGTTGTTTTTCAATTGCTCTTTCTAAATGCTAAAAGTTTAATTTTAAGTCTCATGTACCTCTTTGCCAGAAGCTTTCCTCTTTACATTCCTTCATGAGCTTTGTAAAATCTTCTCTGTGGGCATGTGAGACGGGGCAATGCATCTGAAAAGGAAAAAAAAAAAATAGAATTAGTTTTAAGAAGTAATTGTATACGGGATACTAAACCCAATTTTTTTTCTTTAATTATTCAGATAGAGCAATTTTAAGCAGCTTTCTAATGTACTCCTAGTATAAATTTTTCGTTGTTCTCTTGGTATCCATTTGAAAAAGCATTAATGAAAGCTTAGAAGATGGTCCATTTTTGGTTCAGTACCCTGGATAGTGTTTGCCGATTGGTGGCTACATTTAGCAAGCGCTACCCAGGTGCTGAACCTAAAAAAGGACCGTCTCCTAAGCTTTTACTACTGCTTTTCAAATAAAGATACCAAAAGAACGAAGACCAACTGATAATAGGAGTAGATTAGAAAGTTGCTTAAAACTGCATGCTCTATCCAAATCATTAGTATCCCTTTAACAAAAACATAAAATGTCAGCAATGCTTCGACTTTATATACAAACTTATAACAATCAATATTACCATATGCTTGGTTTGTTTTTATGTGTATTGGTAAATACATGAAACTTAAAAGTTTGTCAAACAAAATAATATGATAGCAAAGTGAACAATATGTTCAGCATTCACATAATTAAACATACAGTGGATTAACCTGGCATGCCATCAATTAAAGGGACACTCAAGTCAAAATTAAACTTCATGATTCAGATAGAGCATGCAATTTTAAACATCTTTCCAATTTACTTGCAGTAACAAAATGTGCAGTGTCTTTTTATATTTATACTTTTTGAGTCACCAACTCCTACTGAGCATGTGCAATAATTCACTGCATATACCTATATGCATTTGTGATTGGCTGATGGCTGTCACATGATACAGGGGGAGTGGAAATAGACATAACTTTGAAATTTATTTAACAAAAATCTACTTCTCATTTGAAGTTCAGACTAAGTGCTATTGCATTGTCTTCTTATCTATTTGTTGATTATGCAAATCTACTGTATTGACTGGCCTTTAAACACATGGATGAAAGTAGAGATTAGCATCAGTTAACATAACAAACCTCTTTTATGTTAATGTACCTCCTTTGACAAATTAAAGCCACATTTGGACTTCCAGCTTCAAAAAGGACTTCTATGTAACAAGCGGATGCCTTGATTCATAGGGTCACTTTTGGACCCGCTAAACTAGGAGATCTAAATAATAGAATAGGGGGATAGAAAGGTCAAAACTGAAATCTGCATTTCAATGTGAAATAGAAGCTTTTTTTGCAATATACTTCTGTTTTTCTGTGGCATACACACATATCTTGTGAGGGCATGTGCACCAGTATTCAAACACTATACCTTCTCAGTGGTTACTTTTATGACACAAATTAAGTCTTAACAGACACAATTCACGCCACTGCCATCTTAAATACGGGTGCACATGCCCACACAGGATATGTGCATATGCAGCAGAAAAACAGCAAAAACGCTACTAGTAAAATGTATTACTAATAGAAGGATATAGCAAAAATGCTATTTCAAATTTAAATGCATTTATGCACATTTCAATTTGGATCCTCTATCCCTTTAATAGCCTGCTATTAAATAATAAAAGTTAACATGGATAAAACCAAAGACAATACCATAAAGATCTGATCCAATCCCTCGACATGGAGAAAACTTTTGACAGGGTCAACTGGGGCTCTCTCTCCGCCACCCTAAGGGTTTTGACGTTATTTGACAATCCCTCAGCACAAGTCTGTCAGGGTGCCAGGAATCAGACTGAGACGAGAAGTGCAAAAATAATCACACATTTATTAATAGAAAAAAGAATAATAAAAAGTCCACAAGTCAAATAAGCCAGGAATCAAAACCAGAGCTGGTAGTCAGACGAGCCGAGTCAGGAGCTAAAGCGAGTAGTCAGACGAGCCGGAATCAGGAACAAGGAGAACAGCAGAGTCAGGAACAAGCCAGGGATTAGGAACCAGGAGAGACGTCAGACAGCCAGTCTGGTCATAAAAGGAAGTGCAGGAAATGAGCAGCATCACACAGTATGCACCAGAGTCAGCAAGAGAGGTGAGTAAAATGGCTGCCAGCAGAACATGGCAAACAACAGGGAAAAAACTCTGACAGTACCCTCCCCTCAACGACCCCTCCCCCGAGGGAGGACAAAAAACTTATTGGGGAAACGGGCATGGAAGGCACGGAGGAGGGCGGGAGCATGAACAACAGAGGACCGTAACCCCTCCAGTGAACCAAATACTGTACTCGGCCCCTGGACATAGAAGAGTCAATAATGCTGCTGACCTCATACTCCTCGTGGTTGTCAACAAAGATAGGACGGGGACGAGGCAACACAGTGGTAAACCGATTACAAATCAATGGTTTTAAGAGGGAGACATGAAAAACATTGGAGATGCGCATTGCAGGAGTAAGGTCAAGAGCGAAGGCCACAGGATTGACCCGTCGGAGTATTCGAAAAGGACCAACATAACGGGGAGCCAGTTTATTGGAAGGCACACGAAGATTCAAGTTGCGGGAGGACAGACAAACTCTCTCACTAACCTGGTAGGAAGGTGCGGGCAGACACCTACGATCAGCCTGGAACTTTTAGCGCTGCATAGAACGATGAAGGCAGTCCTGAATCTGCACCCACGTGGAACGGAGTTGCCGGAGATGCTCCTCCAAAGCCGGAATACCCTGAGACATGAATGAATCGGGCAACAAGGATGGTTGAAACCCATAATTTGCCATGAACGGGGATAACTTGGAGGAAGCATTAATAGCACTATTACGAGCAAACTCTGCCCAAGGTAACAGTTCAGACCAATTATTGTGGTGATCTGAGACATAGCAACGGAGGAACTGTTCCAGAGCTTGATTAGACCGTTCCGCAGCCCCATTGGATTGAGGGTGATATGCCGAGGAGAAGGAAAGCTGGATACCCATTTGAGCACAAAAGGAACGCCAAAATCTGGAGAAAAACTGGCTACCCCGGTCCGACACTATCTCCTTGGGTAACCCATGTAAACGGAAGACCTCCCGTGCAAAAATTGAAGCAAGCTCCTAAACGGTAGGCAACTTCTTCAAGGGAATGCAATGTCACATTTTAGAAAAAACGGTCAACCACCATAAGGATAACAGTATTGCCATTGGAAACAGGGAGCTCGACAATGAAGTCAATGGAAAGATGTGTCCAAGGACGCTCACCATTAGCAATAGGTTGAAGAAGACCCACAGGAAGACGTTGAGGAGTCTTATTCTGTGCACAAACTGAGCAGGAGGCAACATATGCAGCAACATCAGAACGATGACCTGGCCACCAGAATTGTCGAGTGACAGACCAAATTGTTTATTTCTTGCCTGGGTGACCTGCGGCTTTAGGATAGTGGTAAGTGTGCAAAAGTTTAGTTTTAAGATTTTCAAGAACAAAACACTTACCACTAGGTTTCTCAGGAGGTGCATTGGTTTGTGCAGCCAAGATCTCCTCCCCCAAGGGAGAAGTCAAATTAGTACGTATGGTAGCCAAAATATGGTCAGGAGGTATAACTGGAGTAGGTACAGACTCCTCCTTGGACAGAGTGGAAAAGTGTCGAGAGAGAGGGCATCAGCCCAAACATTTTTACTACCGGGCAGGTAGGAGACCACATAATTAAACCGAGACAAAAATAGCGCCCATCTGGCCTGTCGGGGCGACAAACGTTTTGCTTCAGATAGATAAGTTAAATTCTTGTGGTCAGTTAAGAATGAGCACTGGTACGCTAGTACCCTCAAGAAGATGCCTCCATTCCTTGAGTGCCAACATTATGGCCAGTAATTCCCTGTCGCCAATTTCATAATTGTACTCCACTGGAGACAATTTCTTAGAAAAGAAACCACACGGATGCAAGGAACCGTCAGGCGTAGGACGTTGAGACAAGAGGGCACCTACACCAGTCTCAGATGCATCAACCTCAAGAACAAAAGGCAGGACAGGGATAGGATGAGCCAGAACTGGAGCGGCAGCAAAGACAGTCTTAAGACTATCAAAGGCCTTAATGGCAGTAGGTGACCAATGGAGTGGATCACTCTCTTTACGGGTCATGTCTGCGATAGCTTTGACCAAGGAAGAAAACTTTTTAATAAAGCTTTCTATAGTAATTGGCGACCCCCAAAAACGTTGAATAGACCTAAGACCAACTGGGCGAGGCACTGCAGATAACTTGTCAGGATCCATGGAGAACCCTGCAACGGAGACAACATAACCTAGGAAGGTTATTTGAGTCTGATGGAACTCACATTTCTCGAGTTTACAAAACAGGCTGTTCTCACGTAGTCTCTGAAGAACCCGTGTGACATCAGAACGATGAGCCTCAAGTGTGGGTGAGTGTATGAGGATGTCGTCTAAGTACACCACAACACACTGTTGCAACATATCTCGTAGGACATCATTAATAAATTCCAGGAAAACAGCAGGAGCATTACATAGGCCAAAGGGCATTACAAGATACTCATAATGCCCGCTCCTGGTGTTAAATGCTGTTTTCCATTTGTGGCCCTCCTTAATCCTAACTAGATTGTACGCTCCTGTCAAATCAAGTTTAGTAAAGACCGTAGCTCCCTTGAGGCGGTCAAAGGAGTTCCGTAATGAGCGGAATAGAGTAAGCATTCTTAATGGTAAGATGATTAAGATCCCTATAATCGATGCATGGTCTTAACTCGCCACCCTTTTTCTTCACAAAGAAGAAGCCAGCCCCTGCAGGAGAGCAGGATTTGCGGATGATCCCCCGCGTCAGAGCAACGGCAACATACTCCTCCATAGCACAATTCTCTGCAACAGACAGAGAGTAAATACGGCCCCGAGGAGGAATGGCTCTGGGTTGCAGGTCTATGGCACAATTGTAAGACCGGTGAGGAGGCAACGTACCAGCACGCACCTTGTCAAAAAGTCTAGGAACTCTCGGTACTCCTCTGGCAATTGATATACTGAAGAAGTTCACTAGACTTTAACTGGTTTCCGAAGACAAGTGGAAATACATTGCGGAGACCAAGACTAAATTTCGGACCTGCGCCAGTCGAGACTTGTGCTTTCAGAGCCAGGGATAACCCAGAACAACCGGAAAATGCGGAGAGTTTCTCACCTGGAACTGGAGGATTTCAAAATGGAGAGCCCCAACAGCCATAGATAACGGAGCAGTTTCATGAGTAACGAGTGCGGGCTGAAGGGGCCTGCCATCAACGGCCTCAATAGCAAGCGGAACGAACCGAGGCAAAACAGGAATGGAGTGCTTTGATACAAAAGCACTGTCAATGAAATAGCCCGCAGCACCGGAGTCAACAAGAGCCTGGGTGACTATGGAGGAGTCTACCCAGGAAAGGACAACCGTGACCAAAAGGTTTCTCCTTTAGAGGTTCCGGGGACAAGGAAAAACCACCCAAGGTCTGCCCCCGACAGGACCTTAGGTGTGAGCGTTGCCCGGCCGTGTAGGACAAGACTTCAAAAGGTGGTCCTGTAACCCACAATAGAGGCAGAGCCCCTCCCTCCTCCTAATGGCCCTTCCCGCCGCGGAGAGACGCGTGAATCCCAACTGCATCGGCTCAGCAGTACCTGGTAACTCGGGACCAGGAGGCATGGGAGGAGAGGGAGGCATGGGTGGGAACGAACACGTAGGAGACAACGGAACAGGAGGTTCCGCGAGCGCTCCTTGAAAGAGGGCCTCTCACTTAGTCTGATGTCAATTAGGATAAAAATAATAATAAAAAAAAAAAAAAAAAAAAAAAAAAAAAAAAGACACCAATGCCTCGAGATCTTCTGGTAAATCTCTGGCAGCAACTTCGTCTTTATTCGCATCAGAGAGCCCATGAAAGAAGGCGGCAACAAGGGCTTCATTGTTCCAACCTACCTCTGCAGCAAGCGTACGGAACTCAATGGCATACTGAGCAACAGATCTTGTACCTTGCTGAATGGACATGAGTCATTTAGTAGCAGAGGAGGAGCGAGCTGGAACATCAAATACCCTTCGAAAGGAGGCCACAAATTCAGGGTAATTTGAAATCACAGATTTATTAGTCTCCCACAAGGGATTAGCCCAGACAAGAGCTGTGTCAGAGAGTAACAAGATGAGAAATCCCACCTTAGCTCTGTCAGAGGGAAACGCCTGAGGTAACATCTCAAAGTAAATGCCCACCTGGTTCAAAAACCCTCTGGACCGATTAGGATCACCTCCATAACGCTGAGGTAGAGGTGCAGAACCGGACATGCTCCTGGTAGGACTAGGTGCAGCAGTGGAAACAGGAGCAGCCATAACTTGCGGGACACTTTGGTCCAAATGTGCAGTGCGAGTCCGCAGGGTTTGCAGGGCTAGTGCAAATTGATCCAAGCGGTGATCCTGTTCATCCATCCTGGAAATTATGGCAGGTAAAAGGTGGATTATTAGCACCATCAGGATTCATGGCCCTTGCGTAATGTCAGGGTGCCAGGAATCAGACTGAGACGAGAAGTGTAAAAATAAATCACACCTTTATTAATAGCACAAAATAATAAAAAGTCCACAAGTCAAATAACAAGCCAGGACGAGCTGGTAGTCAGACGAGCCGGAATCAGGAACAAGGAAAACAGCAGAGTCAGGAACAAGCCAGGATGTCAGACAGCCAGGTAATACACAGGAGCTCTCACAAACAGGTCTGAGACAACGCAAGGGCAAAGCATACTGAACAGAGGCCCTTTAAATAATAAGTGGTGACATCACAATTCTGAGACTGCATCCTGTCACACGGATGATGTACACCAGTCTGGCCATAAAAGGAAGTGCAGGAAATGAGCAGCATCACACAGTAAGCACCAGAGTCAGCAAGAGAGGTGAGTAAAATGGCTGCTAGCAGCACATGGCAAACAAAACAGGGAAATAACCCTGACAGTGTCAGAACGAATGGTGAATTTTCAAATCCCTTCTACATCCATAATTTTACATGTAAGGGGCATCTATTGTCCCTCTTATTGAAATTCTGGCTCAAAACATTAGAGACAATATACAGATAGACGATATGTAGACAAACTATAAAGTTTTTTTTCCCCTTTTCTCGGATGATATATTAACTTTTAACTTCCCTGCTAAAATATATACCACCTTTGGTAGAAGAGATAAAGTATGGATCCTATTCTAATTTGCTTATAAATCCGAGTAAGTCTGACCAGCTAAACATTTCCATCCCTCTAATATTTAAATCGGCAGGTGAAGGAACTTTCTTCCCAAGATAAAGTGAAATGTTTAGCTATATACTAGACTGAAAATATTAATAGCATGTTCCATTACAACTATACAGTTTTATACAATCAAATTTGCAACAATCATTCTCATTGGCCATCTCATCTGTCTTTATCTTGGTTCAGCTGTTTACATGCTGTAAAAATTAATATCGTACCAAGGATTCTGTGTCTCTTTCCTATATATCCAATCTAAAAAGTCTTACTAAACATTTTATATGAGGTCCCAATAGACCAAGAATCAAACATACTATTTTAGAACCGAAGGACAGAGGAGGGTTGGAAAGTCCTAATATCTGGTCTAACTGTCCAGTCATATGGCACATGTAATTCAATGACACCAGAGATCAAATAAATATCAAGCAATGGGTTGTTGCTGGAAGAGAGTCATACGGGAACAATATAGGAGATCAAAGCTGGTTATTACCTAACAATAGGAATCCTATGACTCGTAAATCTATTGACTAAAAGTAACTTGGCAGCATTAAATAAAGTACCTTCTTATGTCCCTGGTCTCTCTACTATTCTGTCTCTCCTAACCATATCATTAACAAACCCACTATCTCCATTTTCTGATTCTACTAAACAGAAATAACACATTTCCCTTTCCCAGCACAAGGGATAATTTGCACCATTAAGATTTATGTTGTACTCTTATAATTAGCAGTTCTGATTCTAACAATTTTTTTTTTTTTATGTCAATCATATATGATCATATTTCTGATGTTTTAGTATTGTTTGATTCCCCGTTGTATGCTGAGCTACTTTAAGGGTTTTGAGCAACCAGTACAGTTAGATGACTCTTTAGGGCTTCAACTCCATTCTATGGGGTAAATTTATTAATGTGCGAGCAGACATGATACGATGTAGTGTATCATGTCCGCCGCACATCGATTTATCATTGCACCAGCAGTTCTTGTGAACGGCTGGTGCAATGCCGCCCCCTGCAGATTTGCACAGGGGGTGTCAATCATCCTGATCGTCTTTAGATTGCTGCTTCATATGGAGCTTGATAAATTGACCCCTATATGTCTGTATACTTTGACTTATGTATAATTGTATTAAAATGTTTATTTGTACAGGAGTACCTCAAAGATATTACAGGTTCAGTTCCAGACCACTGCAATAAAGCGAATATAGCAATAAAGTGAGTCACATACATTTTTTTTTTGTTTCCCAGTGCATATAAAATTTATATTTACACTTTACTGTGGCCTATAAAGGGCTAGATTACAAGTGGAGCGCTAATTTGGACATGACTAAGGGTATGTGACCCGAAAAACGTAGTCATTTGTACCTGCTCCTACATAGCAAATAAAGAAGATTTCTGCATACTAAAAGGTGGTGCTGCCAGTTTTTTATTTTTTTACTGGAAAACTAAAAAACTGCTGAGCACTACACCTTCTGCACTCTCCCTTATGTTATCACTCCTGACATATATCCTTATGTCCAAACAATTATCAAACCCCTGTGGCCTTCTTTGCAGTCAGTGCCGGCGCTTGCAAAAGACAAAACAGGCAGCCGCCTTAGGGTGCCATCAGCAGGTGGGCGCCAAAAGCCTCTGCGTCTGGCTGCAAGTTCTAAATCTGTGGGCATGCTGTGTGGAGCTCTTGCTGCACTGCCTAAGAAGAGCCTCAGTGACTGTTAGCCTATGTGCACACAGTGCACAGTGTCTGATCTCTGAGAGGCACTTCTTAAAAAGGACCTTTATTAGGACATATGGTCCCCAACTAACAAAACACAGCAACGTTTCAGATTAACACACTCATGCATGATTAAGGATTGTTAATCCAAAACGTTGCTGTGTTTTTTGTTAGTTGGTGACCATATGTCCTAATAAAAGGTCTTTTTTAAGAAGTGCTGCTGTATTTCGTTTATCATATATGAGGAATTGGCAGTATCCTGGGAACAGCGTGCACTTAAGCAGGAGGGTGCTGGACTCTGGTTGTATATATATGATCTCTGAGAGGGAAATTGTGGCGTGGTGGGGATGCCTGGCGCACAGCCTCAGCCACGTGAGTGACGCCCACCGGACCCACAGTATTGCAGGTTGTATATATATGATCTCTGAGAGGGAAATTGGAAATTGTGGCGTGGTGGGGATGCCTGGCGCACAGCCTCAGCCACGTGAGTGACGCCCACCGGACCCACAGTATTGCAGGACTGAAGCTAGGAGCCAGGGTCTGACTCCGTGGGCGGAAATTCCATTCCCATTGCATTTATAATTCAGCCTCTCACAATCCACCCTATTCCCTACCCACCGCGATGGACACTCGATTGATCTGGTATTCTCCTATCTCTGCTCTCTCTCTGATGTTGCCTGTCGCCCATTTCCCATCTGAGACCACCATCTGCTTACCTTTAATCTTACTATAGATGCTAAACCTACTTCCCCCTCTCACCCCCTACCAGTAGAAATCTGCACACTGTGGACCCTCCCCAAATCTCCAATCTTATTCAAATACGCCTCCCCCACACTTCCATGATATCCTGCCCTGACCTTGCTATAACAATACTCTCTCCGCTGCACTTGACACTCTCTCTCGACCCCAACCTCGCAAAGCCCCACGTCGTCAGCTCCAGCCCTGGCACTCCCAACAAACACGCCACCTACAAAAATTCTCCCGTACTGCTGAACGTGCCTGGAGGAAATCCCGTTCTGAACCTGATTTCATGTACTATAAGTTCATTCTTTACTCTTACACCTCTGCCCTTCGCGTAGCTAAGCAAACCTACTTCTCTTATATCCACTCACTCTTCAAACCCTAAAAGACTCTTCTCCATTTTCAACTCTCTCCTCTACCTGCACCACCCCCCTCATCTGCATTCAGTGCTCAAGACCTTGCTGACTATTTTTTTTCAATAAAACACTTGCCATCCGAAGAAACATCCCAACACAAACCTGCAATCTCCCAACTCCGCTCCCAGTCACCCCCTCTATCACTCTGCACCCTCCTCCCAACCACTGAGAGTTAAGTGGCTTCCCTTTTGTCTTCCTCACACCTCACTTCCTACATACTTGACCCTATTCCTTCACATCTAATTCCTCCTCTGTCTCCCACCCTCACTCCGGCTCTCACATATTCAACCTATCCCTTTCTACCGGCTCATTCCCTGCCTCCTTCAAACATGCAAAGGTCACCCCAATCCTCAAAAAACCCTCCCTTGACCCTAACTCCCCTGCAAACTACCGCCCCATATCACTGCTCCCGCTAACTTCAAACTCCTTAAAAAACTAGTTTTCAATCGCCTAATCCACTTCCTGTCCTCCAACTAATTGCTCGACCCCCTGCAATCTGGCTTCCGTCCCCAACATTTAACTGAGACTGCCCTCACCAAGGTTACTAACAATCTCATTTCGGCTAAAAACAAAGGCTACTACTCTATACTCATCTTACTTGACCTCTCTGCTGCCTTTGACACTGTTGACCATCCCCTTCTCCTACGGACTCTCAGCTCTCTTGGGCTCTGTGACAATTCCCTCTCCTGGATTCACTCTTATCTCTCTAACAGATCATTCTCCGTCTCTTTTGCTGGTGACTCCTCCTCTCTATTGCCTCTGTCTGTTGGAGTTCCTCAAGGCTCTGTCCTGGGTCCTCTACTCTTCTCTATTTACACTTCTTCACTGGGTAAACTTATCAACAGCTATGGCTTCAGCTATCACCTCTATGCTGACGATACCCAGATCTACCTTTCCACCCCTGCACTCTCTCCTTCTGTCAATTCTCACATCAGCGACTGCTTATCTGGCATTTCCTCCTGGATGGCCTCTCACCACCTAAAAATAAACAAGTCCAAGACCAAACTACTTCTAATTCCCCCCTCTAACTCTACTCCAGTTTCTATTTTTTCTATCACTGTTGGCGGCACCACTATCTCCCCATCACCCCAAGTCCGCTGCCTCGGAGTCACGCTTGACTCAAACCTGTCCTTTATTCCCCACATTTAACTGCTCTCTTCATCCTGCCGCAACCACCTACACAAGATCTCCAAAATCCGTCCGTTTCTGAGTGCTGAAACTACTAAACAGCTAATCCACTCCCTGGTAATTTCCCGACTTGACTACTGTAACAACTTACTAACTGGCCTCCCTCTCTCCCCTCCAATCCATCCTAAATGCATCTGCCAGGCTAATCCACCTCTCTCAACGCTCTGTTTCTGCTGCACCTCTCTGATTCCCTTCACTGGCTCCCCATTCACAGCAGAGTTAAATTAAAAATTCTTACCCTGACCTACAAAGCCCTCACCAATGCTGCCCTACCCTACCCATCCTCACTCATCAACATGCCCCCTAAGATCCAACAATGACCTGCTTCTTGCGTCCTCTACCATCACCTCCTCTCATGCTACACTACAGGACTTCTCTCGTGCGGCACCAACCCTCTGGAACGCACTTCTTCGAGCTGTCAGACTTGTCCCTAACCTCTCCTCCTTTAAACGTTCCCTAAAGACCTTTCTGTTCAGGGAAGCTTATCACCCGACTTATTAACAAACTAACTTAATTTAACTAACAGTTGCCCTCTATCTCCTCACTAATATCATTCTCACCTTTGCAGTCCCCACCTCCTGTTTCCCATCTAGATTTCAAGTTCCCACGGGAATAGGGCCCTCAATCCCCCCTGTATTTGTCGGTAAAATTTTATCTTTTATCGTATTGTTTCTCCATTACCCATTGGGCAGCACTGCGGAATCTGCTGGCGCTTTATAAAATAATAATAATGACATATCAGTTATTATTAGACTAGATCACTGCTCCCTTTTATTGGGATACCCCAAATGTGTAGTATTTATGACAGAGGTTAGCGGTGGTCAAATGACTGCTCTAAGGATATAAACCCCCCCAGATATCAACTGTTCTTGGGGCTCTACCCTTTCAAATGAAGCATCTTGGGGTCTGTTTCTCTTGTTGGGGGTTATAGGCTTCTATAATGTCGCAACCCCCCAAAATAAGATTAAAGCTGTAAAGTTTTTAATACTGTTATGATGACCACCTGCTAAGTTTTTTGTTTAAGGGATCACTTATTCTCTATGTTGTACGTGGGAAAGATTGGGACTTCCTGTAACCTCCTTACCTTACATTAGTTAACTAGTGCCTAGTGGTGCAGGGGTTTCCAGCTTGGTGTTTTATTTAAAAGGATACACTTATCTTTAGGGGTCGCTCCGTCTGGGCTATGGTATACAGTTCACACATATGCTATGGGGTAGTGCAGTTGTACCTCTGTATTATACCATTGTGCCTCATTTTCCCCACACGTGGACAGGATGATGAAGAAATGTGAAGGACAAAGGAAAGCTGTGTGGCATTTTATATTTCATAATCATAGGCTATTAGCCTTACTTAGTTCAATGAAATATATGGGCACCATAGCAGTAACTGTAGCACTATTTTACACATGACTACATCCCCTGCACATTAGCCTATATTTTTTTAGTTTAGTGTAGTTTAATAAGTAATATGCTACATAACTAAATGAAGGAAAATAAAGGAGCAGTCATGAAAAAGGCCAATATATTTAAATAAATGAATAATTCATGATGCATGATTCATTTTATTTAAAAATATTGTCCTTTTTCATTAAAATAGAATAGAACTGGCTCACTGTTATATATACATAGAGACTGGGGCATAGCAGACTTTGCCTTGGCTTGGGGGTGGGGCCCATGCCAGTGAGGTGTATGTACAATACTTCAATTCTGGTTTTTTTTTTTTTATCTCTTTCCAGGCAGCATGCCAGGGGTTAAAGTAAATTGGTGGGCAATGCTAGTGGGACATTGGGACAATAGTGAAGGAATATTGATGTGGAAGGTCATGATATTAAGCATGGTGATGATGGTGTTGCATGAAAATGCCCGTTTATTCTGTAGGAAACAGGGATTTTCAATTGATATATTTAGGGCTATAATTATGTACTGTACTAGATTACATTTTTTAATATAAATTCAACTGTTTTGTTAAAAAAAAAATGTATTTAAAACATAAAACACATTTTAAACTAACTGCAGGCAAAATAATTTAGATTTTTGCTCCATTAGGTTGGTGGTATTGTCAGGGGGTTTTATGTTGTCGTGGTGGGGCGTCAAAAGGCACCTTCGCCTGTGTAGACAAAAATCCTTGCACTGGCTCTGCTTGCAGTTTTGTTTCCACTGCCCTTTGTGGACGTATGTTATTCACTGTTCAATTGTACATTAGGTTAGTTCTGGGATAGATTTTTTGATTGGTTGGGTTAAAAAAAAAATGTTTTACATCTGGCAACACTGCAAAGTGGTTACAATAGAAGAACTAATACAAAAACAGTAACTATAGTTTGCTCTTCTCATATAAAGGAGTAATGTATGTTCTGTGTACATTTCCACAAGTGACTTTGTGTATATATTCAGATTTTAATATTGTACAATCAGCAATTGTTCCTGTTACATATTATAAGCTCCCAATCATTTGCAGGAAAGATAAGAGGAAATATCTTAAATATTTCATACAATGAGAACTAGTAAATTTATTTGCCAATAATATTATCAATTTTAGATACTTTAGCTAGTAAATGTGACCAAAATGAAAGATTTCCAAACCAAATACTGTACATGACAAGCACTTGATGAACAAATGTACTCATACATGCAAAAACAAATTATTATAATTAGGAATTTCAGTGTAATTATGTATTTGAATTAGCTATATTTCAAAATTAAGTAAAAAAAAAAAAAAAAAAACACATGATAAATGTATATTTCAGACTCACGCATGTTAATGGAACCGGAACTATGTAGTAGGTATATTTCATAAACATAAGGTCAATCCTCTTACATTCAAAATGAACAAAAAACATCTGAGCAGTGAAGCCACAAAATGACAGTTTTCTATATGATAATGACATTTATAAACAAGTTCTATTCATCTTTTGGAATAGTATCTATAAAGAGATGTACGTTTGTGCGTTCGTCCCTAATCTTGTAAGAGCATAAGCAACATACTTACTATAGAAGTCTTGGCTTCCGGCTGCTTCTGTGCTGGTTCTGAAGACATATTTTTAACAGCCCGAACGTTTGCTGACAATTGAAAGTTAGTTTACGACTTAGAGCTGTGCAGAGCAAACCAACTCGACTTATGTGGTTTGTAAAGGGCTTGGGGAACTAAAGTTAACCACTCCCTTCTGTAGAGCGTGTGCAGGGTAATCTGACCCACTAGCAGCGCGAACGTGCAGATAGAGTGTAATTAACCTAGTGTCACTAGTCGTCTTGTGTCCTCCACTGTCCTGAGCTCACCTACCTTACCCTATTGTAACAGCCGCCCATCCGCTGCTAGAGTTACTTAGCATGCGCGAGCGGAGGCAGCTGATTGGCTGGTCGCCGATGACTTTGGGAAAATGGAAAAGCTACGGGAGTATAGGAAGAAGGGGAAAATGCACTTTTGGTTATAACGCAACATTATTTCCTATATCACTCGAGTGTGTAAACTCATTTGTGAAAAATAAACTGCATCAGTTTGTTCACCGCGATATCTCCTCCATGTTGTGTGAAAAACGCACTTTACTGTCTAGAAGCGCACAACTGCGGATGCCATTACAGGTTAGCACCTTGTCTGGAGAAGACAGGGCTTGCCACTGTCATTGTGTTACAATATCCATTGTTGTCAGCAGAATTCATAAGATAACAAACTCCAATTTGTATATACACGTGTGTGTGTAAATTGCAGTTTATCTTTTATGAATTCTGGTGACACCAAATAATAAATATTTTAATATGACAGTGGAAGCCCTGCTTTCTCCAGACAGAATTGCAGCAAACAAGGTGTTAATCTGTTCTAATGTTTAGACTCTGCTAATATGTTAATCTACTGGAAGACTGGAGAAAAACATCATTTTAAAGTGTTTATTTCTTTCATGTAATTAGCAAGAGTCCATGAGCTAGTGACGTATGGGATATACATTCCTACCAGGAGGGGCAAAGTTTCCCAAACCTCAAAATGCCTATAAATACACCCCTCACCACACCCACAAATCAGTTTTACAAACTTTGCCTCCTATGGAGGTGGTGAAGTAAGTTTGTGCTAGATTCTACGTTGATATGCGCTCCGCAGCAGGCTGAAGCCCGGTTTTCCTCTCAGCGTGCAGTGAATGTCAGAGGGATGTGAGGAGAGTATTGCCTATTTGAATACAATGGTCTCCTTCTACGGGGTCTATTTCATAGGTTCTCTGTTATCGGTCGTAGAGATTCATCTCTTACCTCCCTTTTCAGATCATACGATATACTCTTATATATATATACCATTACCTCTACTGATTCTCGTTTCAGTACTGGTTTGGCTTTCTACTATATGTAGATGAGTGTCCTGGGGTACGTAAATCTTATTTTTTGTGACACTCTAAGCTATGGTTGGGCACTTTATATGTAAAGTTCTAAATATATGTGTTTAAACTTATATTTGCCATGATTCAGGATAACCAGTATTCCTTCATTCAGACTGTCAGTTTCATTATTTGGGATAATGCATATGAATAAATATTTTTTCTTACCTTGAAAATTTTCAATTGACTATTTTTTTTTTTGTTAGGCTCGCGGGGGCAGAAAATGCGTCATTTTTGGCGTGAACTTTTTTGGCGCAAAATTTGTTCATTTCCGGCGCCGAAGTTGACGGCGGAATTGGTTTGTAGTTACGTCATTTTTTTGACGCATGTGTATTCAGACGTTTTTTTGCGCCAAAAAATGTGGGCGTCGGTTTCGGCGTCAGAGGATGTGGCATCATACTTGGCGCCAAAAGATATGGGCGTTGTACTTGGCGCCAATAATGTGGGCGTCATACTTGGCGCCAAAAATGTGGGCGTCTTTTTTGTTCCACTTTTTCTCACATTATTTAAGTCTCATATTTTTGCTGCTTCTGGTTGCTAGAGGCTTGTTTGTTTTGCATTTTTCTCCCATTCCTGAAACTGTCATTTAACCCCTTAATGACCGGACCATTTTTCAGTTTTCTTACCCTTAATGACAATGGCTATTTTTAAATTTCTGCAGTGTTTGTGTTTAGCTGTAATTTTCCTCTTACTCATTTACTGTACCCACACATATTATATACCGTTTTTTTTCTCGCCATTAAATGGACTTTCTAAAGATACCATTTTTTTCATCATATCTTATAATTTAATATAAAAAATATATAAAATATGAGGAAAAAATGGAAAAAAACACACTTTTTCTAATTTGACCTCCAAAATCTGTTACACATCTACAACCACCAAAAAACACCCATGCTAAATAGTTTCTAAATTTTGTCCTGAGTTTAGAAATACCCAATGGTTACATGTTGTTTGCTTTTTTTTGCAAGTTATAGGGCAATAAGTACAAGTAGAACTTTGCTATTTCCAAACCACTTTTTTTTTCAAAATTAGCGCTAGTTACATTGGAACACTGATATCTGCCCGGAGTCCCTGAATATCCCTTGACATGTATATATTTTTTTTTAGAAGACAACCCAAAGTATTGATTTATGCCCATTTTGGTATATTTCATGCCACCATTTCACTGCCAAATGCGAGCAAATAAAAAAAATTGTTCACTTTTTCACAAATTTTGTCACAAACTTTAGGTTTCTCACTGAAATTATTTACAAACAGTTTGTGCAATTATGGCACAAATGGTTGTAAATGCTTCTCTGGGATCCCCTTTGTTCAGAAATAGCAGACATATATGGCTTTGGCGTTGCTTTTTGGTAATTAGAAGGCCGCTAAATGCAGCTGCGCACCACACGTGTATTATGCCCAGCAGTGAAGGGGTTAATTAGGGATCTTGTAGGGACCTTGAAGGGTTAATTTTAGCTTTAGTGTAGTGTAGTAGACAACCCAAAGTATTGATCTAGGCCCATTTTGGTATATTTCATGCCACCATTTCACCGCCAAATGCGAGCAAATAAAAAAAAAAAGTGAAATTTTTCACAATTTTAGGTTTCTCACTTAAATTATTTACAAACAGCTTGTGCAATTATGGCACAAATGGTTGTAAATGCTTCTCTGGGATCTCCTTTGTTCAGAAATAGCAGACATATATGGCTTTGGCGTTGCTTTTTGGCAATTAGGAGGCCGCTAAATGCTGCTGTGCACCACACTTGTATTAAGCCCAGCAGTGAAGGGGTTAATTAGGTAGCTTGTAGAGAGCTTGCAGGGTTAATTTTAGCTTTAGTGTAGAGATTAGCCTCCCACCTGACACATCCCACCCCCTGATCCCTCCCAGACAGCTCTCTTCCCTTCCCCACCCCACAATTGTCCCCGCCATCTTAAGTACTGGCAGAAAGTCTGCCAGTACTAAAATAAAAGGTGTTTTTTTTTTTGTTTTTTGTTTTTTTAATTATTCAGCTGTGATGGACCCCTGCCTTAACCCCCAACCTCCCTGATCCCCCCCAAACACCTCTCTAACCCTCCCCACCTACCTATTTGCCACCATCTTGGGTACTTTTCTGTAGTGTAGCTGCCCCCCCCAGTACCCCCACCCCCATAACCCTACCAGATCCTATTATTATTCATTTTTTTACAGTTTGCTGCCCCCCCCCCCTCCCTCTTAACAAAATTCATTGGTGGCAGTGTTTGCTGCGCGCGCGAGCGCACACACACACACATGCGCGCACGCAGGCTCCCACTCCGCTCGGTCCCGGCATCCGGCGTGCACAATGCACTTGTAGGAACCGGATGCCGGGTAGCGATGGGCCGCCCACCCTCCTCCCTTGTAAGCTCCCACCCACCAACGAACGGCCCCATCGCTACCGGTGCAGAGAGGGCCACAGAGTGGCTCTCTCTGCATCGGATGCTTTTTAAAGGGTATTGCAGGATGCCTCAATATCGAGGCATCACTGCAATACCCTGAGAGCTGCTGGAAGCGATTGCGATCGCTTCCAGCACTCTCTTAGACAACTGACGTACCAGGTACGTCCATTGTCACTAACTGCTAGTTTTTGCAGGACGTACCTGGTACGTCAGTTGTCATTAAGGGGTTAAGGAATTTGATAATTTTGCTTTTATATGTTGTTTTTTTCTATTACATATTGCAAGATATTTCACATACTGTTCCTGAATCAGAAAATGCTAACGGATTCCTGTTGACTGATATCAGTCCTACCAAAGCTAAGTTCATTTATTTTAATGTTATGAATGTTTATCTTTAGCTATGGTTTGTAATAAGTTATCATGATAAACTTTTACATACAGAATCTATTAGTATTTATGCTTCATATATTGCTATTCTTTTTACATCTTATGTACAAGATATACTTAGAAATTTATAAGAATATTTTTCTGATTCTTTGTTAAAGGCTTTGTCTGACTTCCCGCCTTCTAATAAAATTTTTAGGTATTTTTCAAACTTCTTTTTTAGTTGATGAAGTTTCAAATGACCAACAACATACTGAATTATCCTTCTCTGATGGTGTTTTTTCTCATTCAGAATTTTCTTCATCAGATATTGACACTAACAAATCTACTTTTTTATTTTTATTAGAGTACATTTGTTCTTTGTTGAAAAGGTGTTGATTATTTTGGATATTGAGGTAACTAGTTCCTTTTCAAGACTAGCTAACATTTTATTTCTGCTTATTAATCTTCTGTGTTTTCAGAAGTTTTTTTCCAGTTCCTGATACTAGGGAATGGAATAGGCTGAGAATTTTCTTTTATTCCTTCTTCAAGGTTTTTAAATTATATTCTTTGCCGGCAGTTAGTTTTCAGTTTTGAGGATTCCCCAAATTAATGGGGCTATCTCTACTCCTGCTAAATATGCTATTGTTTCAATAACAAAATAGTATTTATTTTTTTCCTTCAGATGGTTGTATCTTATTTAAGGAAAATTATTTATTTCAGTTACTTTTCTTGGACCTGTAATTTATTTGGATGATGTTGCAATTGCTTCATTTTTCTGTTTGGATACTTTAAGATCAAGTATCGGATTATGATTTATTTAGCATTGTTAAAGGAACAAAATCTACTGCTCATTTGAAGTTCAGACTAAGTGCTATTGCATTGTCTTGTTATCTTGCATTTGTTGATTATGCAAGTCCAGTGTGTTGATTGGTCCTTTAACTTGATTAACATGCTAATAATTTCATTTGTGTCTTAATTTTATTGAATATTTTCGCAAATGAGGTTTAATCTATGTCTTTAGCTGTTTTAGCTAGAAGAATTTTGTGATTTCTAAAAATCCATATTTATTTTTTTCCAAGATAATCAATTATTTGGTTCATAATTGGATTCAATTCTTAACTGTTACTCTGGGCTTCAAGATTGAGTTCTAAGACTAAACTTTAAGCTTATTTTAGTTTTGTTGTTCTTACTAAGGAACGAAATCCTAAATTCTTACCCAAGTAACATGTTTTTAATTGGAAGTTTTTTCAGTTCAAAGTCAGCTCCCTAAGGCCTAGATTTGGAGTTCGGCGGTAGCCGTCAAAACCAGCGTTAGAGGCTCCTAACGCTGGTTTTGGGCGCCCGCTGGTATTTGGAGTCAGTGATTAAAGGGTCTAACACTCACTTTTCAGCCGCGACTTTTCCATACCGCAGATCCCCCTACGCCATTTGCGTAGCCTATCTTTTCAAGGGATCTTTCTTACGCCGGTATTTAGAGTCGTTTCTGAAGTGAGCGTTAGAGCTCTAACGACAAGATTCCAGCCGCCTGAAAATAGCAGGAGTTAAGAGCTTTCTGGCTAACGCCGGTTTATAAAGCTCTTAACTACTGTACCCTAAAGTACACTAACACCCATAAACTACCTATGTACCCCTAAACCGAGCTCCCCCCACATCGCCGCCACTCGATTAAAATTTTTAACCCCTAATCTGCCGACCGCCACCTACGTTATACTTATGTACCCCTAATCTGCTACCCCTAACACCGCCGACCCCTATATTATATTTATTAACCCCTAATCTGCCCCCCACAACGTCGCCGACACCTGCCTACACTTATTAACTCCTAATCTGCCGAGCGGACCTGAGCGCTACTATAATAAAGTTATTAACCCCTAATCCGCCTCACTAACCCTATCATAAATAGTATTAACCCCTAATCTGCCCTCCCTAACATCGCCGACACCTACCTTCAATTATTAACCCCTAATCTTCCGATCGGAGCTCACCGCTATTCTAATAAATGTATTAACCCCTAAAGCTAAGTCTAACCCTAACACTAACACCCCCCTAAGTTAAATATAATTTTTATCTAACGAAATAAATTAACTCTTATTAAATAAATGATTCCTATTTAAAGCTAAATACTTACCTGTAAAATAAACCCTAATATAGCTACAATATAAATTATAATTATATTATAGCTATTTTAGGATTAATATTTATTTTACAGGCAACTTTGTAATTATTTTAACCAGGTACAATAGCTATTAAATAGTTAAGAACTATTTAATAGTTACCTAGTTAAAATAATAACAAATTTACCTGTAAAATAAATCCTAACCTAAGATATAATTAAACCTAACACTACCCTATCAATAAAATAATTAAATAAACTACCTACAATTACCTACAATTAACCTAACACTACACTATCAATAAATTAATTAAACACAATTCCTACAAATAAATACAATTAAATAAACTAGCTAAAGTACAAAAAATAAAAAAGAACTAAGTTACAGAAAATAAAAAAATATTTACAAACATAAGAAAAATATTACAACAATTTTAAACTAATTACACCTACTCTAAGCCCCCTAATAAAATAACAAAGCCCCCCAAAATAAAAAATTCCCTACCCTATTCTAAATTAAAAAAGTTACAAGCTCTTTTACCTTACCAGCCCTGAACAGGGCCCTTTGCGGGGCATGCCCCAAGAATTTCAGCTCTTTTGCCTGTAAAAAAAAACATACAATACCCCCCCCCCCCCAACATTACAACCCACCACCCACATACCCCTAATCTAACCCAAACCCCCCTTAAATAAACCTAACACTAATCCCCTGAAGATCTTCCTACCTTGTCTTCACCATCCAGGTATCACCGATCCGTCCTGGCTCCAAGATCTTCATCCAACCCAAGCGGGGGTTGGCGATCCATAATCCGGTGCTGAAGAGGTCCAGAAGAGGCTCCAAAGTCTTCCTCCTATCCGGCAAGAAGAGGACATCCGGACCGGCAAACATCTTCTCCAAGCGGCATCTTCGATCTTCTTCCATCCGGAGCGAAGTGGCAGGATCCTGAAGACCTCCAGCGCGGAACATCCATCCGGACCGACGACTGAACGACGAATGACTGTTCCTTTAAGGGACGTCATCCAAGATGGCGTCCCTCGAATTCCGATTGGCTGATAGGATTCTATCAGCCAATCGGAATTAAGGTAGGAATTTTCTGATTGGCTGATGGAATCAGCCAATCAGAATCTAGTTCAATCCGATTGGCCGATCCAATCAGCCAATCAGATTGAGCTCGCATTCTATTGGCTGATCGGAACAGCCAATAGAATGCGAGCTCAATCTGATTGGATCAGCCAATCGGATTGAACTTGATTCTGATTGGCTGATTCCATCAGCCAATCAGAAAATTCCTACCTTAATTCCGATTGGCTGATAGAATCCTATCAGCCAATCGGAATTCGAGGGACGCCATCTTGGATGACGTCCCTTAAAGGAACAGTCATTCGTCGTTCAGTCGTCGGTCCGGATGGATGTTCCGCGCTGGAGGTCTTCAGGATCCTGCCACTTCGCTCCGGATGGAAGAAGATCGAAGATGCCGCTTGGAGAAGATGTTTGCCGGTCCGGATGTCCTCTTCTTGCCGGATAGGAGGAAGACTTTGGAGCCTCTTCTGGACCTCTTCAGCACCGGATTATGGATCGCCAACCCCCGCTTGGGTTGGATGAAGATCTTGGAGCCAGGACGGATCGGTGATACCTGGATGGTGAAGACAAGGTAGGAAGATCTTCAGGGGATTAGTGTTAGGTTTATTTAAGGGGGGTTTGGGTTAGATTAGGGGTATGTGGGTGGTGGGTTGTAATGTTGGGGGGGGGTATTGTATGTTTTTTTTTTACAGGCAAAAGAGCTGAAATTCTTGGGGCATGCCCCGCAAAGGGCCCTGTTCAGGGCTGGTAAGGTAAAAGAGCTTGTAACTTTTTTAATTTAGAATAGGGTAGGGAATTTTTTATTTTGGGGGGCTTTGTTATTTTATTAGGGGGCTTAGAGTAGGTGTAATTAGTTTAAAATTGTTGTAATATTTTTCTTATGTTTGTAAATATTTTTTTATTTTCTGTAACTTAGTTCTTTTTTATTTTTTGTACTTTAGCTAGTTTATTTAATTGTATTTATTTGTAGGAATTGTGTTTAATTAATTTATTGATAGTGTAGTGTTAGGTTAATTGTAGGTAATTGTAGGTAGTTTATTTAATTATTTTATTGATAGGGTAGTGTTAGGTTTAATTATATCTTAGGTTAGGATTTATTTTACAGGTAAATTTGTTATTATTTTAACTAGGTAACTATTAAATAGTTCTTAACTATTTAATAGCTATTGTACCTGGTTAAAATAATTACAAAGTTGCCTGTAAAATAAATATAAATCCTAAAATAGCTATAATATAATTATAATTTATATTGTAGCTATATTAGGGTTTATTTTACAGGTAAGTATTTAGCTTTAAATAGGAATCATTTATTTAATAAGAGTTAATTTATTTCGTTAGATAAAAATTATATTTAACTTAGGGGGGTGTTAGTGTTAGGGTTAGACTTAGCTTTAGGGGTTAATACATTTATTAGAATAGCGGTGAGCTCCGATCGGAAGATTAGGGGTTAATAATTGAAGGTAGGTGTCGGCGATGTTAGGGAGGGCAGATTAGGGGTTAATACTATTTATGATAGGGTTAGTGAGGCGGATTAGGGGTTAATAACTTTATTATAGTAGCGCTCAGGTCCGCTCGGCAGATTAGGGGTTAATAAGTGTAGGCAGGTGTCGGCGACATTGAGGGGGGCAGATTAGGGGTTAATAAATATAATATAGGGGTCGGCGATGTTAGGGCAGCAGATTAGGGGTACATAGGGATAACGTAGGTTGCGGCGGTTTACGGAGCGGCAGATTAGGGGTTTAAAAAAATATGCAGGGGGCAGCGATAGCGGGGGCGGCAGATTAGGGGTTAATAAGTGTAAGGTTAGGGGTGTTTAGACTCGGGGTACATGTTAGAGTGTTAGGTGCAGACGTAGGAAGTGTTTCCCCATAGGAAACAATGGGGCTGCGTTAGGAGCTGAACGCTGCTTTTTTGCAGGTGTTAGGTTTTTTTTCAGCTCAAACAGCCCCATTGTTTCCTATGGGGGAATCGTGCACGAGCACGTTTTTGAGGCCGGCCGCGTCCGTAAGCAACTCTGGTATCGAGAGTTGCATTTGCGGTAAAAATGCTCTACGCTCCTTTTTTGGAGCCTAACGCAGCATTTGTTTGAACTCTCGATACCAGAGTTAAATTTATGGTGCGGCCAGAAAAAAGCCAGAGGAGCGTTAACAGCCCTTTTACCGCCGAACTCCAAATCTAGGCCTAAATTTGCATGTATGTGCCGTATTCCAGCTTGGCTGGTAAGGGGCAGGTTAAGACTTTTTTGAAATTTGTTTGGTTCTATTCGGTCCAAATTTCTTAGATTTTGGGTACAGAATAAGATTCAGAGTAAAACCGTCTGTGAGAAGTCTTTTTTTCACTATTATATTCCAGCTATTCCAGTAAGGCAAACACTTTCTTTAAGTGTGTTTCAGACCTATATATTTTGGGTATTGGTGAAGCGCGGCTGGTCACCCGTTGGGGCTCAAGCGCTGCTCATACCTGGAGTTTTCTGGGGTATTTATTCCAGTTCCATTTTTTAGGAAATGGGTTTTGGGGTTTTATTCAAGACTAAACATTGTTCTAAAGATAGAAAATCTTTTTGAATTGTCATATAAGTATACCATCTTTTAGAATGGTGTTTATATGGTCTATTTTGCCTTTTTTGGTCAGTGATGCATTATTTGTTTACAATAGATACAATAGATGCATATCTTCTGTTTTTATTTCAGATTATTTTTATTTTCTGAGATTCTCTTTTTTAACAAGCATTACCAATTTGTTGCTTTTCCTTCTGGTCTAGCGACAGTTCTAAGAATCTTTTCAAGGTTCTCAGTGTTCCTTATTTGGACGGTCTCGTGGTACTGGCTGTCTTTATTTATCCCTCCCTCTCTAGTGACTCTTGCGTGGAAGTTCCACATCTTGGGTATCTGCTATCCCATACGTCACTAGCTCATGGACTCTTGCTAATTACATGAAAGAAAACATAATTTATGTAAGAACTTACCAGATAAATTCATTTCTTTCATATTAGCAAGAGTCCATGAGGCCCACCCTTTTTGTGGTGGTTATGATTTTTTTGTATAAAGCACAATTATTCCAATTCCTTATTTTTGATGCTTTCGCTCCTTTCTTATCACCCCACTTCTTGGCTATTCGTTAAACTGAATTGTGGGTGTGGTGAGGGGTGTATTTATAGGCATTTTGAGGTTTGGGAAACTTTGCCCCTTCTGGTAGGAATGTATATCCCATACGTCACTAGCTCATGGACTCTTGCTAATATGAATTAAATGAATTTATCAGGTAATTTCTTACATAAATTATGTTTTTCCCTTTAGTGACAGCCCCGGAAACGGGTGTTTTACAGGGTGGGATTAAAGTTCTCCATCCTCCACAGTCAATAAAATACCTTTATTTCTCACATGCAGGGTCCCAGAAACATATACAATGTTTCAAGCCTGCAATAGGCTCTTAGTCATGTACATGACTAAGAGCCTATTGCAGGCTTGAAACTTATATGTTTCTGGGACCCTACATGTGAGAAATAAAGGTCTTTTATTGACTGTGGAGGCTGGAGTCTTTTGAATTTATTGGATACTGAGGAGACCTGGCAAGTCTGTCACTCCGTGCCCCACTCAGAAAAGGAAAGGTGTGCAGTTTCCACAATTTTGGATATCAATTGGGATTAAAGTTCTTTCAGGACATCAAATTTAAAAGGATTTGAAACCCAATTTTTTTTTTCTTTCATGATTCAGATAGAGAAGCAAATTTAAGCAACGTTCTAATTTACTCCTATTATCAATTTTTCTTCATTCTCTTAGTATATATATATTTTTAAGCAGGAATGTAAGCTTAGGAGCCGGCCCATTTTTGGTTCAGCACATGGGTAGCGCTTGCTGATTGATGGATACACTTGCATTCCTACTTTTTCAAATAAAAATAACAAGAGAATGAAGAAAAATTGATAATTGACGTAAATTATAAAGTTGCATGCTCTAATTTGAATCATGAAAGAAAAATGTGGGTTTTCATTTCCCTTTAATAATAAATATGTTTTAAAGTCTGTAAGGTAGGACCAAGAATAATGATGCATTTAACCTGGAGGGGCATATTTAATTATTTACAAACTGCTCCTTTACTTTTATTTTGCCATTTGAAATAGTTTTTGCCAGTTGAATCGCCACATATGATGAAACTTTTATTACTGTAGAAAAACTATGAAATCAAGAGGTGATAGCAGCAATGAACCTCCTACTGGGGTAGGAGAAACAGAGGGCCATCCCACAGCTTATTATTTTGTTTAGTATGACTATTGTACTATATGGTGTGTCTGATGTATGCAGTCTTTGCAGAATAGGGCTTCTTTGAAGCTGCTATCCCCATACAGTAAATAATTTAGATACTTTAGGTTGCCATTTGGTTGGAATCGCCTACAAGTATCCTCATTGAAAACCAGGGACTCTCCACTTTCTAAAACAGGGTCTCATGCACCTTTG
Source organism: Bombina bombina (assembly GCF_027579735.1). Lineage (NCBI taxonomy): Eukaryota > Metazoa > Chordata > Amphibia > Anura > Bombinatoridae > Bombina > Bombina bombina. The sequence continues at coordinate 1,226,134,097 of NC_069500.1, read as the reverse complement.
TGTTTTATGGGGGTTGAAAATGGCTCTAAAAGAACTCTCTCATATCAAACACTTCCCTGTTTCCTTGTTGGGGCAGGTAATCAACCAAGGTGATCACCTGCAAATTACAGGGACATGGGATCCCTGACTCAAAAGAGGTGAATCCTATTTTTAAAAAAGGGGTAGATATAAACTCCCATGCTCAGTGATACCTATGGAACTAGCTTTACACTAGCTGGCACTACAAGTAGCGCATTAGCAGAGATCATACCTGGAGAGGTACATATGGTAGCATAAGCCAGGTCTTGGTAGGTAATATCAGGCAGGGTTGTCCTATTATTTGTATAGGAGCAATTACAGCTTTGTAGTGACAGTGACCTGTGGCTGTCACTACAATGTAGATGCTGCTGCTACAATGTTTTTTGTAATGCTCGTGGGATACTCCACTATCAGACCAAACTCGGCCAGTAGTCTTCTTATCCCGGTGTCGAGCCGGAATGATAGGGAATTTCCCAGAGTAGAGAAAGTTTGTAAGACGAGGTAAGTGGCACTCACCACAGGCAGGATGGTCTTCGACTGCAACAGGCAGGGAATCAGAGAAAGGCAGACAGGGTTTTGGCAGTTGTAAAGCAGTCCAAAGGTAAACCACTAGAATGGTCAGGCAGGCAGGGTTTGGGAACGGTAAAGTAGTCCAAGGGTAAACCACTAGAATGGTCAGGCAGGCAGGGTTTGGCAACAGAGAGGCGATTCAGAACAATAGGGGTTAAACAAGCAGAGTAGTCAGACAAGCAGAGTTCAGCAATGGTGTATCAATCCAGCAATTTAGGGGTTAACAGGCAGAGTAGTCAGACAAGCAGAGTTCAGCAATGGTGTATCAATCCAGCAATTTAGGGGTTAACAGGCAGAGTAGTCAGACAAGCAGAATTTCAGCAATGGTGAATCAATCCAGCAATTTAGGGGTTAACAGGCAGAGTAGTCAGACAGGCAGGGTTCAACAACAATAAGGAAGTCAGAGTAGAAACGATTTATCACACCCAGAAGCACAAAGTAACACCTATACTTGGGCAGTGATAGATTGTTTTGAAACACTTACATAGGCGCAGGATTCGCTCCACAGGTGTTCGGACCGGCATCAGAGTGAGAGGAGCGTGCGGCGGTGACGTCAGCGCCGCACACATCTGGACCCGACACAGCCCCTGGCAACGAGCAGGGAAGGAGACGCCGCGCCCCTAGCAACGGCTAGAGCAGCGGGGCGTCACAATTTTAGTCTATGGTCTAATTTCCATTGCTGTTGTAAACTGGTGGTAACATAAAATGACTCCATAGACTATAGAGTAGATACTTATATTTATTACCACCAGTTTAGAACAGCAATGTAAACTAAGGCCTAGATTTAGAGTTCGGCGGTAGCCGTCAAAACCAGCGTTAGAGGCTCCTAACGCTGGTTTTGGCCGCCCGCTGGTATTTGGAGTCATTGATTAAAGGGTCTAACGCTCACTTTTCAGCCGCGACTTTTCCATACCGCAGATCCCCCTACGCCATTTGCGTAGCCTATCTTTTCAATGGGATCTTTCTAACGCTGGTATTTAGAGTCGTTTCTGCAGTGAGCGTTAGAGCTCTAACGACAAAATTCCAGCCGCCTGAAAATAGCAGGAGTTAAGAGCTTTCTGGCTAACGCCGGTTTATAAAGCTCTTAACTACTGTACCCTAAAGTACACTAACACCCATAAACTACCTATGTACCCCTAAACCGAGCTCCCCCCACATCGCCGCCACTCGATTAAAAATTTTAACCCCTAATCTGCCGACCGCCACCTACGTTATACTTATGTACCCCTAATCTGCTGCCCCTAACACCGCCGACCCCTGTATTATATTTATTAACCCCTAACCTGCCCCCCACAACATCGCCGCCAGCTACTTAAAATAATTAACCCCTAATCTTCCGACCGCAAAGCGCCGCCACCTACGTTATCCCTATGTACCCCTAATCTGCTACCCCTAACACCGCCGACCCCTATATTATATTTATTAACCCCTAATCTGCCCCCCACAACGTCGCCGACACCTGCCTACACTTATTAACCCCTAATCTGCCGAGCGGACCTGAGCGCTACAATAATAAAGTTATTAACCCCTAATCCGTCTCACTAACCCTATCATAAATAGTATTAACCCCTAATCTGCCCTCCCTAACATCGCCGACACCTACCTTCAATTATTAACCCCTAATCTTCCGATCGGAGCTCACCGCTATTCTAATAAATGTATTAACCCCTAAAGCTAAGTCTAACCCTAACACTAACACCCCCCTAACTTAAATATAATTTACATCTAACGAAATTAATTAACTCTTATTAAATAAATTAATCCTATTTAAAGCTAAATACTTACCTGTAAAATAAATCCTAATATAGCTACAATATAAATTATAATTATATTATAGCTATTTTAGGATTAATATTTATTTTACAGGCAACTTGGTATTTATTTTAACTAGGTACAATAGCTATTAAATAGTTAAGAACTATTTAATAGTTACCTAGTTAAAATAATTACAAATCTACCTGTAAAATAAATCCTAACCTAAGATATAATTAAACCTAACACTACCCTATCAATAAAATAATTAAATAAACTACCTACAATTACCTACAATTAACCTAACACTACACTATCAATAAATTCAATAAACACAATTGCTACAAATAAATACAATTAAATAAACTAGCTAAAGTACAAAAAATAAAAAAGAACTAAGTTACAGAAAATAAAAAAATATTTACAAACATAAGAAAAATATTACAACAATTTTAAACTAATTACACCTACTCTAAGCCCCCTAATAAAATAACAAAGACCCCCAAAATAAAAAATTCCCTACCCTATTCTAAATTAAAAAAGTTACAAGCTCTTTTACCTTACCAGCCCTGAACAGGGCCCTTTGCGGGGCATGCCCCAAGAAGTTCAGCTCTTTTGCCTGTAAAAAAAAAACATACAATACCCCCCCCCCAACATTACAACCCACCACCCACATACCCCTAATCTAACCCAAACCCCCCTTAAATAAACCTAACACTAATCCCCTGAAGATCTTCCTACCTTGTCTTCACCATCCAGGTATCACCGATCGGTCCTGGCTCCGATATCTTCATCCAACCCAAGCGGGGGCTAGACATCCACTGAAGAAGTCCAGAAGAGGGTCCAAAGTCTTCCTCCTATCCGGCAAGAAGAGGACATCCGGACCGGCAAACATCTTCTCCAAGCGGCATCTTCGATCTTCTTCCATCCGGTGCGGAGCGGGTCCATCTTGAAGCAGGCGACGCGGATCCATCCTCTTCTTCCGATGTCTCCCGACTAATGACGGTTCCTTTAAGGGACGTCATCCAAGATGGCGTCCCTCGAATTCCGATTGGCTGATAGGATTCTATCAGCCAATCGGAATTAAGGTAGGAATTTTCTGATTGGCTGATGGAATCAGCCAATCAGAATCTAGTTCAATCCGATTGGCCGATCCAATCAGCCAATCAGATTGAGCTCGCATTCTATTGGCTGATCGGAACAGCCAATAGAATGCGAGCTCAATCTGATTGGCTGATTGGATCAGCCAATCGGATTGAACTTGATTCTGATTGGCTGATTCCATCAGCCAATCAGAAAATTCCTACCTTAATTCCGATTGGCTGATAGAATCCTATCAGCCAATCGGAATTCGAGGGACGCCATCTTGGATGACGTCCCTTAAAGGAACCGTCATTAGTCGGGAGACATCGGAAGAAGAGGATGGATCCGCGTCGCCTGCTTCAAGATGGACCCGCTCCGCACCGGATGGAAGAAGATCGAAGATGCCGCTTGGAGAAGATGTTTGCCGGTCCGGATGTCCTCTTCTTGCCGGATAGGAGGAAGACTTTGGACCCTCTTCTGGACTTCTTCAGTGGATGTCTAGCCCCCGCTTGGGTTGGATGAAGATATCGGAGCCAGGACCGATCGGTGATACCTGGATGGTGAAGACAAGGTAGGAAGATCTTCAGGGGATTAGTGTTAGGTTTATTTAAGGGGGGTTTGGGTTAGATTAGGGGTATGTGGGTGGTGGGTTGTAATGTTGGGGGGGGGTATTGTATGTTTTTTTTTACAGGCAAAAGAGCTGAACTTCTTGGGGCATGCCCCGCAAAGGGCCCTGTTCAGGGCTGGTAAGGTAAAAGAGCTTGTAACTTTTTTAATTTAGAATAGGGTAGGGAATTTTTTATTTTGGGGGTCTTTGTTATTTTATTAGGGGGCTTAGAGTAGGTGTAATTAGTTTAAAATTGTTGTAATATTTTTCTTATGTTTGTAAATATTTTTTTATTTTCTGTAACTTAGTTCTTTTTTATTTTTTGTACTTTAGCTAGTTTATTTAATTGTATTTATTTGTAGCAATTGTGTTTATTGAATTTATTGATAGTGTAGTGTTAGGTTAATTGTAGGTAATTGTAGGTAGTTTATTTAATTATTTTATTGATAGGGTAGTGTTAGGTTTAATTATATCTTAGGTTAGGATTTATTTTACAGGTAGATTTGTAATTATTTTAACTAGGTAACTATTAAATAGTTCTTAACTATTTAATAGCTATTGTACCTAGTTAAAATAAATACCAAGTTGCCTGTAAAATAAATATTAATCCTAAAATAGCTATAATATAATTATAATTTATATTGTAGCTATATTAGGATTTATTTTACAGGTAAGTATTTAGCTTTAAATAGGATTAATTTATTTAATAAGAGTTAATTAATTTCGTTAGATGTAAATTATATTTAAGTTAGGGGGGTGTTAGTGTTAGGGTTAGACTTAGCTTTAGGGGTTAATACATTTATTAGAATAGCGGTGAGCTCCGATCGGAAGATTAGGGGTTAATAATTGAAGGTAGGTGTCGGCGATGTTAGGGAGGGCAGATTAGGGGTTAATACTATTTATGATAGGGTTAGTGAGACGGATTAGGGGTTAATAACTTTATTATTGTAGCGCTCAGGTCCGCTCGGCAGATTAGGGGTTAATAAGTGTAGGTAGGTGTCGGCGACGTTGTGGGGGGCAGATTAGGGGTTAATAAATATAACATAGTGGTCGGCGATGTTAGGGCAGCAGATTAGGGGTACATAGGGATAACGTAGGTTGCGGCGGTTTACGGAGCGGCAGATTAGGGGTTAAAAGTGTAATGCAGGGGTCAGCGATAGCGGGGGCGGCAGATTAGGGGTTAATAAGTGTAAGGTTAGGGGTGTTTAGACTCGGGGTACATGTTAGGGTGTTAGGTGCAGACGTAGGAAGTGTTTTCCCATAGGAAACAATGGGGCTGCGTTAGGAGCTGAACGCTGCTTTTTTGCAGGTGTTAGGTTTTTTTTCAGCTCAAACAGTCCCATTGTTTCCTATGGGGGAATCGTGCACGAGCACGTTTTTGATGCCGGCCGCGTCCGTAAGCAACTCTGGTATCGAGAGTTGCATTTGCGGTAAAAATGCCCTACGCTCCTTTTTTGGAGCCTAACGCAGCATTTGTTTGAACTCTCGATACCAGAGTTAAATTTATGGTGCGGCCAGAAAAAAGCCCGCGGAGCGTTAACAGCCCTTTTACCGCCGAACTCTAAATCTAGGCCTAAGTCTATTGGGCCAAATTATCATTGTGCGAGCGGACATGATCCGATATAGCGGATCATGTTGGCTGCACATCGATAAATGCTGACAGCATACGCTCTCTGCATTTATCATTGCACCAAAAATAGAGATATAAAGATCTCAAAATGAGGTGCGCAAAATGATCAGTAATAACAGTTCTAACAGTTCTGGATAGGCGGATGTTCTTGAGACAGCAAATCACTCATATGGGAAGGCAGCGCTCTTAAACATGGAGTCGATTAGAGGAATCTGTGTAGACAGAAAATAGAGGCGCCTTATGGGACAGTATCGTCCAAATACATAGGATAGAGGTGAATAGAAAACAGCCCAAAAATAGGGGTACTCACAAGAGGAGCGGCATAAACGTATGCCTCACAAGGCGGGACGGGACCTATCGTCGCCCGACAGACAAACACACTGGAGAAGCACGTGGGGTCCAAGGTCCAATCGGCAGCAGCTGCGGGACCACGTCACGGGGGGAGCTGTCTCAGGAGGACCCAATCAACGGTCTCAACGGTATGATAGACAGATATCCAATCCCGGCAGAGAGGTGACCAAGTCGGCAGACCAACCAGAATCAGCAAACAAAGAGGGGTTGACAGAAAACTCAATAGTTTATTAGAGTTTAAAATTGTAAAACAAATACAGAAACAAGCAACGCGTTTCTCGACCCTTGGGTCGTTTCATCAGGCTTATACTGGACACTAGTAACCCGCTCAATTATACATATAGGTGACCAATCCCGAACCGCCATACGCACACGCCCCTCTCTCATCCAATTAGGATAATCCCATGTTAAACCTCGGCTGAGCCAATCGCTAGGGTCTTAGGAGTGGGGCATGTGTCAGCAGTGCGAGCCGCGATAGGAAAACAGTTATTGAACTAACACTGATATAGATAGTATACTCGATTTGAGACATATTGGGCAAATAGAGATCTATAAAGTTAATTAAAAACACAATTAATATACATTATAAAAAACATAAAAAAGCTTATATATATAATAAATATATCGCATCAGATAGGCAATCATAAAATCCAAGATAAAATACAATAATAATACATAAATACATATTAAAGGTAAAGTAATTATCGAATGATGACGGATTCATGTATAAACAGAAATCAATCAAATATACAACACAATTGATAAAAGATAAAGTTAAACATAATCTAATGTATACTAAATACATGTATACTAAATCAACTGACAAAAGATTCATAATATGCTAAGAAGTTAAACAATCTATAAATCAATAGGAACAATAAAAAGAAATATATGTAGAAAATATATATAAATGATGCCGGCTTTTACATAAAAATGAGACATTAAATCAATTCATGTAATTGCAAAGAGGGCAAATGTATGATACTTCAAAGATAGGCACTTTGACTCGTATTGGAAGTGTATTAGACAACCACTAAACCATTGGTAGTGAATTAGACTAGTAGTAATATACTTGAACAAAATCTAGACGATACCTTGAATAAAAGAATTAGTAGGCTCAGACAGAGGAAGAAAATGTGGAGACTGCTAATTAAAAGCAGCCAAATCCACACAAAGATTCAGACCATCAGGATGCATGCTCCTGAGTGTGTGAATCCAATATGTCTCCCTCTGTCTGAGTCTAAAAAAGCGATTGTACAGATGGGACTTGGGTATATATTCAATAGGGATTATAGAAAAAAGTTGGTATCACCATTATGTGCATTATTGCAATGTCTCGAGACACTATGTAGTCTATAATTGTTCTTCATATTTCGTTGGTGTTCGGACCATCTTGTGCTGAAACGCCTACAGGTGCGTCCAACGTATTGCACCCCACAAATACACGTAAGTAGGTAGACTACGTGATTTGATGCACAAGATACATGACCAATAATAGTGTAAAATTTCTTGGTGACATTAGACTGAAAAATCTTTTGTTTGTCACCAATAAATTTACACATCTTGCATCTGGTTTTTCTACATTTAAATTAACCAGACTGTAATGGACAGATCGTGGGTTTAACATTAAGTGGCAATTTCTTATGTTTGACTACCTTACTTGGAGCTAGCAATGTTTTTAATGTGGGGGCCCTTCTATAAACTACTTTTGGTCTTTTCCCTATTAATTTGCCCAAGATAGGGTCCTTAAGCAGAATGTCCCAGTGCTTATTAATAATTTGTTTAATTAGGTTGTGATTTGAATAAAACTGGGTTATAAATAAGGGATCCTTATTCAAGTCATTAGTCATTGTTCTCGACTGTTTAGTCAGGCTAGAAAAATAGTTGTCCCTATCATCAAGCTTAGCCCTTCTATAACCATTATCAATAATATGTGCTGGATAGTTTTTTTCTTTAAAACGTTCTTTGATGACCAAACTCTGGGACTCAAAATCGGACAGGGAACTACAGTTACGACGAACCCTTATAAACTGCCCGTAAGGTACATTCCGTTTCCAAGGGTAATGATGACAGCTTCTAAAGTCTAAATAACTGTTACAATCTACTGTCTTAAAGAAAGTAGTACTAGATACCCTGCCATTAGTAAAGCAGAGGTTTAAATCCAAATACACAATAGATTTATTGTTTATAGAGCTTGTGAAGGTCAGGCCTCTATCATTAGAGTTCAAATGGTCAACAAACAAATTGGCAGACAACTGGTCACCTCTCCAAATGAGAATAAGGTCATCAATATATCTGCCATAGAATACCAGGCCTGCCCCAAAGCACGAATTATAGATGTATTTTTGTTCGAATGATCCCATGAACAGATTCGCATAGCTTGGGGCAAACCTGGTACCCATGGCAGTTTCTCTAGTTTGGAGATAAAATTCATCCTGAAACAGAAAATAATTATGTCTCAGGATGAAAGATATAAGATCAAGCAAAAATTGTCTCTGAGGTTCCGGTAAATAAAAGTCTTGTTCCAAATATTCAGAGACTGCCATCAGGCCAAGTTCATGGTGAATATTTGAATAGAGGGCCTGAACATCGCACGTAATCCATATCATATCAGATGTAATGGTGAGTGGTTCCAACTTTTGGAGAAGGTCCGTTGAGTCCCGAATATAAGACTCGAGATCCAATACATATCTCTGTAAAAAATAATCAACATATGAAGAAACGTTATCGGTCAGACTACCAATTATGGGCCGGCCTGGTGGACACGTGCAATTTTTATGCACCTTTGGAAGGTGATAATAAAACACCTAATTAGGCTCATTGGGAATCAAATATTCTTTCTCTTTTTTTAGAAGTATTCCCTTCTCAAAAGCAGATTCAACGATATCTTTAAGAATAGCTTTATATTTGGTAGTCGGATCTGAGTTAAGCTTAATATAGTATGCAGTATCATGTAATATTTTTCTAGCCTCTGATAAGTAGTCGTCTAAATCCTGGAGGACGACCCCCCCACCCTTATCGGCTTGCCTTATAACCAGGGATTTATTATTTCTTAACCCTACTAATGCTCTTTTTTCATTAGGGAACAAGTTATCTTGGCCAATGTTTTTCTTTGAAAATTTTTATCAAAGTCGTCACTCACGAGTTGCCTGAATATTTAAATGTGTGAGTTGTTCGTAAGCTGTGGTGTAAAATTGGATTTGTTTTTGAAAGATGTATGAATATAACCATCACATAATTGATCAATCAGAGAAACTGGTTCGTATGTAGGGATTCTTTGCTGTCTAAGTCTACCTTCCATAGAGTCAGTTAGAATGGGCCTCATGGTGTTGTTTTCTAATGTTTTTTCAGCAAAGTATTTTTGCATCGATAATTTTTGTGTGAATTGATTTAAAACAACAAAAAGTGAAAAAACGTGTTTATTATTGGGACTATAAGAAAGGCCCTTTCCCAACACTCGTATCTCGTCATTAGTTAGAGTATGTGATGATAGGTTGTAAATGCCTTTACTTAGGGTCTGTAATCGTGCCTCTTTGAGGGCTGTACCTCTTCCTCTGCCCCCTCGTTTCCGTGGGGTCTTTTGCCTTTTGGGGGGGCAGTGAGGGAGACCACAGGCTCTAGGTAACTGGCGATTGTTTTCTGTTTCCACGACGATTGTCTGGGGCCTGACTCTAAAAAATGTTGGGAAGAGTTATTAGTAGAAGACCCTCCTTGATTCCCATTATCACAATGGGAAGTCAAGTTGGAGTTATTATCAGCATAGTATGGGACAGAATCATTATTTATCACAGGTCTATTGGGAGTATGTCGGTGGTTAGGGAAAGAAACCTCTCTATTATGTAAAAAGCCTTGATTTCTAGGGGAATAGTCCCTTTCATGACCAGATGCCTGATTCGAAGAAGGGTAATTAAAGTGTGTAGAATAAGGTTGTGTTTGGTGGCGATTCTTATTGGCATTAGACCTAGTGCCATATGATTCATAATTTGGGGTATGTGGTTTAGAGTGATAGTGTTCACCTTTTGCATCCATTTGGTCATTAAAATTATAATGTTGTTTATGTGTTGGGTAAGTGGAGTTTGGGGGTTGTCTTCTATTGTAATGTTCGTAGTGTCTAGGGGAATCTCGGTTCGGGGGTTGTCTTCTATTGTGATGTTCATAGTGTCTAGGAAAATCTCGGTTGGGATCACTGTAGTGATAACCATTCTCTCTATACTGATATACATTGTGAGAATGATTTTTATTTTTATTTGTTGTAGTGTTCCTATTTTTATTTTTATTCTTATTTTTTGAATAATTTACCACCCTCCATTCATTTGTTGAATCATTCGGAACACCTATTATAGGTGTCTCCGAGTGATTCACTCTCTGTTGGATATCCTGTTCTACCATTGCATGCAGATCAGGTGAATTTGATTTTTTATCTTTATTTTTATTATAAGTATGTATTTGACCTTTCTGATAATCCTCATCATCTCTTATGAGTTTGCGATTTTTGAACGCCATAAGTTCTTTTTGAAAATTCTCTGTTTTTTCTAAAACCATACAATTTAGTTCGTCATACAATCTAGAGTTTTTAAATTTATCCAAACTATTCTGAACAGAGTCTATTTCTTTGGATGTCTGCTCGACCAATGCTTTCCTATGAGTGATTAATATCTTCATGAGAGTGGTGGAACAAACATCCAAAGCTTCTTCCCATTTAGTGTTAATATCTAAATCTTCTTTAAAGGAGCATCTTTTGAACAATCTTAGCCCACGGGGTATTTGCTTTTTATCTAAATATTTTTGCAACATCTCGGCATCCAGCCAGTGCCTACATTCTATGTTAATTAAGTCCTCTAATTTTGCAAATAATGCATGGATAGATAGATTTTCTATGCTATTTTCAGTATTAGCGGCAGTACAAATGGACTCAACATGTGATACTAACATCAACCTCTTATTGGTCCTTTCGCAGATAACATTTTGGTGGTTACTAGTCAACAAATAATATAAAATATAGACAACTAATTTTAACAGTGCAATTCACTATAAGAAAATGTCATATATTAAAACAATATATTAATTGTGTTGGAAATTAATAACTATAATAAATGTGTGAAGTGAAATTAGTGTACTTAATAATAAAAAAAGGAGTGTCTAACCAGAAAAGACTGCCAGAACAGATCCAGCTGATAACTAGTGTAAATCTGCTCAGACTAGCTTGCTCTAATAGATAGTGTATATAGCGACTAATCAGTCGTATAGAATTAATAAATATATAATACAAAAATCACGTGTTCAATTGTGATACCAGTGGTATAACAGTGATTGGATAATTTAGCCGTCGTTTATTCAGCTAAAAAATAATAATAAGTACCAGTGAAAATATATGTGAACTATCAATAATAAGATAGATAACACGCAAGTAATCACAAATAACCAGTGATTAGTTTTCACTAGTAAGCAAAAGTTTGTGGCAATGACATAAATAAATAAAAGATGAAAGGTACAAATACTCTTAGTATGATATATATGGAGCTTCGAAGACAAATTGCTGCAAACCTCACAGCTTTGGCTTAAACCATAGTAAGTAACAAAAATAGAGATATAAAGATCTCAAAATGAGGTGCGCAAAATGATCAGTAATAACAGCTCTAACAGTTCTGGATAGGCGGATGTTCTTGAAACAGCAAATCACTCATATGGGAAGGCAGCGCTCTTAAACATGGAGTCGATGAGAGGAATCTGTGTAGACAGAAAATAGAGGCGCCTTATAAGACAGTATCGTCCAAATACATAGGATAGAGGTGAATAGAAAACAGCCCAAAAATAGGGGTACTCACAAGAGGAGCGGCATAAACGTATGCCTCACAAGGCGGGACGGGACCTTTCGTCGCCTGACAGACAAAAACACTGGAGAAGCACGTGGGGTCCAAGGTCCAATCGGCAGCAGCTGTGGGACCACGTCACGGGGGGAGCTGTCTCAGGAGGACCCAATCAACGGTCTCAACGGTATGATAGACAGATATCCAATCCCGGCAGAGAGGTGACCAAGTCGGCAGACCAACCAGAATCAGCAAACAAAGAGTGGGTTGACATTAACATAGAATGTTGGCACTGGCTGGATGCCGAGATGCTGCAAAAATATTTAGATAAAAAGCAAATACCCCGTGGGCTAAGATTGTTCAAAAGTTGCTCCTTTAAAGAAGATTTAGATATTAACACTAAATGGGAAGAAGCTTTGGATGTTGTTCCACCACTCTCATGAAGATATTAATCACCCATAGGAAAGCATTGGCCCCATTTCTTAACTACATTTTGAAACAGCTTAAAAACTGGACTAAACTCCCCTCTCACATTCAGGAAGAGTAAACAACATTAAGATGATAGTATTTCCCAAACTACTATATACGTTCCATATGCTTCCACTACTATAACAAAAGATAGATCTTAATAAAGTTAACAGTACAATAGCTAATTTCATATGGAATAAATCATAGAATTAGTAGGAAGCGGCTGGTTTGTACTATGAATAAAGGAGGTTTTGGACAACCAGATATAGCATTATATAATTAGGTAAATTCATACTTGATTGATTATGTAAGAAGGGCGATTTCGCCATTTTACAGTTAGAAAAAGAGTTGGTATCCCCTGTGTCCTTACCTATGTTACCCCATCTTTCACTGAGTCAAGAAATTAAACTGGTAGAAGAGATTCTAGAACTTAGTGAACCATTGAGAACCTGGAGAAACATCTGCAAGCGCCTGCAGATCAATAACGTGATAACAAAATTCCTGACGATTAAGCGAAAACCTCGATTTCCTGGTGGGACAAAACACTAAACCTTTTGTGGTTTGGGGAGAGAAAGGACTTAGATCAATACAACAGCTACTCCTTGATAATCAAGGCAGTATAAGGATATTTCAGGATATTAAAGAGAAGTATCTCCTACCACACACATCACTTCACCTACCTACAATTTAGACACTACATAAATAAAATAGGTTCGGCAACAGAGAACCATGAATGTATTAATGCATGGGTATCATTATTCAAAGGCGGTAGCCATTCCATCTCTTATTTGTATAAAACCTTATTGCAAATACATGAGAAAAAGAACCTGCAGTGTCTAGCTGAGAGCTGGATATGATTACTAAATTACAACTTCACTCGTAATACCATCTCCTATAGTATACTGTTAGGATAAACGGAGATGAATACCCTGTTATATATATATATATATATATATATATATATATATATACATATCTATACGTATTCTCCACTCAGTCTCACACCACACTTTGGGTATTTAGATGGATTAAATACCCTATGTTTGCTCATAGACTGAGGGTGACCTATGGAGGGGTCATTAAGAATACTTTTAGTTGTTATAGAGTAGCTTCTATAGTTAGTAATGAGGTTATATTACAAAAGAGGAAAATATAGTTAAACTACAGGGAGTGCAGAATTATTAGGCAAATTAGTATTTTGACCACATCATCCTCTTTATGCATGTTGTCTTACTCCAAGCTGTATAGGCTTGAAAGCCTACTACCAATTAAGCATATTAGGTTATGTGCATCTCTGTAATGAGAAGGGGTGTGGTCTAATGACATCAACACCCTATATCAGGTGTGCATAATTATTAGGCAACTTCCTTTCCTTTGGCAAAATGGGTCAAAAGAAGGACTTAACAGGCTCAGAAAAGTCAAAAATAGTGAGATATCTTGCAGAGGGATGCAGCACTCTTAAAATTGCAAAGCTTCTGAAGCGTGATCATCGAACAATCAAGCGTTTCATTCAAAATAGTCAACAGGGTCGCAAGAAGCGTGTGGAAAAACCAAGGTGCAAAATAACTGCCCATGAACTGAGAAAAGTCAAGCATGCAGCTGCCAAGATGCCACTTGCCATCAGTTTGGCCATATTTCAGAGCTGCAACATCACTGGAGTGCCCAAAAGCACAAGGTGTGCAATACTCAGAGACATGGCCAAGGTAAGAAAGGCTGAAAGACGACCACCACTGAACAAGACACACAAGCTGAAACGTCAAGACTGGGCCAAGAAATATCTCAAGACTGATTTTTCTAAGGTTTTATGGACTGATGAAATGAGAGTGAGTCTTGATGGGCCAGATGGATGGGCCCATGGCTGGATTGGTAAAGGGCAGAGAGCTCCAGTCCGATTCAGACGCCAGCAAGGTGGAGGTGGAGTACTGGTTTGGGCTGGTATCATCAAAGATGAGCTTGTGGGGCCTTTTCGGGTTGAGGATGGAGTCAAGCTCAACTCCCAGTCCTACTGCCAGTTTCTGGAAGACACATTCTTCAAGCAGTGGTACAGGAAGAAGTCTGCATCCTTCAAGAAAAACATGATTTTCATGCAGGACAATGCTCCATCACACGCGTCCAAGTACTCCACAGCGTGGCTGGCAAGAAAGGGTATAAAAGAAGAAAATCTAATGACATGGCCTCCTTGTTCACCTGATCTGAACCCCATTGAGAACCTGTGGTCCATCATCAAATGTGAGATTTACAAGGAGGGAAAACAGTACATCTCTCTGAACAGTGTCTGGGAGGCTGTGGTTGCTGCTGCTGCACACAATGTTGATGGTGAACAGATCAAAACACTGACAGAATCCATGGATGGCAGGCTTTTGAGTGTCCTTGCAAAGAAAGGTGGCTATATTGGTCACTGATTTGTTTTTGTTTTGTTTTTGAATGTCAGAAATGTATATTTGTGAATGTTGAGATGTTATATTGGTTTCACTGGTAAAAATAAATAATTGAAATGGGTATATATTTGTTTTTTGTTAAGTTGCCTAATAATTATGCACAGTAATAGTCACCTGCACACACAAATATCCCCCTAAAATAGCTATAACTAAAAACAAACTAAAAACTACTTCCAAAACTATTCAGCTTTGATATTAATGAGTTTTTTGGGTTCATTGAGAACATGGTTGTTGTTCAATAATAAAATTAATCCTCAAAAATACAACTTGCCTAATAATTCTGCACTCCCTGTATATATATTACTGAACTAGGACTCTAGCCTCTGTAGGCGATTAGCACTTCATACTACTAGAATAAATAAGCAGAAAATCCCTGCTGAGGGAGCTGATACTTAAATAGGCCTGAACTGCACTTATAGTACAGAGGACGCTAAATACATAAGGCCATATTGATAGAGGTGGCAGCGTAATCAAGTGTATACTGAAAGGGTAACAGGTGGTTACTGTATGTTTTGAGGACAGAGCTCTATTGAGGATTGCAGATCCTATTTTGCAACATGCAACAACATCGGTAGATATTTGTTAAGATTCTATGTTAAGTCAACACTGTACCCTACTGTGGTTTTAAGACAGGAATCCGGTTAGTACTGGTGCTGCAGCAAGTTGGAGTACTCAGATCCCCGGTCCGGACCGCGATGGCAGCGAGAAGCAATCACACAAACACAGCCGAGATCCGCTCTGACCTCTCACACCAACGAGCCGGGTGAAGCGTGACGTCACACGCTAAGCTGAGACAACAGAGTGTAGAGGTGATGCTGCAGCAGCTGCAGTGAGAGCGGCTCTGATGCTGATCTTGAATTCGGAAACTTGATGAGGCAAAGAAGGTAAGCTGCCTAGGAGTAGTGACCTCAATATGGTACAGAATTAGGCTGCTGTAAGGTTTAGTGAGGAATGTTCATAGTTGGCTACTGTGAGGCTCAGGAATTATCCATTAGTATCAAATTACCAAGCAGTGATCAGAGGGAGAAGGATCCTTAAGTAGGAAATGGTATTCACATGACCAGGAATCTTAAAGGGATAGCATCATGTACAGAAATAGGAATGAAATTCCTGACATATACAAAGAGTTTGGGAGGCCACTTTGTCCATGAAATTTAGAGAATCACACATCAATCTACTCCATAAAGCTTACATCATCCCTAAAATCCTACAAAAATTGAAACCAGGAACAAATAATATCTGTGTGAAATGTCTCGCTAACCACAATCTTTTGTCAACATATCAGGAAATTTTGGGCCATGTTAAAGGGGCACTAAACCCAATTTTTTTCTTTTATAATTCAGATAGAGCATGTAATTTTAAGCAACTTTCTAATTTACTCCTATTATCAATTTTGCTTCGTTCTCTTGCTATCTTTATTTAAAAAGCAGGAATGTGTGCGTTATGCTTGCTTATTGATGGGTAAATGTAAGTCTCCAATAAGCAAGCGCTCTCCATGGTGCTGAACCTAAAATGGTCTGACTGCTAAGATTTACATTCCTGCTTTTAAAATAAGGATAGCAAGAGAACAAAAAAAATTTGGAGTAAATTAGAAAGTTGCTTAAAATGTCATGCTCTATCTGAATTATGAAAGAAAAAATTTGGGTTCAGTGTCCCTTTAAAGAAATGGTAAATCCTAGCATTTCTGGAACGCTAGGATTTACCATTGGAACAAATAAAGGTGACATTTCCACCTCTTAGCCAATAGCATTGCAGGAAATCCGGCTCCCCGCACAGCTATTGGCTAAGAGGTGCAAACGTCACCTCTCTGCCAGATAGCAAAAATAGCGTTCTGCTTGTGGGCTGCTGGAGCAGCTCAGTGCAGCGATCGCTTGGAACAAATAAAGGAGCTTTCAGCATCAAGTATTTTATACTACATGAATGAAAGTCCCCTTTATTTGTTCCAAACACTAGGATTTACCATCACTTTAAGTTATTGACAACAATTAGTAGTACATGCTCAGGTACAACTAGATGACAAATACTGTTTTTCGACTTCCCTAAACCATTAAAATTGATTAATAAAGAAATTTATAACCACTTCCATTCTCGTAGCTAAAAAATTGATTTTTAAACAGTGGGTATCCCGACAGACTCCTTTCTTCAGAGAATAAAAGTTGAGCATGATGAGCCAATTAATGCTAGAACAATGGGACGCGATACAAGACCCACTTAAAAGACCTTTATACAAAAATGGGAACCATTCATCCTCATTCTATCACAAATGACTCCAAAATAAATTATAACCCCAGTTCTGAATACTGACTGTGTGATGGAGAGGCAATTAAGAGGTCAGTGGACTTTTTCTTCCTAGATATGATCAGATAAACCACAACTTACTCTGATCTGCAGATAGACTTTGGGGGGACCCCTGGTTAGGAACTGGCACATTGTTTATTATTCTTTTCTTTGTTTTTCTTTTACTTGTTATTTTTCTTTATAAATATATAGAAAAGCACTGTCCAAGAATTGCACATTATCTTTAGAAAAGAATGGTAATAGATTGATATTTTATTCTCTTACTTGATTGTATATTAGTTTTCAGACATTGCAACCATGCTATTATCATCATTGCAATATGTGTGAAATATGCGCTTGCAATGCCTTTGGCTCCCTGTCACTGAACGGCTTTGTTGCTTCTTCATTCACTTCCATTCCCGGCAATGAATTATCAGTCGGCTCACCTCCTGACAGCAATTAGCAAATTAATTTATCCATTAAATCGCAAAATGTTTCTTATAAGGCTTGAAAAATGTAATCGAACTCCTTCATGTCTAGTGTGTAGCATATATAATTCACAACAGTTAAGTAACTTCTTTGTAGCGTTTAATAAATAAAGCTTATTCTATTACAAAGCTAGATTAGCAGACTTCTCTATAGAAATAGCTGAATATAATATTGTGCAGAGAACCTGTAGCTGTCTCTGTATACAAAAACAATGGGTCACAATCTTAAGTTTGAGGGAAGCAGATTCAGGAAAAATGTGAGAAAGCATTTTTTTACACAAAAGGGTGGTGGATTAATGGAATAAACTTCCAATAGAGGTGGTAAGCACAGGGACTGTAAAATCATTTAAAAATTCCTGGGACATGCATAAGGCTGTCCTAAGAAAACAGTACCATTTAATAGGTAACTAAGTATTTATAGGTTGCAAGCTTTAAGATATAAATAAATCTCTTGCAAGATCTCACCTTGAGTATGGAAAACAGTTTTAGCGTTGAATTATTAAAGCAGAACAAGAAAATGTTCAGAGAAAGGAGGGAAATGAATAAATCAATAAGGAGATTTGAAGATTGAAGTTGGGTCTGTTTAGTTTAGAAAAGGATTTGAAACAATATGGTTATTTTATATAAATATATGTATGGTCCATTTAAAGGGTTGTAGGAATACTGATCATTGCAATATATTTTTGTGATAAGAGGAAAGGAAATTTAATCTTCAGCAGCAAAGAAAAGCTTTTCACTGTAAGACAGATTAAACTGTGGAACTCCTTACTTTAAGAGGTAGTGCAAACCAGAATAATTTATAACTTGCAGATAACTTTAAAAAAAATGTGTCTCTCCTTCACATCTAGGGCATAGCTAGATAAACATATATAAGCTCAAATTTTCCTTTTTTAAACTTTTTTGAAGGACCTCACAATACTGGCAAGATGTCAACAATAATCTGACCAGAGCGGAGAGCTTTAGATCATCTGGCCCTAAGTAACACACTAACATCCAACACCAAGTGGATGGTTTACTTTTTTGTCTAGGCCTCTGTGACGAACCAAGGTTATCCAACCCTGCGCCAGTCACTTATTTGGCACAGAAAGGGTTATCAGCCCCCTTTTCTGTCACCAAAAGGTCACAATCTAGCCACACCAGGCAAGCTTGTGATTCAGTTTAGTGGGTGCAAGAGTTAACCGCACTCCCTTAATCTGTACTAGACGTAAGAGAAATGCCCAACACTCCCTTTTAATGCCACCCACAATAAACTATAAATCCTATAGCTCAAATACTGCCACAACTTAAAATTTATTAAAGGGAAAATCCTAAGGAAAAACCCAGACTCTACATATTAACTCTAGAAATACAATTTAGCAGAAAATAACCTAAATTATACAGTTCTAATATTCCAGTCTCTTTCAGTAACGTGGTTCAATTATTAGACAAAGGCCAAACTTAATAAAGGAATTATTTATTATGCTAAAAATATAAAGCACAATGCATTATTAATAAAAAGTTGTTACAAATAAAATTACACACGCAAACAGTGTTTTAAAATAAAAAGGAGAAAAACAGAATTGAATACTTTCCTAGTCTTCAAGATCTGCGCCAGGGGCTGGCATGAAAATGATGGCTCCTTACTTCTGTACAGCAGCTCCCCTTGTAAGAATGACAATCTTATTGTTAAAAAAGAGATCAGGTTGCTTAACCACACCCTCCTGGGCGGGCTAAGAAACCCCCCTGTCTTTATGATCTTCAATAGACTGATTTCTTGCCTGAAATTATACAATCCAGTATAATTTCTGCTAGGTAAGAAATTTCTATATTTACATATCTAGAACCTTTTAGTTTTATTGGGAGAATCGGTTTGATATCAAATATGCCATAGGTTGTCATATTTACCTTCCTTTAGGTTATGACAGTTTTAACCCACATATGTACATAATATACCAATGTCCTGTCAGTGACCTGGTCAGTTTTTGTAATGAAGGGCCTGTTTTGCATCAGGCATTCTATTGACAGCTTAAGCCATAAACTTTATCCTGTGTATCTCTGTGACTAAGAGCTTCAGTGACTTTATGACTCAATGCATACACACTAACATTTGGTGGCTATTTAGGGAATAGGCCTGGCAGTTCAAAGAAAACACAAGTTACAATTCTTCTTGACAACAAATAACTGTTTTGGAGTTCAAGCTACACAAAGTTAACTCCTTAGCAGCTGAATCCTGAGATATTCGTGACACCTCCTCCAATAAGAGACGCAAAAGGGGGTGGCTACGAGCCACTCCCGATGCGTATCAAGCGGTGAGAACACCATTGCAGACAGATTGCACCTAGCAGTTTTGGCAGCAGGATGCCCTCCTTTTAAAAGTGACACACTAGTTGCTCTACCCAACCGATTGAATATATTGCAGGGCCCCTCCCATGCAGCCTCTAGTTTGTTCTGTCTCATGGGCGTGAGTACAAGAACATTATGGACCATCTCACACACTCCCTCTATGGCAGTAAACTCCTGCAACTGTTTTTGTGCGAATATGGCATCTCTGGGTTTTGCAGGTACCTCCCCCAATAAGGTTTGCATCTTATCCATGAATAACACATCATCCCCTGTTACAGAGGTGCCTGTGAAACCTAGTGTCTTGCTACCTATGGTGTGCTCTCTAAACATATTGTGTGCTGTCAGTTGCTGATTAACTACCATAGGCTCTTGCCCTCCCACTGGAGTGGAATTCCTGTACTCCTGCACTCTGTTATGGTTGGTAGGTTGTTGACTAACTGCCCCCCTCCTCCTCACTGTGGGTTCTAACTGCTGAGCCTGCTGGGGACACTGATGCTGCACATCTATCAGTGTATTTGCTGAATGGCACTGTGGGGCTGTGTAAATACACTTCTCTGTACTCCTCCCCCCTGTGCCTGCAGTCTGTGTCAGTCTCTGTCCCCTAGCCTGTGCAGTCTGTTTATAGGTCACAGCTGAGGTTACTGGGATCTCTGTCACTCACAATCTTTCACACTCACTCTGGGGGTCCCTCAAAGAGTATCCTGTACCCTCCTCCCCCACACACTCTGAAATATGTGGCTTTGCTGCTTCTGTCATAGAGTGGGCTAGTTTGCCCCCCTGCTCTCTCTCACAGTCAGTCTGCCACTTTGCATAATCACACAGAATCTGGGATCCTTTTGACACTGGTGCAGACAAGCACACATCTTCCTTCTGCCATGTATCCCAACTATTGTGTCTTTTCACAGGGTACAGAATTGTCCCTGGCAGAGACTGGCACACATCATCCAGCAGCCCAGTCACCCAGTCATTCTCTCCCCCATCAATCTCACCTCCTTCTATAGAATCCACTGATTCAATCACAGGCAGACACGCACCCCTCATCTGCCTTCTCTCACAGACAAGTTCTTCCTGTACAGCTAAACTTGGTTCAGGCACAGACAGACCCACACAGTCTATCTGCCTTTCTCCCCCATCAGTCTCATCCTGTACAGCTAATGGTAATTCTGCCGATACTGCTGGTTTAAGTACAGGAAGACACACACCGTCTGTCTGTCGTTCTCCCCAGTCAGTATCTCCTCTTACAGATTCACCTCTCAGCACAGACATCCCCAGTTCAGGCACAGCCCTGCGCACACATGCACTCTGTCCTCCCTCCTGGTCATAATGTCTCTGAGCATTTGTACACACAGCCCTTTCCACATAAGGGTCTGCAACTAATGTCACTAGGTCACATGTAGCATTGTCAGGCACATAAAGAGATAACAATCTACCCAAATCAGTACCCAATAAGACATCATTAGGAATATTTTCAGATACCCCCACATTTCTTAAACCTCTCCCCACTCCCCAATCAAGATATACACGTGCCATAGGCACTGCAAGTTTCATTCCCCCAATCCCTTTAACTGCTAGAGTCTTTCCAGGGATAATGTTCTCAGAGTTCACTAGCTTTGGATGCACCATAGTCACTCCTGCACCTGTGTCCCTTAGCCCTAAGGTTACCTTATCTCCAACAGTCACAGGGTGCAAGTTCTCATGGTTGTTTTCCTCTGGACAGGTAACAAACAAAACAGATGCTGGTACTTCTGAGGGATTACTCCCTCCAGCTGATTGCCCCAAGTTAATCCTCTCTGGGCAAGTGGAGCTGATGTGGCCCACTTTGTTGCAAACAAAACATCTGCGGGTATCCCCCTGCCCAGATGCAGCACTCGCCCCTCCTTTCCCAGAGGGAGCAGACACACTGGATAAAGGCACAGCAGGTTTTGTGAAGGGGGGTCGTGCAGCAGCTCCTTTACAGGTGGATCCCCCCTTAGAAAAGGATTTCCCTCCATTCTCTGGAGACCTGTTAGCTGTGTAAAAATCAGCCAGCTCGCCAGCTTCCAATTCTGTTATGGGCTTCCGATCTAAAACCCATTCTTGAACTCCGGCTGGGCACAGCTGCATAAATTGCTCCTTCACCATCAAATCTTCCAGCTCCTCCATAGTGGCAACTTTTAATCCTCTGACCCACTGTTTAAAGGATGTCCTCAAGTTCCCAACAGCTGTAATATAGCTCTCTGACAAACCTTTCTGCAAAGAAAGGATTTTTTTCCTGTACACCTCAGGAGTAAGATTGTATCTCCTCGGTAGTGCAGCTTTAATGGAATCATAGTCCTGATCAAACTCTGGGGGTAGTTCAGCAAAAGCCTCCAGTGCAGGACCTTTCAGGCCAGGGGTAAGGTACTTGGCCCACTGCTCCCTTGGCAACTGGAACTGTCTGCAAACTTTCTCAAAGCTACGCAGGAATACATCCACATCTCCATCTTTCTCCAGGGTGGGAAAATTCTCTGCACGCACTCTGGGAGCAGGGGGGTCTCTAGGTTCACTAACAACAGGTGAGACCATCCCTCTCTCCAACCGTGCAAGCTGTAGCTGATACTCTCTCCGCCTGTCGTTCAGCAGCCTGTCTTTCAGCTGCCAGAGCCTCTCTCTCAGCTGCCAGAGACGCCTGTAGTTCAGCAGCCTGTCTCTCAGCTGCCAGAGTAGCCTGTCGTTCAGCAGGCTGTCTTTCATAAAACTTTGTAATCAGTTCCATGCGCAAACTTGCATCCACTGAGCCCATATGTTTAAGAACAGTTTGCAAATAACAGTCCAATGGATCCCCAGATCCTGATGAATCACTGCCCACAGCTGCAGACATCTCTCCTGGGACTTCAACTGGTGTGATTTGGCTGTTATCATATTCAACAAGAATTGAGCTTGTATTAGTAAATTTTTGTTCTTTGAACGTATTGGAATATCCCGCTCCTGGCATAGGAGTATAAGTGCCTCTCTAGATCGCTGCTCGTATGCCTCCATAGCAAAAATAAAATAGAAAAGAAAAACAGAGAATAGGGAAGGGGACTGTTTGCAATGTGTGACTATATAATGCACTGAGTTTTAGCCTTTGGAAATTGTAAGAAACAATTTCTTTTAGTACCGGGATTTTCACACTAGCAAATCCACAAGCACTAAAATCTAATAATAAAAAAAATTATCTACACCGCTGCCCACCAATTTGTGACGAACCAAGGTTATCCAACCCTGCACCAGTCACTTATTTGGCACAGAAAGGGTTATCAGACCCCTTTTCTGTCACCAAAAAGGTCACAATCTAGCCACACCAGGCAAGCTTGTGATTCAGCAAAGAAATGCTGTGTAGCACTCTCTGCCCAGACTGGGGTAGAGCCACTAGTACCTTTTAAAATTTAACTTTTATTTTCCACTTTAAAAAGAATGGGTGAACACAAACAAATTAAAATATCTCTATCTCTGAATAGCTAGTATCAAATATTTCTGGTTGCTATTGAATTATTCAAGTAACCGGCTGTCTTTGATATTTTTATGTATAATTTTGTTAGATCAGTCGGTACTTTGTTATATTACTCAAATCAGGTTGCTCAAAACCTTGTAATGGGTGTCTGTTGTGTTTAGCTGCCTCTTATATTTTCCGAGGCTTGTATTAGCGTGAAGTTGGATGGGCTTAAGCCTGAGTGATGGCAGGGGTTATCAGGTTTTATTCACATTTATGTGTGGATCTTGGTAGTGGTTATATAATTTGAACTCTATTCTGCTTTATTATACAAGTGTATATATGCCAATATTTGGGTATCTCTTGCATGCAGAATTATTTTTATAAGTTCCACTCCTATTTTACATAAATTGTGCAAGCATATACACTAAATCTGTTTTTTTCTTTGTAAATAGAATAATCCCTTATTTCTATTACATGTATTTTTTGTGCACACTTGATTCAATAAAGACACCAATATGCCCGGATTTTGGCTAATAATTTTGTCTCAGACCTACTGTTCACAGTCTTTCTTTCTATATATATCTCCTGTTTATTATCAATGGTGGGCTTATTGTATATCTATCTCTCAGTCTCCTTCCTTGTTAGGCACTCAGGGACTATTTTTATTTATAGTTTCAGCTTCCACCTGAGATTTCTCTCTCTCAAAAATGCTTTAATTCTTTATCTTGAGTATGTTCCCGGGTGGGCATACAGATTCTATGTCCATATAATCTAAATTGTTATGTTGTTTGTATATCACACCTATGGTACGGTACTGCAGTGTTACTTTAAGTGCACAGTGTTGCCACAGTCTGATTCTATATTTTTGCTCAAAATTCAGGCATTAATTATCTTTGTAGTAGAAACTTTATTATTTGTTTTTACTCTTATATCGCACATATTCTATAATTCTGAAGTGTAATTATAGTGTCACAATTATACACCACTTTAAATCTGTTTCTTTGTTGAGGACTCAGATTTTTATGATTATCGATATAGTTCACCTCTGAGTTCGGTTTTCACTCAATACTCATAATAGTAACTATTGCTTATATGTAACAGTGCCTATTAGTTATACTTTTGTGTGAATCTTCGGTACTCTGTCTTTATAAATTACTTATGATAATATTCCCTGACTGCCGCTCTACGCTGTTTTCACTACAGCTGAGTATGGCGGTTTATCGCTAATACAGAGTTTGGTTCGGTTAAGAATTTGTTAGCACCCGGTACCTCTACTTGATTGGGCCCCCTTTGTGACCCTGGTACAGTTATACTAGGATTGTGCGTTTAGACAAGGTTACCCCTGAATTCTATTTTGGTTCTTGTCAGGATTGCCCCTTACACGCTAACACACATTCACGCAATATTGGCTATATTTCCCATTACTTGTTTGATTATGCGCTATTAGAGATAGATTGATTTAAAACACATATATCACACTTTAGTGGGACCCCATTGTCCCACTCAACCCCCCTGACGCGTTTCGCCAGTTACGGCTTTATCAAAGGTGGCGGGCCGCCGATTTTCAAAGCCTTTATTTGTTTTCATTTGCGGAAGTTCCGCCTCTACCCTGTTTTCGTTTGTTAGTCTTGGCTGTCAATCTTGTATGTACAGCCTGTTAGGATCAAAGTATCTAATGTTGTCTTTCTTCTTAAGGTCGAATACTGATTTAATAACTTAAGGTGGACCTATTCCTTTACTCAATTCTCGGATATTCTGGTAATATTATTCGTTTGTATGGGATGGTACAATAATTTCCCATCTACATCTATATTTATTATTTTTCAATATCTGTTATTTACATGATTCCTCTTGGATTATATGATGTCTCCTGTCTTTTTTCTTTTTTCTGTCACATCTTATTCTTAAGTTACTTTGTGTGTACAATTGCCTAAGTGATTACTTCTATGGGATTTTTATATTTAATTGTGATTCTCGGTGAGAATGTTGTTTGTGTGCTCATTGTGAAGGCAACTCTTATCCTTCATTGAGAATGTTGCCTGTGTGCCCCTTGTGAATGAAACTGACTCATATCTTTCCATGTCTTTTTTTAGTGCTTTTTTCTGTGCCTGTTGGTGACCTTGTGTTCATACTGAAAAGGAATATTACCTTTTTATTAAAGTTCATTTTTTATTTTTTATTTGTTGTTTTGCATTTTTATTTTTTATTTTTTATATTTTTTATTTTTTATTATTTTTTATATATTTTATTTTCCCTTCCGACTTGGTCTCACTGTGGTTTGTGTTGATGTGAGTTGTGTCTATTAGTTTTTGGCATATAGTGAAAGTGCCTTTGGTGTCGTTGTTTTTATCTTACATTCTTAGGTTATTCTTTTTTGATTATTAAGTACCTTACTTGGTGTTGTATATCTAAAGGTGCTCTCACAAACTGTGTGTGTGCCCCAACTTCAACCTTTAGTGTTGCTTTGGTGATAGTGCTCCATTGTGTCTTATGAAGTGATATATTGAAGAGCTATATGGTTGTATTCTAAGTGTGAATGATGATGTTCCAAACTTTTATATCTTCCCCCTATCCTATTACCCACTTCTCATGGGTTCTTAGAATTGTTTTTGTTTGTATGTATGTTGGGTTATTTGTGTTTTAATTTATTACTTGTTGTGTTTATATATACATCTCTATGCAGTTGTACAAGAACTATTGCTTCCATTTATCATAGGAATATAAAGAAGTTGTTGTTTTCATTTATTCCATTTGGGTGTACTGTATTTAATAGATATATCCACTTGCTCTCAGCTTTGAGTAGAGCTGTTTCTAGGTCTCCTCCCCTTACTGAGTGAATTCACTGAGTGAATGCTCCAAAAAATTAATGAAAATATTAATGAAGCATGACCAAACCGAATATGACAGATTGGAGGACTTAATAAAGGAACAAAATGAAGTCCTAAAAAAATTTGAAACGAACTCAAATTTTGAAAAGCTATATAAGACATATCAAAAAGAGCTAGATCGATATGAAGAGGAATTGAAAAACTCAAAGATAGGGAAATTAAATCGTGACATACAAGACTTTGCTAACCAAAAGGTATACAGATGGAGGCAAAAAGGTTTCTTTAAAAATCCTACCAAAAACACAAGAGTTAATATCGTCCAAAGTGACATTTCTGATACGGATGGTGATGACATAGAATCAGCAAATGAGGAAAATCCCAGTACCTCCACGACAATACAAAATACTGGAATCAATACTAGGAACAAGAGAAAACAGAATTTTTTAGATCAAGGAGAAGGGGGAGACAGATCAGAAGGGGAGGGAGGTATAAACAAAAGACCAGCCAGAGATCGCAATCACAAACCGCAAGGTCACAAGAATTGGAGAGACCCCAAGAGACCCCCGAGAGCACCGAGCCCCTTCTCCAAGCTAGGGACGAAGCAATGAGAGTGATAAATTTATCCGAAAAACCTCTAAATAAATCACACATTTCTATCTTGTCTAAAGGATTATCCTTTTGTCCATCACAGGATACCAACAAGTTTGAAGTAATCAAAGACATCCAGCTATATTTAAGAAAAATAGCTTTGAAAAAACAATTTAACACTACACCTCCGCTAGAAGGATGGAGCATGGAGGAATTAAGCAGCCTAAAAGACTTAGAAGAACTACTGGATGAGAACACAAATGAAAAAGAACAAAAATGGAGAAGTAAATTAAGAAACAAATCTACTTATGTTCCAAAAAGTATTTACCTGCCTCAAATACAAATTTTCAACAATTTGGTTTGCCAAGAAATCACAAATTTAAAATTGGATCCCAAAATACAAAACTTGTCCTACAAAGAGAAAATGGCACTTAAAGAAATGCAAGATTGGGAAGATGTGGTCATTCGCAACTCAGACAAAGGGGGCAACATCGTAATTTGGCCTTTGGAAATGTACCTAAGAGAAGTGAATAAGCAACTCAATGACAGAAAATGTTATTCGAAACTATTATTCAATCCCATTGAGGGATACCAACAAATATACAATCACATGATTTACAAGGCATACAGAGATGCAGTAATAACAGACAAAGAGAGAAAATTTCTAGAAGTACCCAATCCAAAAGTAGCCACATTATATCTCATTCCAAAAATCCATAAAAATCAGACAAACCCCCCAGGGAGACCTATACTATCTGGTATAGGTTGCCTCACAGAGAAAGCCAGCCAATATATTGACCACAGATTAAGAAATTTTGTACAAGAATTGCCCTCTTATGTTCAGGACACCATGGAGGTCCTGCAAAAATTAGATAACATCTATATAGAAAAAAAGACATGGCTGGTGACATCGGACGTGGAAGCGTTATACACATCAATAGACCATGATAAAGGAGTACAGGCAGTAAAATATTTCTTGACACAAAAATCTGAAGAAGATGAGAATCATAACAAATTCATCATCGACCTGCTGAAATTTGTCTTACAGTATAATTTTTTCACCTTCGACAACGGTTTTTACTTGCAGACACGGGGAACAGCAATGGGGACAGCATGCGCCCCCACATACGCCAATTTATTTATGGGCTGGTGGGAGGCAGAGCATGTATTCACTGAAAATAATACCCAATACACTGACTACATACCCCTATGGATAATATTCATTGACGATATTCTGTTCATATGGGAGGGCTCTTATGAAACACTACAAGAGTTTCTAACCATACTAAACCAGAACGATCTAAACATCAGGCTAACATCTGAAATGACCCAAAAAGAAATTGCTTTCCTCGATCTGAAAATAATCAAAGAGGAAGATGGAAGAATCACCACAGACCTGTACAGGAAGAAGACTGCAACAAACAGCGTACTACACAAATCAAGTGCCCATGCACCAGGTACTCTAAGAGGATTGCCAACAGGGGAATTCTTAAGAACTAGACGTAACTGTACAGATTTAAACACCTTCAAAATAAGGGCGAAAGAACTGGAAGAAAGACTAATTATCAGAGGGTACAGCAAAACAAGTATTAGAAGAGCCAGAAACAAAGCAATGCATACCAATAGGAGAGAACTCCTGAAAAAGAAATACAAACCAAAGGATAACAAAACAAGACTGATCCTAACTTACACTTCACAAACCAACCAAATTAAAGAAATCATCCAGAAGCATTGGCATATTTTAACATCAGATCCAACACTGAGAGCACAACTAGGTGAAAAAACAGAGATTGGATTCAGACGAGCCAAAAACATGAAAAACATGTTAACACAAAGTCATTACAACAGCAAGAGAACAATAACGGCTTTTACTCCAGGCTCCTTCAAATGTGGAACATGTTCCACATGTCAGTATATTAAGAAAACCAACAGTATAATAGATAGGTTTGGTCAAATTCATAAAATTAACAAATACATAAGCTGCAACACTCAAGGGGTAGTCTATGTATTGCAATGCACTTGTCAACTTTATTACGTAGGCATGACGACCCGTAAGATAAGAATTCGCCTAATGGAACATCTCAGAAATATTAAAAATGCCAGAAAGGACATGGATGATGGCAAAGCAATAACCAGTGTGGCATCTCACTTTCTGTTCAAACATAACTCCAGCCCCAAAGGTCTCCAATGTTGGGGAATAGAACATATTAAACTAGGAGTAAGGGGAGGAGACCTAGAAACAGCTCTACTCAAAGCTGAGAGCAAGTGGATATATCTATTAAATACAGTACACCCAAATGGAATAAATGAAAACAACAACTTCTTTATATTCCTATGATAAATGGAAGCAATAGTTCTTGTACAACTGCATAGAGATGTATATATAAACACAACAAGTAATAAATTAAAACACAAATAACCCAACATACATACAAACAAAAACAATTCTAAGAACCCATGAGAAGTGGGTAATAGGATAGGGGGAAGATATAAAAGTTTGGAACATCATCATTCACACTTAGAATACAACCATATAGCTCTTCAATATATCACTTCATAAGACACAATGGAGCACTATCACCAAAGCAACACTAAAGGTTGAAGTTGGGGCACACACACAGTTTGTGAGAGCACCTTTAGATATACAACACCAAGTAAGGTACTTAATAATCAAAAAAGAATAACCTAAGAATGTAAGATAAAAACAACGACACCAAAGGCACTTTCACTATATGCCAAAAACTAATAGACACAACTCACATCAACACAAACCACAGTGAGACCAAGTCGGAAGGGAAAATAAAATATATAAAAAATAATAAAAAATATAAAAAATAAAAAATAAAAATGCAAAACAACAAATAAAAAATAAAAAATGAACTTTAATAAAAAGGTAATATTCCTTTTCAGTATGAACACAAGGTCACCAACAGGCACAGAAAAAAGCACTAAAAAAAGACATGGAAAGATATGAGTCAGTTTCATTCACAAGGAGCACACAGGCAACATTCTCAATGAAGGATAAGAGTTGCCTTCACAATGAGCACACAAACAACATTCTCACCGAGAATCACAATTAAATATAAAAATCCCATAGAAGTAATCACTTAGGCAATTGTACACACAAAGTAACTTAAGAATAAGATGTGACAGAAAAAAGAAAAAAGACAGGAGACATCATATAATCCAAGAGGAATCATGTAAATAACAGATATTGAAAAATAATAAATATAGATGTAGATGGGAAATTATTGTACCATCCCATACAAACGAATAATATTACCAGAATATCCGAGAATTGAGTAAAGGAATAGGTCCACCTTAAGTTATTAAATCAGTATTCGACCTTAAGAAGAAAGACAACATTAGATACTTTGATCCTAACAGGCTATACATACAAGATTGACAGCCAAGACTAACAAACGAAAACAGGGTAGAGGCGGAACTTCCGCAAATGAAAACAAATAAAGGCTTTGAAAATCGGCGGCCCGCCACCTTTGATAAAGCCGTAACTGGCGAAACGCGTCAGGGGGGTTGAGTGGGACAATGGGGTCCCACTAAAGTGTGATATATGTGTTTTAAATCAATCTATCTCTAATAGCGCATAATCAAACAAGTAATGGGAAATATAGCCAATATTGCGTGAATGTGTGTTAGCGTGTAAGGGGCAATCCTGACAAGAACCAAAATAGAATTCAGGGGTAACCTTGTCTAAACGCACAATCCTAGTATAACTGTACCAGGGTCACAAAGGGGGCCCAATCAAGTAGAGGTACCGGGTGCTAACAAATTCTTAACCGAACCAAACTCTGTATTAGCGATAAACCGCCATACTCAGCTGTAGTGAAAACAGCGTAGAGCGGCAGTCAGGGAATATTATCATAAGTAATTTATAAAGACAGAGTACCGAAGATTCACACAAAAGTATAACTAATAGGCACTGTTACATATAAGCAATAGTTACTATTATGAGTATTGAGTGAAAACCGAACTCAGAGGTGAACTATATCGATAATCATAAAAATCTGAGTCCTCAACAAAGAAACAGATTTAAAGTGGTGTATAATTGTGACACTATAATTACACTTCAGAATTATAGAATATGTGCGATATAAGAGTAAAAACAAATAATAAAGTTTCTACTACAAAGATAATTAATGCCTGAATTTCGAGCAAAAATATAGAATCAGACTGTGGCAACACTGTGCACTTAAAGTAACACTGCAGTACCGTACCATAGGTGTGATATACAAACAACATAACAATTTAGATTATATGGACATAGAATCTGTATGCCCACCCGGGAACATACTCAAGATAAAGAATTAAAGCATTTTTGAGAGAGAGAAATCTCAGGTGGAAGCTGAAACTATAAATAAAAATAGTCCCCGAGTGCCTAACAAGGAAGGAGACTGAGAGATAGATATACAATAAGCCCACCATTGATAATAAACAGGAGATATATATAGAAAGAAAGACTGTGAACAGTAGGTCTGAGACAAAATTATTAGCCAAAATCCGGGCATATTGGTGTCTTTATTGAATCAAGTGTGCACAAAAAATACATGTAATAGAAATAAGGGATTATTCTATTTACAAAGAAAAAAACAGATTTAGTGTATATGCTTGCACAATTTATGTAAAATAGGAGTGGAACTTATAAAAATAATTCTGCATACAAGAGATACCCAAATATTGGCATATATACACTTGTATAATAAAGCAGAATAGAGTTCAAATTATATAACCACTACCAAGATCCACACATAAATGTGAATAAAACCTGATAACCCCTGCCATCACTCCAACTTCACGCTAATACAAGCCTCGTAAAATATAAGAGGCAGCTAAACACAACAGACACCCATTACAAGGTTTTGAGCAACCTGATTTGAGTAATATAACAAAGTACCGACTGATCTAACAAAATTATACATAAAAATATCAAAGACAGCCGGTTACTTGAATAATTCAATAGCAACCAGAAATATTTGATACTAGCTATTCAGAGATAGAGATATTTTAATTTGTTTGTGTTCACCCATTCTTTTTAAAGTGGAAAATAAAAGTTAAATTTTAAAAGGTACTAGTGGCTCTACCCCAGTCTGGGCAGAAAGTGCTACACAGCATTTCTTTCCTGGGAAAACATCCCAATTTTTCTGCAAGTTCAGTATAAGATGCTAGCACCACTCCTCAAAAGGAATATAGAATAAAGATACTACAATTAAATACAGTATCTTAAAGTAATTGAAACCAGTGAGGAGCTTGCCTATATAGTGCCCTTGTTATCCTTGTGTGTCAAAAGCTTGTGATTCAGTTTAGTGGGTGCAAGAGTTAACCGCACTCCCTTAATCTGTACTAGACGTAAGAGAAATGCCCAACACTCCCTTTTAATGCCACCCACAATAAACTATAAATCCTATAGCTCAAATACTGCCACCACTTAAAATTTATTAAAGGGAAAATCCTAAGGAAAAACCCAGACTCTACACATTAACTCTAGAAATACAATTTAGCAGAAAATAACCTAAATTATACAGTTCTAATATTCCAGTCTCTTTCAGTAACATGGTTCAATTATTAGACAAAGGCCAAACTTAATAAAGGAATTATTTATTATGCCAAAAATATTATGCACAATGCATTATTAATAAAAAGTTGTTACAAATAAAATTACACACGCAAACAGTGTTTT
This sequence comes from Bombina bombina, assembly GCF_027579735.1. NCBI lineage: Eukaryota > Metazoa > Chordata > Amphibia > Anura > Bombinatoridae > Bombina > Bombina bombina. The sequence continues at coordinate 1,226,101,742 of NC_069500.1, read as the reverse complement.
AAAATAAAAAGGAGAAAAACAGAATTGAATACTTTCCTAGTCTTCAAGATCTGCGCCAGGGGCTGGCATGAAAATGATGGCTCCTTACTTCTGTACAGCAGCTCCCCTTGTAAGAATGACAATCTTATTGTTAAAAAATAAGATTCTTAAACCTACTTTTCAGAGATCAGGTTGCTTAACCACACCCTCCTGGGCGGGCTAAGAAACCCCCTGTCTTTATGACCTTCAATAGACTAATTTCTTGCCTGAAATTATACAATCCAGTATTATTTCTGCTAGGTAAGAAATTTCTATATTTACATATCTAGAACCTTTTAGTTTTATTGGGAGACTCGGTTTGATATCAAATATGCCATAGGTTGTCATATTTACCTTCCTTTAGGTTATGACAGTTTTAACCCACATATGTACATAATATACCAATGTCCTGTCAGTGACCTGGTCAGTTTTTGTAATGAAGGGCCTGTTTTGCATCAGGCATTCTATTGACAGCTTAAGCCATAAACTTTATCCTGTGTATCTCTGTGACTAAGAGCTTCAGTGACTTTATGACTCAATGCATACACACTAACATTTGGTGGCTATTTAGGGAATAGGCCTGGCAGTTCAAAGAAAACACAAGTTACAATTCTTCTTGACAACAAATAACTGTTTTTGGTTCAAGCTACACAAAGTTAACTCCTTAGCAGCTGAATACTGAGATATTCGTGACAGCCTCTTAAATGTATTACTGTCAGTTTATTTGGTGGTTTCTTATTATAAAACAAGGGCATTAAGAGGATCTATGAAGGTTGAACTTGACTTTTTAATCTTCTTTCAACATTATATACTATGTTAATGAAATTGCTTAAATATTAATTAGCAGACTGTGGTACACAATTTATCTCCAAGTTCTGGCAGGACCTGCATAATCATATGTGAATTATAATCTGTCTCTTATTCGCCTATCATCCCCAGACCAATAGACAATCTGAGAGAACCAATCAAGAGCTTGCAATTTACTTATGTACCAACATTACTGCTCAATAAGATAACTAGATATACTTATTTATAATGTCATAATCAAAAGCTTCCCTGAAATGTTCACCACCTGTTGCAGCAGTTCGATAGTAACGTGGAACGTTATCCCTACCTCCAACTGTAGATCATAGCTTTCTCTGGTGCTTATCTCTGGTATATCCTCCTCAATCAATGCAAACTTTCTAATAACCTTTATGGATGTTCTATATTTTAAGTTCACATCAGTGATATTGCCTGATTCTGTACCAAACAGCTTTAGCAACTCTGTTGACTACAAATGGACTTTTGACGATTTTCAACATCTGGATCCTAAAACATTCTATAAGAAAGCAGTTTTCTGTTTCCACCTCCAACTTTCACTCAGTGATGGTCAACAGTCATTTGGAATATGGGGGCTGCTGCATCCTGGCCTCAAGATGGCATGGTCGTTCTTTTCAATATATTGTGACGTATTCAAGCAGTAAGAGCTGCAATTATGTATGATATTATATGTCCCAAAAATGTCAGTCTGTGCAATATCCCTAAGTCTCCTTTAAGGGAATTAATATATATTTGTAGGTATTCCTATTTATGCAGTTTTCAATGAGAAATGAAAACTGATACCTCTTAGGAATAACAACTGTGGATAATAAAGAATGAGGTGAGTATGGAGTCACAAGTATTCAGGTTGGTATATACTTGGACAATTATAACTCACTACAATAATGCGAAGTCAAATATAAGGCTTTAGCTTTCCTTCTCTGCTTTGATTTTATAACCTGAGGCTTCAAATATCACCTCTATGCTGATGATACTCAGATCTACCTCTCCCTCTGTTCTCTATCACTCTGTCCTACAAAGCCCTTTTCAACACTGCTCCCCACTACCTGTCCTCATTAATCAACAAATATACTCCAGTCTGCCCCATAAGATCCAACAATTCCTTTCTCTGTTCTACTTTCCATTCTGTCCTCCTTACACTCACTAAAGACATTTTTCTACAAAGAAGTTTGCCACCCAATTCAATAAAAATTAAATTCTACTTACCTAATAATTGCCTTCATCTAAATCCGTATTAACATCATTCTCACCTATGCAGTCCTCACCTCCTGTTTCTCACTCTCCTACCTTTCCAGATTGTAATTACCCGCAGGAATAGGGCCCTCAATTTCTCCTGTATTTGTTTGATAAATTGTATCCTGTATCTTAAAAATATTGTATCATCATTGTACTTTTATATATTGTACCCATGGACAGCGCTGTGTAATTTGTTGGTGCTTTATAAATAACGTATAATAAAAACAAAATAACTTGTAGCATCCACGAAAAACGCTGATCCCATGGCTGCAGTTGAAGCAGCTTCTCCCGGGACGGCATTCAAAGATGGCTCTGCATTGGGAACACCACCCACACCTGTGACAATGCTGTATGTGGATAATTAGGTAAATCACTAGTACCATACTGTTCGTCTGGTTTGCTGTAAGTGGATCCTTACTGATCCATATATAAAAGAAGAATGCAGCAAGCAGACTTGTGCAAAAAAAGTTCAAGATTTTATTCCATATTTTTACAGGTGAACAACTTTGTAGTAGATTTATGACCTCTTAAATGCAGTTTGTACTCTTAAGCATTTCATGTGAGAATAAACACTTTGTGTAGTAGTCTATAAGTGACACAAAGCCTAGTTTTTATAGGGCAGATGTTTATATGATTTATGTATTTGCCATTCTCACCAATGAGAGTGGATAGGGGCAGTGCATTTAGGGGGCTCTTGGTAACAGCCTCTTGCTGGGTTATATCCCTAAGTTAGGGTCCTAACTTTGGTGTTATTGGATTCTGATCACTCTGGGGTTTACTTAAGTAGTAGTCACTAAGTGACATTAAGCCACGTTTTTTATAGGGCAGATGTTTATAAGATGTGCATATTTGCTATTATCACCTATGAGAGTTAATAGGGGCAGTGCATTCAGGGAAACCGTGAGGGGTCATATCTTGTAAAGTTAAAACTCAATACTTTATTATAACATTTAAAAAATGTAAAAAAATCCTCCACATCTGGCGTGTTTTGGCAATCAGCCTTATTCATAGATGCAGAGTTACAATAAAAGCACAAATTTAAAACATAGAACAAACATATTGGCTGAAATATCTCAAGTATGATTGGCTACTTTAAAGCATATGATCTACACTCTTATGGGCCGAATTATCAGGCTCCGAATGGAGCTTGATGCCCCTGTTTCCGTGCGAGCCTTCAGGACCGCTGTTCCATAACTTGTCCGGACATCAATCTGCCTGATCTTATACGATCGGGCTGACTGACACCCCTTGCTAGCGGCGAATCTGCAGGGGGCGGTATTGCACAAGCAGTTCACAAGAACTCCTTGTGTAATAATAAATGCAGAGAGCGTATGCTGTCTGCATTTATCGATGTGCGGCGGACATGATACGCTACATCGTATCATGTCCGCTCGCACATTAATAAATTGGCCCCTTAAGTTTGACTTGTTGATACACTGTATATATTTGCTTTTCAGGAGAACCAATGGAATAGATTTAAGGTGGAAAAGTTATCCAAATTTATATAAGCTATAAAGTCAAAATAATTATTACTTTAACCCCCCTTATCTTGGAAGCTAAAAACAGATATTTTGTTATTTATTATATCACACTATAAAGCAATACAATTTCAATTTACACAGCAAAACCAAAGTAATAATTACCAAAGTAATAACAATAATTTAATAAATCAAAGCCGAATTAAATCCTTTGCGTCTCCTAGTTTTTATATGGCAGGTTTATATTATGTATGTATTTGCCACATGTATTTGCCACTATCACCTATACGATTCAATAGGTGCAGTGCATTCAAGGGGTTCCAGAGGGTTCTTTTCCCCAAGTTAGGGTGGATTCTGCTCAGTCTTGGGTTTACTTGAGTAGTAGTTACTTAGTGAAAGTGGGAAATAGGAGCACAAATAGGCTAAAGTCAGTTTACGGGCAATATAATGGAAATGTTAAAATAAATAATTACATTTATTGTAAATCCGTGTATTCGTGTAAAAATATCTTGTGGATAGTGAGGTAAATCTCTACGTTGAAAAAGACCTAAACATTTGCAAAATCTCCTAAATTATATATACTAATTGGAGAATTGCTTACCAAACCCAAGAAAACTCGTGCCTCAGTGTCTAGGAAATAGTCAATGCGTTTTGGCTCAATTAGGGGCCTTTATCAAGATGTCTAGTGGAGAATTGCTCCACTGTTTTAATATATTTTTATTTTTGTATCTATACTATAATCATGTTTGTAACGCATCCGTTGCCGTCGCCAGTTGCGCAGCGCCCTTAAATTAACCCCTTAATTACATTTAAAAAAATATTACATTACAGTTAAAATAAAAATAAAAATACATTACATTAATCTAAAATTACAGAAAATAAAAAAAGGATAACATTACAAAAAATAATAAACAAAACTATCCAAAATTAAAAAATTAAACCTAATCCCTATGAAAATAAAAAAGCCCCCCAAAATAAAAACACCCCCTAATCTAAGAATAAACTACCAATAGCTCTTAAAAGAGCTTTTTGTAGGGCATTGCCCTAAAGAAATCAGCTATTTTACATTAAAAATAAACAAAGTCCCCCCTAACAGTAAACCCCCCACCCACCAAACCCCCCAAAATAAAAATAAAACCTAACACTAATAAACCTAAACTACCCATTGCCCCTAAAGGGGCATTTGTATGGGTATTGCCCTTAAAAGGGCATTCAGCTCTTTTGCAAATTGCCCAATAAACCATAATCTAAAAAATAACTAACACTAAAGCCCCAAATAGGTACTCATGGTTTCAGAAGCCCGGCGGAGGTCTGCTTCCAGACGGGTCCATCATCTTCATCCACAGCGAAGGCGGCGCAGAGCGAAGGTCCGGAGCGGTCTTCCCAGATGTGCGTGGAGCAACGGCGGCACAGAGCGAAGGTCCGGAGCAGTCTTCTCAGATGTGGCGATCCTCTGCGGCGGTCCTCAGCGAAAGCGTGGAGGTTCCTCTTCATGCGATCGTCCGCCGCACACTGAAGATTAAATTCAAGGTACCCCATATTTATTGGGGTACCTTGCATTCCTATTGGTTGAAATTTTCAAAATCAGCCGATAGGATGAGAGCTACTGAAATCTTATTGGCTGATTTGAACAGCCAAAAGGATTTCATTAGCTCTAATCCTATTGCCTGTTTTGAAAAATTCAGCCAATAGGAATGCAAGGTACCCCAAATTGATTGCGGTACCTTGCATTCAATATTCAGTATACAACGGACATCGGATGAAGAGGAACCTCCATGCCGCCAAGAACCACCGCCACCACAAGGACCGCCGCCGCCACAGATGACAACCGCAGAGGATTGCCACATCTGGGAGACTGCTCCGCACCTCCGCTCAGTGCCACCTTCGCTGTGGATGAAGATGATGGACCCGCCTAGAAGAAGACCTTCTACTCCGGACTTCTGAAACCGTGAGTACCTATTTGGGGCTTTAGTGTTAGTTTTTTTTTTTCATTTTTTTGGGGGGGTTAGATTAGGGTTCATTGGGCAATTTCAAAAAGAGCCTTTTAAGGGCAGTGAATAAAAGCTGAATGCCCTTTTAAGGGCAATGCCCATACAAATGCCCCTTTAGGGTATTTTTAATGTAAAAGAGCTGATTTCTTTAGGGCAATGCCCTACAAAAAGCCTGTTTAAGGGCTACTGGTAGTTTAGTATTAGATTAGGGGGTGTTTTTATTTTGTGGGGGATTTTTTTATTTTTATAGGGGTATTAGTTTAGGTTTAATTTTATTATTTTGGATAGATTTTTTTTCTCTCTGTATTTTTACTTTTTTATTTTTTGTAGCTGGGGGGGGGGGTTACATTTTTAACACACAGGCTGCTCTCTGGGCAGGCTTATCAACTAGTTTACAATAAATGTAATTATTTATTTTAACATTTCCATTATATTGCCTGTAAAATGACTTTAACCTATGCGCTCCTATTTCCCACTTTTGCTGTTTCCTTCATTAGATCTTGTTAGGTGATCTGAATAGTGAGAATGTTTGTTGTATCTGGTGCTGTTAACTATATTACATTTATCTAGTAGTTACTTAGTGATACCACACCTACGGCTAGATTTGGAGTTTTGTCGGTAACAACCCGAAAATCTAACGCCGGCTTTTTTCTGGCCGCACCATAAAAATAACTCTGGTATTGAGAGTCCACATAAAGGCTGCGTTAGGCTCCAAAAAAGGAGCGTAGAGCATTTTTAACGCAGCTTCAACTCTCGATACCAGAGTTGCTTACGCAAGCGGCCAGCCTCAAAAACGTGCTCGTGCACGATTCTCCCATAGAAAACAATGGGGCTGTTTGAGCTGAAAAAAAACCTAACACCTGCAAAAAAGCCGCGTTCAGCTCCTAACGCAGCCCCATTGTTTGCTATGCGGAAACACTTCCTACGTCTGCACCTAACACTCTAACATGTACCCCGAGTCTAAACACCCCTAACCTTACACTTATTAACCCCTAATCTGCCGCCCCCGCTATTGCTGACCCCTGCATATTATTATTAACCCCTAATCTGCCGCTCCGTAAACCGCCGCTACTTACATTATCCCTATGTACCCCTAATCTGCTGCCCTAACATCGCCGACCCCTATATTATATTTATTAACCCCTAATCTGCCCCCCACAACGTCGCCTCCACCTGCCTACACTTATTAACCCCTAATCTGCCGAGCGGACCTGAGCGCTACTATAATAAAGTTATTAACCCCTAATCCGCCTCACTAACCCTATAATAAATAGTATTAACCCCTAATCTGCCCTCCCTAACATCGCCGACACCTAACTTCAATTATTAACCCCTAATCTGCCGACTGGAGCTCACCGCTATTCTAATAAATGTATTAACCCCTAAAGCTAAGTCTAACCCTAACACTAGCACCCCCCTAAGTTAAATATAATTTACATCTAACGAAATTAATTATCTCTTATTAAATAAAATAAATCCTAATATAGCTACAATATAAATTATAATTATATTATAGCTATTTTAGGATTAATATTTATTTGACAGGCAACTTTGTAATTATTTTAACCAGGTACAATAGCTATTAAATAGTTAAGAACTATTTAATAGTTACCTAGTTAAAATAATTACAAAATTACCTGTAAAATAAATCCTAACCTAAGTTACAATTAAACCTAACACTATACTATCATTAAATTAATTAAATAAAATACCTACAATTAAACCTAACACTACACTATCAATAAATAAATTAAATACAATTCCTACAAATAACTACAATGAAATAAACTAACTAAAGTACAAAAAATAAAAAAGAACTAAGTTACAAAAAATAAAAAAATATTTACAAACATAAGAAAAATATTACAACAATTTTAAACTAATTACACCTACTCTAAGCCCCCTAATAAAATAACAAAGACCCCCAAAATAAAAAATGCCCTACCCTATTCTAAATTACTAAAGTTCAAAGCTCTTTTACCTTACCAGCCCTGAACAGGGCCCTTTGCGGGGCATGCCCCAAGAAGTTCAGCTCTTTTGCCTGTAAAAAAAAAACATACAATACCCCCCCCAACATTACAACCCACCACCCACATACCCCTAATCTAACCCAAACCCCCCTTAAATAAACCTAACACTAAGCCCCTGAAGATCTTCCTACCTTATCTTCACCATACCAGGTTCACTGATCCGTCCTGAAGAGCTCCTCCGATGTCCTGATCCAAGCCCAAGCGGGCGGCTGAAGAGGTCCATGATCCGGCTGAAGTCTTCATCCAAGCGGGAGCTGAAGAGGTCCATGATCCGGATGAAGTCTTCATCCAAGCGGGAGCTGAAGAGGTCCATGATCCGGATGAAGTCTTCTATCAACGGCATCTTCAATCTTCTTTCTTCGGGAGCCATCATCTTCCAGCCTTTAAGGGACGTCATCCAAGATGGCGTCCCTCGAATTCCGATTGGCTGATAGGATTCTATCAGCCAATCGGAATTAAGGTAGGAATATTCTGATTGGCTGATGGAATCAGCCAATCAGAATCAAGTTCAATCCGATTGGCTGATCCAATCAGCCAATCAGATTGAGCTCGCATTCTATTGGCTGTTCCGATCAGCCAATAGAATGCGAGCTCAATCTGATTGGCTGATTGGATCAGCCAATCGGATTTAACTTGATTCTGATTGGCTGATTCCATCAGCCAATCAGAATATTCCTACCTTAATTCCGATTGGCTGATAGAATCCTATCAGCCAATCGGAATTCGAGGGACGCCATCTTGGATGACGTTCCTTAAAGGAACCGTCATTCGGCTAGTAGGCGTCGGGAGAAGAGGATGTTCCGCGTCGGATGGAAGATGATGGCTCCCGAAGAAAGAAGATTGAAGATGCCGTTGATAGAAGACTTCATCCGGATCATGGACCTCTTCAGCTCCCGCTTGGATGAAGACTTCAGCCGGATCATGGACTTCTTCAGCCCCCCGCTTGGGCTTGGATCAGGACATCGGAGGAGCTCTTCAGGACGGATCGGTGAACCTGGTATGGTGAAGATAAGGTAGGAAGATCTTCAGGGGCTTAGTGTTAGGTTTATTTAAGGGGGGTTTGGGTTAGATTAGGGGTATGTGGGTGGTGGGTTGTAATGTTGGGGGGGGTATTGTATGTTTTTTTTTTTACAGGCAAAAGAGCTGAACTTCTTGGGGCATGCCCCGCAAAGGGCCCTGTTCAGGGCTGGTAAGGTAAAAGAGCTTTGAACTTTAGTAATTTAGAATAGGGTAGGGCATTTTTTATTTTGGGGGTCTTTGTTATTTTATTAGGGGGCTTAGAGTAGGTGTAATTAGTTTAAAATTGTTGTAATATTTTTCTTATGTTTGTAAATATTTTTTTATTTTTTGTAACTTAGTTCTTTTTTATTTTTTGTACTTTAGTTAGTTTATTTCATTGTAGTTATTTGTAGGAATTGTATTTAATTTATTTATTGATAGTGTAGTGTTAGGTTTAATTGTAGGTAATTGTAGGTATTTTATTTAATTAATTTAATGATAGTATAGTGTTAGGTTTAATTGTAACTTAGGTTAGGATTTATTTTACAGGTAATTTTGTAATTATTTTAACTAGGTAACTATTAAATAGTTCTTAACTATTTAATAGCTATTGTACCTGGTTAAAATAATTACAAAGTTGCCTGTCAAATAAATATTAATCCTAAAATAGCTATAATATAATTATAATTTATATTGTAGCTATATTAGGATTTATTTTACAGGTAAGTATTTAGCTTTAAATAGGAATAATTTATTTAATAAGAGATAATTAATTTAGTTAGATTAAAATTATATTTAACTTAGGGGGGTGTTAGTGTTAGGGTTAGACTTAGCTTTAGGGGTTAATACATTTATTAGAATAGCGGTGAGCTCCGGTCGGCAGATTAGGGGTTAATAAGTGTAGGCAGGTGGAGGCGACGTTGAGGGGGGCAGATTAGGGGTTAATAAATATAATATAGGGGTCGGCGGTGTTAGGGGCAGCAGATTAGGGGTACATAAGGATAACGTAGCTGGCGGCGCTTTGCGGTCGGCAGATTAGGGGTTAATAAGTGTAGGTAGGTGGAGGCGACGTTGTGGGGGGCAGGTTAGGGGTTAATAAATATAATACAGGGGTCGGCGGTGTTAGGGGCAGCAGATTAGGGGTACATAAGTATAACGTAGGTGGCGGTCGGCAGATTAGGGGTTAAAAAAATGTAATCGAGTGGCGGCGATGTGGGGGGACCTCGGTTTAGGGGTACATAGGTAGTTTATGGGTGTTAGTGTACTTTAGAGTACAGTAGTTAAGAGCTTTATGAACCGGCGTTAGCCCAGAAAGCTCTTAGCTACTGACTTTTTTCCTGCGGCTGGAGTTTTGTCGTTAGATGTCTAACGCTCACTTCAGACACGACTCTAAATACCGGAGTTAGAAAGATCCCATTGAAAAGATAGGATACGCAATTGACGTAAGGGGATCTGCGGTATGGAAAAGTCGCGGCTGAAAAGTGAGTGTTAGACCCTTTTTTGAGTGACTCCAAATACCGGAGGTAGCCTAAAACCAGCGTTAGGAGCCTCTAACGCTGGTTTTCACGGCTAACGCCAAACTCCAAATCTAGGCCCTAGTTTTTATAGGGCAGTTGTTTTTATAATGTATGTTTTTGCATTATCATTTCTGAGAGTGAATAGGGGCAGTGCATTTTTATGGACTCCTGAGGAGTCTTATCCCCAAGTTAGGGGTATGAGGGTATTAGTCACTAAGTGACACAAAGCTTACTTTTTATATTTTTTCTTTGTTTTCTTTTAACATAGAAACTACCATTAGGTTGTGAATAATAAAAACATGTCTAACTTCAGGTGGGTTCTAGATTGTAAGTTCCCACAGGAAAAGGGCTCTAAATTCCTCATGTATTTGTCAAATTTTCATAAATAAAAAGATAGAAGCGCTCAACCTGGGAACGAACAATAGCATAATAGCTTGTTCTATGGTTAGTTACCACCCTAGAAGCAGCCTCTTTTTGCTCAATATGTGCCTTTCACAGAGAACTTTCCTGTAGCATATCAGTCTGATCCTGACTTAACAGTGCAGACCAGCCCCGAAATACCAGGCAATCCTTCTCTGAACGAGAGAAACAGCAAAACCCCAGACGTATGTTTCGGCCTATTGTGGGCCTCGTCAGTGAGGTGCAGCCATATCCCTCTAGGCACACTGAGCAACGGGTCCACATCTGGATTCCCGCATCACACTTAGGGAAACTTCCCTAAGTGTCATAATTTGCATAAATAAAAAGAGAGAAGCGCTCAACCTGGGAACGAACAATAGCATAATAGCTTGTTCTATGGCTAGTTACCACCTTAGAAGCAGCCTCTTTTTGCTCAATATGTGCCTTTCACAGAGAAGAACTTTCCTGTAGCATATCAGTCTGATTCTGACTTCACAGTACAGTCCAGCCCCGAAATACCAGGCAATCCCTCTCTGAACGAGAGAAACAGCAAAACCCCAGACGTACGTTTCGACCTATTGTGGGCCTTGTGAGTGAGGTGTAGCCATATCCCTCTAGGCACACTAAGCAACGGGTCCACGTCTGGATTCCCGCATCACACTTAGGGAGACTTCCCTAAGTGTCATAATTTGCATAAATAAAAAGAGAGAAGCGCTCAACCTGGGAACGAACAATAGCATAATAGCTTGTTCTATGGCTAGTTACCACCTTAGAAGCAGCCTCTTTTTGCTCAATATGTGCCTTTCACAGAGAAGAACTTTCCTGTAGCATATCAGTCTGATCCTGACTTAACAGTGCAGTCCAGCCCCGAAATATCAGGCAAACCCTCTCTGAACGAGAGAAAGAGCAAAACCCCAGACGTACATTTCGGCCTATTGTGGGCCTCGTCAGTGAGGTGCAGCCATATCCCTCTAGGCACACTGAGCAACGGGTCTATGTCTGGATTCCCGCATCACACTTAGGGAGACTTCCCTAAGTGTCATAATTTGCAAAAATAAAAAGAGAGAAGCGCTCAACCTGCGAACGAACAATAGCATAATAGCTTGTTCTATGGCTAGTTACCACCCAAGAAGCAGCCTCTTTTTGCTCAATATGTGCCTTTCACAGAGAAGAACTTTCCTGTAGCATATCGGTCTGATCCTGACTTAACAGTGCAGTCCAGCACTTACAAGTATTGTTTCATTGTTTTACTTATATCAATTGTACCCATGGACATCGCTGTGGAATATGTTGGTGCCTTATAAATAAAGTATAATAATAATAATATATACATACATATACATGTCTAAATATGCACATGTATGTATATAAACATATGTATATATGTGCAGACGTGTATGTTTATATGTGTATATATGAATAGACATAAATCTTTACTAAAATAAACACATATATACACATGGATACACACTTTTATATATATATATATATATATATATATATATATATATATATATATATATATACACACACACATACATACAGTTGTGCTCATAAGTTTACATACCCTGGCAGAATTTATGATTTCTTGGCCATTTTTCAGAGAATATGAATGATAACACAAAAACTTTTCTTTTACTCATAGTTAGTGTTTGACTGAAGCCATTTATTATCAATCAACTGTGTTTACTCTTTTTAAATCATAATGACAACAGAAACTACCCTAATGACCCTGATCAAAAGTTTACATACCCTGGTGATTTTGGCCTGATAACATGCACACAAGTTGACACAAAGGGGTTTGAATGGCTATTGAAGGTAACCATCCTCACCTGTGATCTGTTTGCTTGTAATTAGTGTGTGTGTATAAAAGGTCAATGAGTTTCTGGACTCCTGACAGACCCTTGCATCTTTCATCCAGTGCTGCACTGACGTTTCTGGATTGTGAGTCATGGGGAAAGCAAAATAATTGTCAAGGGATCTGCGGGAAGAGGTAGTTGAACTGTATAAAACAGGAAAGGGATATAAAAAGATATCCAAGGAATTGAGAATGCCAATCAGCAGTGTTCAAACTCGAATCAAGAAGTGGAAAATGAGGGGTTCTGTTGAAACCAAACCACGGTCAGGTAGACCAACTAAAATTTCAGCCACAACTACCAGGAAAATTGTTTGGGATGCAAAGACAAACCCACAAATAACTTCAGGTGAAATACAGGACTCTCTGAAAACATGTGGTGTGGCTGTTTCAAGATGCACAATAAGGAGGCACTTGAAGAAAGATGGGCTGCATGGTCGAGTCGCCAGAAGAAAGCCATTGCTACACAAATGCCACAAAGTATCTGTCAGGGTGCCAGGAATCAGACTGAGATGAGAAGTGCAAAAATAATCACACCTTTATTAATATAAAAAAATAATAAAAAGTCCACAAAACAAATAACAAGCCAGGAATCAAAACCAGAGCTGGTAGTCAGACGAGCCGAGTCAGGAGCCAAAGCGAGTAGTCAGACGAGCCAGAATCAGGAACAAGGAGAACAGCAGAGTCAGGACCAAGCCAGGGATCAGGAACCAGGAGGGACCTCAAACAGCCAGGTAATACACAGGAGCTCTCACAAACAGGTCTGAGACAATGCAAGGGCAAAGCATACTGAACAGAGGCCCTTTAAATAATTAGTGATGACATCACAATTCTGAGACTGCATCCTGTCTCACACTTATGATGAACACCAGTCTGGCCATAAAAGGAAGTGCAGGAAATGAGCAGCATCACACAGTATGCACCAGAGTCAGCAAGAGAGGTGAGTAAAATGGCTGCCAGCAGCACATGGCAAACAAAGGAGGGAAAAAACCCTGACAGTATCCCGCTTACAATACGCCAAACAGCACAGAGACAAGCCTCAAACCATCTGGCACAAAGTCATTTGGAGTGATGAGACCAAAATTTAGCTTTTTGGCCACAACCATAAACGCTACATTTGGAGAGGAGTCAACAAGGCCTATTTCTACTGTGAAACACGGAGGTGGATTGCTGATGTTTTGGGGATGTGTGAGCTACAAAGGCACAGGAAATTTGGTCAAAATTGATGGCAAGATGAATGCAGTATGTTATCAAAAAAGAACCCCTCATTTTCCACTTCTTGATTAGAGTTTGAACACTGCTGATTTGCATTCTCAATTCCTTGGATATCTTTTTTTTTTTAAATTTAAATATTTTTATTGAGGACATATAATGGTAGATTCACAATACATAAAACAAAGCAAAAAAGAAGAAATATGCAGTACATCAAATATTTGCATCTTTCTTGAAAAATAAACGTTATGTAAATTACACTACAGTCCTCCTTTTTCTTTTTTATAGAACAAAAGAAGCTCCCTAATAACTTGGAAGCAAAAACCGAAGCAGAACACAGCCAATTAAGCTTTACAGCCCATTGACAGCAGGCCAGCAGCGTAGATTACTTTTAAAATTAATGAAGATATGGGCAGGCACATTTAATGTGAATTAGTAGAATCTGATATGGGAACTAACTCAAAATAAATTGTTAGTGATTATTAAAGTTCTCATCTCCCCCAGAACTATCTTTTACAGGTTACTGCCAATCAAGCCTGCTATTGTACATGTGGGGCTTTCCGTTGAACAATTGAAATGCTTTTACAACTGGAGGCTAGCTCTGTAACATTGTGCAGCCTTTCGGCATTTTAGATATGCAGTATATTTGTAAAGAATAGGTTACCCAAGACTCGTTTATAGAGAAATTAAAAGCCCTCTGAAGTTAGATTATGTGGTAAAGGGTCTATGGCTTAGGTAATTGTAAGACTCATCTGCAACCTCGGCCGCCAGTCACATAATGAGCTCCAATCCTATAGCGGTATTTATAAAGCCTGTCTGCGTACATATGTACAATATGTTTAAAGAGGGCTGAAGTGCAAGAAAAAGATACACCCTTAATGATTACATACCTGTCCTGGGGGAAAGCAATATTTCACATGTTTAAAGTGTATTCCCAAAGATACAAAACTTATATGGGTGAAGAATACAGAAACTCTGGTAAAGTTAGGATCGACAAACATTAGGCTAACAACAACTACATCAATCATTATTTCACACAAGAAACAGAACACCATGCAAAACCTGAAAACTGTAACAGTGCCAAGGCTTTTATGATAACTGAAGCCAGAGTATTAAAAGTTTTTTACTTTCACTCTATCTGCCCGAGGAAGATTTCAGCTCATTCATTTTTTTTATCATAAAGTTCTCCACTGAATCTCCCTGAAGCAGCAAACCAGTATCCGCATGTTGAAGAAGCGTATCAGGATTCCTTGATGTTTGAGTCTTGGATAAGCCATCCCTTAAAATATGGGTTTACAATGCGGCAGGCAAGTCAGTCTGTTGCCTGAAATCTATATTGTTGTTCGGTGGTATGTTGTCTGCATACAAGATCATAGTCTCCGTTCTCCTTATTTCCCAAAAGTTCCCTTCATGTTCCCAGAGCTGAGCATTATGAGAGTCCCATCCTGGCTTCCATTCCGATCGTGTGAGGAGTTTTGATGCTGATATCATGTATGGCTGTGTGGAGCTCTCTTTCACCTTAGTGGTTGTCTTGACTCCTGCGGGAATCGTGGCTATGCATTGGTGTAGTTCAACTGTGGGAGCCATTTTGGAATACTTGAGATCTCTTTTCCTCCTTATTTTTGTTATTAAAGGATACGATTGATATGTGACTTTGTTCAATTGACGATCATACCCTCCTCCCTTGCTAGGAGTATGTGCTTGCGCTGACACCGCTCCTATTATGCTTTGGTCCGTACCCTCTGTCAATGGTAGTCGCACTTCTGTCCCGCCTGCTAGCCAAGGCAGTAATGGTATGTCACTGTTTCTCTGCTGCCCAATTTTCTCTGCCAGAGCCTGTATGTCCCTTTCTGTGGGAACTTTGTAGATTAAGGCTTGAAACATATACTCCAGTTTTTTAAAGGAGTCATCCATGTTTTCAATTATGGTATCGTACCACATGGCTGACATTAGTTGCTATTATCTACTGCAATGTTGCGCAGATGCAATAAAATATGCTGGGATATAATTCAATGACCGGTGTCTACGCAGTGTCGTTTAGCTGTTCTGTCCCTTGGCTGTGTCCCGCTCCAGTCAAGTAACCCCAGTTTCCCAGGGGGGTGGCACTGCCTGTTATAGTGCCGCCGCACCAGGCCTCAATCGTCCAGTCCCGGCTCCTGGTTCATAAACACAGCCAAATTGGAGATAAGTAAAGGTGGTATATGTTGACAATTACAAAGCCAGTTGTAAGTTGTTCTATGTGCTGTAAAACTGTGATGATAACCAGCGGATTATCAAACTATCCCCTGGAGCACAAGAGAAATGCGACCGGTTACGGCCGCTAATTGGACACGCCCCCCCCCTGGATATCTTTTTATATCCCTTTCCTGTTTTATGCAGTTCAACTACCTTTTCCCACAGATCCTTTGAAAATTATTTTGCTTTCCCCATGACTCAGAATCCAGAAACGTCAGTGCAGCACTGGATGAAAGATGCAAGGGACTGTCAGGAGTCCAGAAACTCATTGACCTTTTATACACAACACTAATTACAAGCAAACAGATCACAGTTGAGGACGGTTACCTTTAATAGCCATTCAAACACCTTTGTGTCAACTTGTGTGCATCAGGCCAAAATCACCAGGGTATGTAAACTTTTGATCAGGGTTAGTTGGGTAGTTTCTGTTGTCATTATGATCTAAAAAGAGTAAACACATTTGATTGATAATAAATGGCGTCAGCCAAACACTAAACTAACCATAAGTGAAAGAAAAGTTTTTGTGTTATCATTCATATTCTCTGAAACATGTCCAAGAAATCATAAATTCTGCCAGGGTATGTAAACTTATGAGCACAACTGTATATATATATATATATATATATATATATATATATATATATATATATATATAGATAGATAGATAGATAGATAGATAGATAGATAGGAGCCCTTTCCACTCAAATACCTGAAAACATAAAAAATATTTTAAAGTGTCAGTAAACTTTAAAAATAATGTTATATAATTCTGCACATAGTGCAGAATTATATAACATTATATTAGCCAAACATTTATAAAACATAATTTCCCCTATTAATTTAAAAAAAAACGCTGTTTCACAGACCCGCTCTCTGCTGAGCCGGTCTGTTATATTTACTCAGCGCATCATGCCAGCTGTATAGTCACAGCCCGGCCCGACCGCGCCATAAGACTAAGTGCAGCCCGCTCCTGTGAAATTATGTTTTATAAATGTTTGGCTAATATAATGTTATATAATTCTGCACTATGTGCAGAATTATATAACATTATTTTTAAGGTTTACTGTCCCTTTAATACATTTTAATATTTAATGATATGTTTTACTGTGTATGTACTGTAAATATTTTACATTTCAATGTTCTATGTATTTTAAAATAGATATTTATATATATATATATATATATATATATATATACTGTATTTATATACCTATACTTATATACTGTATATATAGGTATAGATATATAATTTACAAAAAATACACCATGAAAATATATATATATATATATATATATATATATATATATATATATATATATATATATATATATATATAAATATCTATTTAAGGGGCATGTCTGAACAGCGATATGAAGCGGTCGCACTTTCCAGAGTTCCAGTGGAAACTCTACTAATCCGCCAATTACAGGAGTAATCCTACAGCCATTCCACTCACAATATACCCACACTGTTTCATCACATCGTCGTGATACACATGTTTAATATCTTGCTGTTTAATTGAAAGTGAAGCAAGGAATCAGACGTAATAGGCCTAGCGTGATGGCACATAGTAGGCAACGATACCCCCCTCGGGACTCTGAGTTATTTAGCTGCAACTGATCACACCATCTCTCTACTCACATCTATTAGTTATTTATCACAACATTCAAACAATTCAAGAGAAGGGAAGGAATTAGCTGTCACAAAACAGGAACACAATACAACAAATACACGTTGTAGCTAAAATGGCTGCCACAGGAGAAGTAAGCCCTCAGGATAAACATCAAGACCACTGGCGCAAATTTGAAGCACTCTGCCAACTCCTAATTGAGAAAGCACCGCTAGACACACTAATGAGGTGCTTCATACATCCTACCTCTGATGGAACTTTGGGGGTAATTTATCCAGTCGAGATACATAAACCAAGGGAGTCCACAGGAAACATCACTACTCTGTCGTGTAAGCAACTGCACGGCATGGTAACTCCGAAGGTGGAGAGCGGCTACCACACAGTGAGATCGAACCTTATAACATCAACGACTTCCGGATCACTCTGGCATGTCGGGTGGGAATCAGCAAGCGGAGAGACACAATCCGAATAGAGAGGTTTGAGGGGGGCCCTCGAGGAGCTACGGACGAAAAACAAGCACTTACCATGCTGGCAGCCTCGTCTGACATCCAGGATCCACGCAAGTACTTTCCTAAGACCTTCTTCACCCAGTATGGTCACTCTCAATGTGGGAATCATATTACAGGGACATTTGCAGTAAATAAATTGTGATCTATCTTTCCCAGGGATAATCTTGCTAACTGTGTGCTTGGTGATTTTCGCAACTTCATCATGGTGCCTCTACTATTGCAAACATAGCCTTAGGGTTAAAAAGAGCATCAGAACTATGGCACCTCTGTTTCCCGTAAGGAACAATCATTTACAGCAATAACGGAACTTCTAACAATAGGTTATATTGAAATCTGTGTGTTTAGTTTGATTATGTTTTTGCCTGATCCTCACATATAAGACATTGAGGGTACATGTGTTATGTACTTTAGCGTTGTAGTTTAAGCTCCAGTTAAATCGCATATTTTGCGGATAGGAACAAGTTGTTACTTTAGATATTCAAAAATGCATGTGAGGCAATGTATGATTACAACGCATCTTTTAGGCTGCTAATAGCTAGTATTATGCTCTACTGCTTCTTCTCTTGCGGCAAGCGGCTGGTGCCGTGGGAAGGGGAAACCGTTTTGTATCAGATATACAGCAGCACAGCCAGTGCCATAGAAAGACTAGAATGATAAAACAAAATTGCCAATAATCATAGTCATATAGCATTGGTGCACACTTTTATTGCTCTCACCTACCCCAGCTTAATAAGGCACACTGGGTGCCGCCATAACTTAAAAATTCTCACAACCCTCATGCACAATATGCACCAATGACATAACCTGCCTACATCTTACTCTCCTTTTAACAGAATTCTTACACAAAATACCTGACTTTATGCAGACCCCATCTCATTACAAAACAAAAGATCCGAGCAAGTATAAACCTATCCTATATTGTAGATTAGCATACGATGATTTAGTTGTGGCCTCAAGTTAGTACATTCCATACTAATTGTGTTAAATAGCATTGTTCTTTTTTTGTTTTTGTTATACTTTATATTTTTCTTTACTTAAGCCCTTTATCCTTTTAACTTCATAACAAACAGGATCCAAGAGCAGTGCATATCTTTATTAATAGGGCCAAAAAATTAGGTTAATCATCTGAATTGTACAGAATTGCTAGTCAAACTGATGTTTGTCCTTCCATTACCTGTAAATTCTATGTGAAGAACAATGGATTGTAAAATATTCATAACTACCTTTGAGTTAGCGTATTTGGTCTAACACGGTGTTAGCGCAAGAGCAATGTGTTGTTTTTTTTTTCAGTTTGTGCGCACCATTACAGTTTATGGGGAGAAGTTAATGTGGTCGTGATATTCGAAGTCCACAAGTTACTGCGAGTCGACTTTCGCTCACAAACATTTTACTTTCAACTTGTAATAAACACGCTAACCTGCATGTGTTAAAAGTTTCATTCTGGCAGTGTTTGCGTGTGTTACAGCGCTCCACTTGTAATCTGGCCGTAAATATTTTCTAGTTAACAAAAGAACACTACATGGGGCATTTCCCTCTGCTCTACTACAATGGCTGCTACAAGTTGTGACCTATCCTCTAACTTATTTTATTACTAGCTGTTGTTCTTCAAATCATTAAAGAAAAGACTTTTCACCTAGAGACTCTAGCCAAGCCCTGTATTTAAAGAACGAACCAGTATTGACACACCCATGACAGCATTTAATCTAGAAATATTGAAAATAGGAAATATAAATACTGATCAAGATATTGCATAAAAAGTCCATGAAAGACTTTTTGTAATTTAGAATGTTCACAATTTGTAAGTGAAACTATTTTAATATATATATTCATTAAGCATGTTACCAAGCATAGGACAATTAGCAATATAATTCCCTAATAGTATACTTGAATTAAGATTACATTCCCTCTTGCACATACCGCTCACATATTCTTTTACATGTCCTATATTTTTTGTCTTAATATATTTTATCATAATAACTATTCTTATTTTTCCCTATTTTTTTATTTTTTTTATAATTTTTATTGAGATTCAAATGTAGGCATACACGCGATTATCATCAATATTTAATAAAACAGAACAAGATTTTGCAATGAACATTCCAAATAAACATAAAAGGCTTATACATGCAGTACAATCAATATTCACTAAAGATCTGTATACCCCTTGATAACACACTAGGCCTCTCTTGGACCTCTTGAGTTTGCGAAAGATGCAACACAAGGGGGGGGGGAGCAAAAATTATGCCTTCAAGACTATATGACTTCTAATTAACTCAGGAAGCCACTCTTTGACCGTTTATTACAAAGCAGTATAAAGCTAAAGAAGGCGTCTATCAACAAATATAGACCACTCTTGGGTCTTAAATGATGAATCAGTTTTCTGATTTATAGGCCTCTAGTCATTACGGTCTGGCGGACCTGATCCGACACTGCGGATCAGGTCCGCCAGACCTCGCTGAATACGGCGAACAATATGCTCGCCGTATTCAGCATTGCTCCAGCAGCTCACAAGAGCTGCTGGTGCAACGCCGCCCCCTGCAGACTCGCGGCCAATCGGCCACCAGCAGGGGGGTGTCAATCCACCCGATCGTACTCGATCGGGTTGATTTCCGGCGATGTCTGTCCGCCTGCTCAGAGCAGGTGGACAGGTTATGGAGCAGCGGTCTTTGTGACCGCTGCTTCATAACTGCTGTTTCTGGCGAGTCTGAAGACTTGCCAGAAACAGGGGCCATCAAGCTCCATACAGAGCTTGATAACTAGAGGCCATAGGATATAGGTCATATAGCTAAACTTAATCTGAAAATGTCTATATAACTATGTAACTGGGATATATCTTTTGTACGATAAAGATATAAGTGCATCTTATATAAACTTATACTTAGTAATGCTCCTGCTTCTATCTCTGCTCTGAAAAGCTACAGTTCTGATGTCCATAAGACCTAAATTAAGCAGTGGACTTTACAGGTGTATATACTGCAGATATTAGATCACACATGTTACATTTACAATATTTCAAAGTGGTGTTATGGCGTCATTACAGTCTAACAGAAACCATTATCATAAATCCCTTAGGCTATATCCCTATGTAAACCTTTTGGGTATATTGACGCTATCGCCATATTAGGAATTCCAATTCAGGATTCAAGATGATGGGGGGTAGTTATCAACGTGTCAACTTTCCTGCCTTCGCCGGCCCAATACGCCCGCCTAAGCTCGCCTCACATCGCCGCTGCGGACCTGAAAAATTTCGCCTAAGTTATCAAATAAAGCTGTCAAAAAGCCGAGGGGCGATGAGCAGCGGACTGTGAGAGTTATCACTCATCCGATCTCGCTGCTCTTCGGCTTTTTCCCAGCTTTATTGCTAGCCTGTCACTAAGCACTCGCACTAACTACACTGTTCTACCCCCTATACCGGCGCCCCCGGAGCCCCCCGCAACTAAATAAAGTTACTAACCCCTAATCCGCCGCTCCTAGACCCTGCCGCAACTCTGATAAATGTATTAACCCCTAAACCGCCGCTCCTAGACCCGGCCGCAACTCTGATAAATGTATTAACCCCTAAACCGCCGCTCCTAGTCCCTGCCGCAACTCTGATAAATGTATTAACCCCTAAACCGCCGCTCTTAGACCCTGCCGCAACTGTGATAAATGTATTAACCCCTAAACCGCCACTCCCGGACACCGCTGCCACCTACATTATACCTATTAACCCCTATCCTGCCCCCCCTACACCGTCGCCACCTATAATAAATTTATTAACCCCTATCCTGCCCCCCACTACACCGCCGCCACTGTAATAAATGTATTAACCCCTAAACCTAAGTCTAACACTAACCCTAACACCCCCCTAACTTAAATATTAATTAAATAAATCTAAATAATATTTCTATTATGAACTAAATTAATCCTATTTAAAACTAAATACTTACCTTTAAAATAAACCCAAATATAGCTACAATATAAATAATAATTATATTGTAGCTATCTTAGGATTTATTTTTATTTTACAGGTAACTTTGTATTTATTTTAGCTAGTTAGAATAGTTATTAAATAGTTATTAACTATTTAATAATTTAATAACTACCTAGCTAAAAGAAATACAAAATTACCTGTAAAATAAATCCTAACCTAAGTTACAATTAAACCTAACACTACACTATCATTAAATAAATTAAATAAATTACCTACAAATAACTACAATTAAATACAATTACATAAACTAACTAAAGTACAAAAAATAAAAAAAGCTAAGTTACAAAAAATAAAAAAAATAGGTTACAAACATTTTAAAAATATTACAACAATTTTAAGCTACTTACACCTAATCTAAGCTCCCTAATAAAATAACAAACCCCCCCAAAATAAAAAAATGCCCTACCCTATTCTAAATTTAAAAAGTTCAAAGCTCTTTTACCTTACCAGCCCTTAAAAGGGCCATTTGTGGGGCATGCCCCAAAGAATTCAGCTCTTTTGCCTGTAAAAGAAAAATACAACCCCCCCAACATTAAAACCCACCACCCACATACCCCTAATCTAACCCAAACCCCCCTTAAAATAACCTAACACTAATCCCCTGAAGATCATCCTACCTTTAGTCGTCTTCACTCAGCCGAGCCACCGATGGAACTGAAGAGGAGACCTGGACCGGCAGAAGTAATCCTCCAAGCGGCGCTGAAGAAATCTTCCATCCGATGAAATGATCCTCCAAGCGGCGCTGAAAAAGTCTTCCATCCAGGCGATGTCATCTTCCAAGAGGCGCTGAAGAAGTCTTCTATCCGGGCGATGTCATCTTCCAAGCCGGGTCTTGAATCTTCATCCCGCCGACGCGGAACATCCTTCTTTACCGACGGACTACCGACGAATGAATGCTCCTTTAAGGGACGTCATCCAAGATGGCGTCCCTTCAATTCCGATTGGCTGATAGGATTCTATCAGCCAATCGGAATAAAGGTAGGAAAAATCTGATTGGCCGATTGAATCAGCCAATCAGATTCAAGTTCAATCCGATTGGCTGATCCAATCAGCCAATCAGATTGAGCTCGCATTCTATTGGCTGTTCCGATCATTGGATGACGTCCCTTAAAGGAGCCTTCATTCGTCGGTAGTCCGTCGGTAAAGAAGGATGTTCCGCGTCGGCGGGATGAAGATTCAAGACCCGGCTTGGAAGATGACATCACCCGTATAGAAGACTTCTTCAGCTCCTCTTGGAAGATGACATCGGCCGGATGGAAGACTTTTTCAGCGCCGCTTGGAGGATCACTTCATCGGATGGAAGATTTCTTCAGCGCCGCTTGGAGGATCACTTCTGCCGGTCCGGGTCTCCTCTTCAGTTCCATCGGTGGCTCGGCTGAGTGAAGACGACTAAAGGTAGGATGATCTTCAGGGGATTAGTGTTAGGTTATTTTAAGGGGGGTTTGGGTTAGATTAGGGGTATGTGGGTGGTGGGTTTTAATGTTGGGGGGGGGGGTGTATTTTTTCTTTTACAGGCAAAAGAGCTGAATTCTTTGGGGCATGCCCCACAAATGGCCCTTTTAAGGGCTGGTAAGATAAAAGAGCTTTGAACTTTTTTAATTTAGAATAGGGTAGGGCATTTTTTTTATTTTGGGGGGGTTTGTTATTTTATTAGGGGGCTTAGATTAGGTGTAAGTAGCTTAAAATTGTTGTAATATTTTTAAAATGTTTGTAACCTATTTTTTTTATTTTTTGTAACTTAGCTTTTTTATTTTTTGTACTTTAGTTAGTTTATGTAATTGTATTTAATTGTAGTTATTTGTAGGTAATTTATTTAATTTATTTAATGATAGTGTAGTGTTAGGTTTAATTGTAACTTAGGTTAGGATTTATTTTACAGGTGATTTTGTATTTCTTTTAGCTAGGTAGTTATTAAATAGTTAATAACTATTTAATAACTATTCTAACTAGCTAAAATAAATACAAAGTTACCTGTAAAATAAATATAATTCCTAAAATAGCTACAATGTAATTATTAATTACATTGTAGCTATCTTAGGGTTTATTTTACAGGTAAGTATTTAGTTTTAAATAGGAATAATTTATTAAAAGTATAGTGTAGTGTTAGGTGTAATTGTAACTTAGGTTAGTTTTTATTTTACAGGTAAATATCTCTTTATTTTAGCTAGGTAAGCTATTAAATAGTTAATAACTATTTAATAGCTATTGTACCTAGTTAAAATAAATTGAAAGATGCCTGTAAAATAAAAATAAATCCTAAGATAGCTACAATATAATTATTATTTATATTGTATCTATCTTAGGGTTTATTTTACAGGTAAGTATTTAGTTTTAAATAGGATTAATTTAGTTCATAATAGAAATATTATTTAGATTTATTTAATTAATATTTAAGTTAGGGGGGTGTTAGGGTTAGTGTTAGACTTAGGTTTAGGGGTTAATAATTTTATTACAGTGGCGGCGGTGTAGTGGGGGGCAGGATAGGGGTTAATAAATGTATTATAGGTGGCGACGGTGTAGGGGGGCAGATTAGGGGTTAATAAATTTAATATAGGTTGCGGTGGGCTCCGGGAGCGGCGGTTTAGGGGTTAATATGTATAGAGTAGCTTGTGGTGGGCTCCGGGAGCGGCGGTTTAGGGGTTAATACATTTATTATAGTTGCGGTGGGCTCCGGGAGCGGCGGTTTAGGGGTTAATATGTATAGAGTACCTTGCGGTGGGCTCCGGGAGCGGCAGTTTAGGGGGTAAACACTTTATTTAGTTGCGGCGGTGTAGGGGGGCAGATTAGTGGTGTTTAGACTCGGGGTACATGTTAGGATGTTAGGTGTTGACAGCTCCCATAGGAATCAATGGGATGTCTGGCAGCAGCGAATTTGTACTTTCGCTATTGTCAGACTCCCATTGATTCCTATGGGATCCGCCGCCTCCAGGGTGGCGGTTTGAAAACCAGGTACGCTGGGCCGGAAAGGTGCCGAGCGTACCTGCTAGTTTTTTGATAACTAGCAAAAGTAGTCAGATTGTGCCGAACTTGTGTGCGGAACATCTGGAGTGACGTAAGAATCGATCTGTGTCGGACTGAGTCCGGCGGATCGAAGTTTACGTCACAAAATTCTACTTTTGCCGGTCTTTAGCCTTTGATAACTAAGGCGAATCAGCCTCGCCACAAATACGCTGCGGAATTCCAGCGTATTTGAGGTTGACGGCTTGATAACTAGGCCCCGATATGTGGATAGTTAAACATGTGCTGTATATCCTAAAGTCTACAAGGGTCAGAAATTTGACTAAAGATGGTTGAGGGGAATGAACTATAGCATTGTATAAGCTATGGGGCCGAATTATCAATCTCGGAATGGAGCTTGATACCCCTCTTTCCGCGCGAGCCTTCAAGCTCATCAGAAACAGCAGCTATGAAGCAGCGGTCTAAAGGCCTGTACAAAGCTTCTTCCATGTGGCTCTTCCCCTCGCAGCATGGCTTTCCACTGCGTTATGACGGTCTTAGTCAGTTTAGGGTATGTAGAAGACAGGTTTTGGTATAAGTATCAGCGCACTTATGAAACAAATAACATAAAATATACAGAGTATTAGCTGCTCTTACCCCCTTCTAGATTTATAGGGTGGAGGGGGGTGTTTAAGGCCTCTCCTTGCTGGGATTGCCGTAGGCCTCAACACTCCGGATCGGTAAACCAGTGTGGACCTCAGCACATCTGGTGTCTGAGGATTCAGTATAATATATAGATTTCAAATATCTTGGCAGATAGAATAGATGGCTTCATATACTGGAAATAATCGGCAAGTTATCGACAGTACACAGAGAGGAACCAATTTTGCTACCACTCAAGGTGCTGCCCAGAGACATGCCCCCTATTTTTTCCCTATTTTTTATTATTTAGCGTTTTTATTTTTAATTTTTCCATTTTTTGTTTTCGCTCGTTTTGGTTTTCAGTAAAAAATAAAATCAAAATGCCATTTTCTTTGTTTTCTTTGATTCTTCTGAAAACAAATGCACGTCTAATTTTTAACCTTGTTGGAGTCCTCCTTGTTGAGCACTCTCACCTGATAGTTTTGAAGCAGCAGTGCCAGATGTCCAGCTAGCTGACCGCTGTGAGAGTCAGGTGGCTCAGATAGCCCTATATTCTATAGTGCCAACACTGATGTGAGTTTGCTAATTTTACTCACTGGGGCATATGTATCAAGGTCCGTATGGAGCTTTATGCCCCGTGTTTCTGGTGAGCCTGCAGGCTCGCCAGAAACACCAGTTATGAAGCAGCGGTCACAAAGACCGCTGCTCCATAACCTGTCCATCTGCTCTGAGCAGGCGGACACACATCGCCGGAAATCAACCCTATCAAGTACGACACTGCTGGTGGCCCACTGGCCGTGAGTCTGCTGGTGCAATGCTGAATACGGCGAGTGTATTGCTCGCCGTATTCAGCAATGTCTGTCGGACCTGATCCGCACTGTCGGATCAGGTCCGACAGACATTGATAACTAGGGGCCATTGTGTTTGTTAATTGTATACAAGATTATGCTGCTCCTGAGCGTACCTGTTTTTCAAGAAAGGATACCAAGAGAACAAAGTAAATTTGAAAATAAAAGTAAATTATAACGTTTGTTTGAAATTGTACACTCTTTCTAAATCTGTGTGTGCAGAATTTATTTTTAATTTTTTATATAAATCGGTATCATAAACATTTATTATAAACATTTCTCTAAAAATAAACACCTAGATTACGAGTTTTGCGTTAGAGCTATGCGGTGCTAACAAGCAGTTTATGCTCACCGCTCACTTTCCTACAGCGCTGGTATTACGAGTTTTTAAAAACCCGTTGTTAAAAGACTAGAAGTGAGCGTTGAGCAAAATTCTGGTTGTACGTGCTTGTGCACGATTTCCCCATAGGAATCAACGGGGACATCCGAAGTGGAGCATCCTCTTCTGACGACGGCTAAGACTGAATGAAGGTTCCTTTAAATGACGTCATCCAAGATGGCGTCCCTTCAATTCGGATTGGCTGATAGAATTCTATCAACCAATCGGAATTAAGGTAGAAAAAATCCTATTGGCTGAAGTTCAATCCTATTGGCTGATGCAATCAGCCAATAGGATTGAGCTGGCATTCTATTGGCTGTTCCAATCAGCCAATAGAATGCAAGCTCAATTTTATTGGCTGATTGCATCAGCCAATAGGATTTTTTCTACCTTAATTCCGATTGGCTGATAGAATTCTATCAGCCAATCTGAATTGAAGTGACGACATCTTGGATGACGTCATTTAAAAGAACCTTTATTCAGTCTTAGCCGTCGTCAGAAGAGGATGCTCCGCGTCGGTTGTCTTGAAGATGGACCCGCTCTGCGCCGGATGGATGAAGATAGAAGATGCCATCTGGATGAAGACTTCTGCCCGTCTGGAGGACCACTTCGCCCGGCTTGGATGAAGACTTCTCCCAGCTTCGTTGAGGACTTCGGCCCGGTTGGATGAAGACTTCTCCCGGTAAGGTGATCTTTAAGGGGTTAGTGTTAGGTTTTTTTAAGGGGGTATTGGGTGGGTTTTAGAGTAGGGTTGGTTGTGTGGGTGGTGGGTTTTAATGTTGGGGGGATTTGTATTTTTTTTACAGGTAAAAGAGCTGATTACTTTGGGGCAATGCCCCGCAAAAGGCCCTTTTAAGGGCTATTTGTAATTTAGTGTAGGGTATGGCTTTTTTATTTTGGGGGGCTTTTTTATTTTGTTAGGGGGATTAGATTAGGTGTAATTAGTTTAAAAATCTTGAAATTTGTTTATTATTTTCTGTAATTTAGTGTTTGTTTGTTTACTTTAGATAATTTTATTTAATTGTATTTAATTTAGGGAAATCATTTAATTATAGTATAGTGTTAGGTGTAATTGTAACTTAGGTTAGGTTTTATTTTACAAGTAACTTTGTATTTATTTTAACTAGGTAGTTATTAAATAGTTAATAACTATTTAATAACTATTCTACCTAGTTAAAATAAATACAAACTTGCCTGTAAAATAAAATTAAACCCTAAGCTAGATACAATGTAACTATTAGTTATATTGTAGCTAGCTTAGGGTTTATTTTATAGGTAAGTATTTAGTTTTAAATAGGAATTATTTAGTTAATGATAGGAATTTTTATTTAGATTTCTTTTAATTATATTTAAGTTAGGGGGTGTTAGGGTTAGACTTAGATTTAGGGGTTAATAACTTTAGTATAGTGGCGGCGACGTTGGGGGCGGCAGATTAGGGGTTAATAAATGTAGGTAGGTGTCGGCGATGTTAGGGATGGCAGATTAGGGGTTAATAATATTTAACTAATGTTTGCGAGGCGGGAGTGTGGCGGTTTAGGGGTTAATATGTTTATTATAGTGGTGGCGATGTCTGGTTTGGCAGAATAGGGGTTAAAATGTTTATTTTAGTGTTTGCGATGTGGGAGGGCCTCGTTTTAGGGGTTAATAGGTAGTTTATGGGTGCTAGTGTACTTTTTAGCACTTTAGTTAAGAGTTTTATGCTACGGCGTTGTAGTGTAAAACTCTTAACTACTGACTTTAAAATGCGGTACCAGTCTTGACAGGAGAGGGTGTACCGCTCACCTTTTGTCAGACTCGTAATACCGGCACTATGCAAGTCCCATTGAAAAAAGAGGATACGCAATTTACGTAAGTGGATTTGCGGTATTTCAAAGTCTGGCCAAAAAAGTGAGCGGTACACCTGTACCTGCAAGGCTCGTAATACCAGCGGGCGTTAAAAAGCAGCGTTAGGACCTCTTAACGCTGCTTTTTAAACCTAACGCACAACTCGTAATCTAGCCAAAATATGTATTTTAAAGTACTGAGCAAGAAAAAAAAAAGAACCAGAAATAAAATTCAAAGCAGAAAAATCTAGCAATTTGTAACAAACTAAATAAATGTATGAGGGGCCAGAAAATGTTCAGTATAGAGTATGCAGCTTCAGTGAGGAAAAACTGCAAGTCATGCTAAGTTGCAGGTCTAGGATGTGTGTAGGAGGCGAGCTGAGGAAAACTGTTAATGATAATCCTTATGGTGCATTCAACACAAGCAGGAAAGTCATTGTGTACTTTCCCATGTGCTTTATGATTACCTGAAGTCACATTAGAGCTGCGTTCTGTGTGGATCAGTACATTTACATAGCAAATTATCTAACATTAGACAAATCAGACATAAATAACCTGCTAACATTTGCAGGGATTACCCTCTGGGCAGGGGTGTAGCTAGAAAGTGGCAGGGCCCCCAATTTAAACAGCATCCTTTCTGGTTGTTTGCAATTAGCAGAAACTGAGCCAGGAGGCATATAGGTAAAAGAGGAGCTTATTTTATGTGAATATGAGTCATTCTTACACTTTGGTTATTCAGTGTCAGATAATATATGTAGCTTTCCTTTAGAAATATGGTGGTCATTTTTGTTTCTGTATAACAACACTGTGGAGGCCATCCTCTCACATTATTGTACATAGAAATCCATATACCTTCCCTTAAACCCTTCACCCAAAGCGACATAAACTTACATCATGCAGTGCAAAGGCCCAGTGTACCACATAACTTAGATCTACGTTGATCCTTTTTGCAGCCCTTGCTGACAACCGAGTCTATATAGTAAGGGAGCACTGATCGTGTTCCCTTACCACCTGAAGCCAGATCACTGTTTGGGAGGAATTAGGGGGAGGGAGGTGTCAGGGTTATTCTTACACTACAATAAATATTAGCTAGCTGATTAATGCATTAACTGTCGGGAATTTTAGAAGTGTGGTGAGCAGCTGCAATTAGTGGCATATTAATTACCAAAAAACAATGGCAAAGTCATGTATGTCTGCTATTTCTAAACAAGGAAATCCCAGAGAATCTTTTGCAAAAATCTGTCTTTTGACTGCAGTAGTTATGTGTAAATAATTTTAGTGAGAGTCCCAAAGTTTGTGATTTTATTTTTTAATATGATCATATTTGGTAGCCAAATAATGTCATCAAATATATTGGCCTAGATGAATACCTTGGGTTGTCTACTTTAAAAAATAAAATAAATACACACATATAATACTAGTCCTAAAGCCTGTGTACACGGGCCATTTTTTGCAGTACAGTGGTCCCACCCCTTGCTCTCTCTCTATCCCCCCTCTCTCTATTTTGCTCTCTCTCTTCCCCCTCTCTTTTGCTCTCTCTCCCACCCTATCTTTTGCTCTCTTTCCCAATCTCTTTTGCTTTCTCTCTCCCCCTCTCTTTTGCTCTCCCTCTCCCCCCTCTTTTTTGCTCTCTCTCTCCCCCTCTCTTTTACTCTCTCTCCCCCTCTCTTTTGCTCTCTCTCCCCCTCTCTTTTGCTCTCTCCCCCCTCTCTTTTGCTCTCTCTCCCCCCTCTCTTTTGTGCTCTTTTCCCCCCTCTCTTTTGCGCTCTCCTCCTCTCTTTTGCTCTCTCTCCCCCTATCTTCTGCTCTCTCTTCCCCTCTATTTTGCTCTTTCTCTCTCCCCCTCTCCTTTGCTGTCTCTCTCCCTCTATTTTGCTCTCTCTATGCCCCCTCTTTTGCTCTCTCCCTCCCCTTTCTTTTGCTCTCTCACCCCCTCTCTTTTGCTGTCTCTATCCCCCCTATTTTACTCTCTATATCCCCCCTCTTTTGCTCTCTCTCCTTCTTTATTTTGCTCTCTCTCCCCATCTCTTTTGCTCTCTCTATCCCCCCTCTTTTGCTCTCTCTCCCCCTTTCTTTTGCTCTCTCTCCCCCTCTCTCTTGCTGTCTGTCTCCCTCTCTTTTGCTGTCTCTATCACCCCTCTTTTGCTCTCTCTATCCCCCCTATTTTGCTCTCTCTTTCCCCCTTTATTTTGCTCTCTGTTCCCCCCCTCCCTTATGCTATCTCTCCCCCCTATCTTTTGCTCTCTCTCCCCCCTATCTTTCTCTCTCTCTCTTTCTCTCTCCCCCTCTCTTTGTCTCTCTCTCTCCCCTTTCTCCCCCTCTCTTTTGCTGTCTCTCTCCCTCCCTCCCTCTCGTTTGCTCTCTCCCCTCCTCCCTATTTTGCTCTCTCTCTCTTTTCCCTTTCTTTTGCTTTCTCCCCCCCATCTATTTTGCTGTCTCTCTCCCCCTCTCTTATGCTCTCTCTCTCCCCCCTCTCTCTTTAGCACTCTCCCCCTCTCTTTTGCTGTCTCTATCCCTCTCTTTTGCTCTCTCTCTCTCTCCCTCCCTCTCTTTTGCTCTCTCTTTCCCCCCCATCTTTTGCTCTCTCTCCCCCCCCCCCTCTCTTTTGCACTCTCCCCCCTTCTCTTTTACTTGCTCTTTCCCTCTCGTTTGCTCTCTCTCTCTACCCTTTTTGTCTCTCTCTCTCTCTCTCCTTTCTCCCCCCTCTCTTTTGCTGTCTCTCGCTCTCTCCCCTTTCTCCCCTCTCTTTTGCTGTCTCTCTCCCTCCCTCTCCTTTGCTCTCTCTCTTCCCTTTCTTTTGCTTTCTCCCCCTCTCTTTTGCTGTCTCTCTCCCTCTATTTTGCTCTCTCTCTCCCCCCTCTTTTGCCCTCTCTCTTTTGCCCTCTCTCTCCCCCCCTATCTTTCTCCCCTCTCTTTGTCTCTCTCTCCCCCCCTATCTTTCTCTCTTTCTCCCCTCTCTTTGTCTCTCTCTCCCCTTTCTCTCCCTCTCTTTTGCTGTCTCTCTCCTCCCTCTTTTTTGCTCTCTCCCCTCCCCCTCTTTTGCTCTCTCTCTTTTCCCTTTCTTTTGCTTTCTCTCCCCCCTCTATTTTGCTGTCTCTCTCCCTCTATTTTGCTCTCTCTCCCCCCTGTCTTATGCTCTCTCACCCCTCTCTCTTTTCCCCCTCTCTTTTGCGCTCTCCCCCTCTCTTTTGCTATCTCTATCCCTCTCTTTTGCTCTCTCTCTCTCTCTCCCTCCCTCTCTTTTGCTCTCTCTATACCCCCTCTCTTCCCCCCCATATTTTGCTCTTTGTCTCCCCTCTCTTTTGCGCTCTCCCCCCTTCTCTTTTACTTGCTCTTTCTCCCTCTCCTTTGCTCTCTCTCTCCCCTCTTTGTCTCTCTCTCTCCTTTCTCCCCCCTCTCTTTTGCTGTCTCTCTCTCCCCTTTCTCTCCCCTCTCTTTTGCTGCCTCTCTCTCTCCCTCCCTCTCCTTTGCTCTCTCTCCACCCCTATTTTGCTCTCTCTCTCTTCCCTTTCTTTTGCTCTCTCCCCCTCTCTTTTGCTGTCTCGCTCCCTCTATTTTGCTCTCTCTCTCCACCTCTCTTATGCTCTCTCTCTCCCCCCTCTCTTTTGCCCTCTCTCTTTCTCCCCTCTCTTTTGCTCTCTCTCCCACCCTCTCTTTTGCTCTCTCTCTCCCCCTCTCTTTTTTACTCTCTCTCTCCACCTCTCTTTTGCGTTCCCTCCCCCTCTCTTTTGCTCTCTCCCCCTCTCTTTTGCTCTCCCCCTCTCTTTTGTGCTCTTCCCCCCCCTCTTGCGTGCTCTCCTCTTCTCTTTTGCTCTCTCCACCTTTCTTATGCTCTCTCTCCCCTCTCTTTTGCTGTCTCTCTCCCTCTCCTTTGCTGTCTCTCTCCCTCTATTTTGCTCTCTCTATTCCCCCCCTTTTGCTCTCTCACCCCCTCTCTTTTGCTGTCTCTCTCCCTCTATTTTGCTCTCTCTCTCCCCCTCTCTTATGCTCCCTCTCTCCCCCCTCTCTTTTGCCCTCTCTCTTTCCCCCCTCTCTTTTGCTCTCTCTCCCACCCTCTCTTTTGCTCTCTCTCTCCACCTTTCTTTTGCGTTCTCTCCCCCTCTCTTTTGCTCTCTCTCCCCCTCTCTTTTGCTCTCTCTCTCCCCCCTCTCTTTTGTGCTATTCCCCCCTCTTGCGTGCTCTCCTCTTCTCTTTTGCTCTCTCTCCCCCTTTCTTATGCTCTTTCTTCCCTCTCTTTTGCTCTCTCTCTCCCCCTCTCTTTTGCTGTCTCTCTCCCTCTCCTTTGCTGTCTCTCTCCCTCTATTTTGCTGTCTCTATGCCCCCTCTTTTGCTCTCTCACCCCCTCTCTGTTGCTGTCTCTATCCCCCCTATTTTGCTCTCTCTATCCCCCCTCTTTTGCGCTCTCTCCCCCTTTATTTTGCTCTCTCTCCCCATCTCTTTTGCTGTCTCTATCCCCCCTCTTTTGCTCTCTTTATCCCCCTTATTTTGCTCTCTCTCCCCCTTTCTTTTGCTCTCTCTCCCCCTCTCTCTTGCTGTCTGTCTCCCTCTTTTTTGCTGTCTCTATCCCCCCTCTTTTGCTCTCTCTATCCCCCCTATTTTGCTCCCCCCCTCTTTTGCTCTCTCTCCCCCTATCTTTTGCTCTCTCTCTCTCCCCCTATCTCTCTTTGTCTCTCTCCCTCCCCTTTCTCCCCCTCTCTTTTGCTGTTTCTCTCCCTCCCTCTCTTTTGCTCTCTCCCCTCCCCCCTCTTTTGCTCTCTTTTCCCTTTCTTTTGCTTTCTCTCCCCCCTATATTTTGCTGTCTCTCTCCCTCTATATTTTGCTGTCTCTCTCCCCCTCTCTTATGCTCTCTCTCTCCCCCCCATCTTTTGCTCTTTGTCTCCCCCCTCTCTTTTGCGCTCTCCCCCCTTCTCTTTTACTTGCTCTTTCTCCCTCTCTTTCCTCCCTCTCCTTTGCTCTCTGTCCACCCCTATTTTGCTCTCTCTCTCTTCCCGTTCTTTTGCTCTCTCCCCCTCTCTTTTGCTGTCTCTCTCCCTCTATTTTGCTCTCTCTCTCCCCTCTCTCTTTCTCCCCTCTCTTTTGCTCTCTCTCTCTCCCCCTCTCTTTTTTGCTCTCTCTCTCCACCTCTCTTTTGCGTTCTCTCCCCCTCTCTTTTGCTCTCCCCCTCTCTTTTGTGCTCTTCCCCCCCTCTTGCGTGCTCTGCTCTTCTCTTTTGCTCTCTCTCCCCCTTTCTTATGCTCTCTCTCCTCTCTCTTTTGCTGTCTCTCTCTCCCCCTCTCTTTTGCTGTCTCTCTCCCTCTATTTTGCTCTCTCTATGCCCCCTCTTTTGCTCTCTCCCTCCCCTTTCTTTTGCTCTCTCACCCCCTCTCTTTTGCTGTCTATCTCCCTCTATTTTGCTCTCTCTCTCCCCCTCTCTTATGCTCTCTCTCTCCCCCTCTCTTTTGCCCTCTCTCTTTCTCCCCTCTCTTTTGCTCTCTCTCCCACCCTCTCTTTTGCTCTCTCTCTCCCCCTCTCTTTTTTTCTCTCTCCACCTCTCTTTTGCGTTCTCTCCCCTCTCTTTTGCTCTCTCTCCCCCTCTCTTTTGCTCTCCCCCTCTCTTTTGCTCTCTCTCTCCCCCCTCTCTTTTGTGCTCTCCCCCTCTCTTGTATGCTCTCCTCTTCTCTTTGCTCTCTCTCCCCTTTCTTATGCTCTCTCTCCCCTCTCTTTTGCTCTCTCTCTCTCCCCCTCTCTTTTGCGCTCTCTCTCTCCTTCTCTCTTTTGCTGTCTCTCTCCCTCTCCTTTGCTATCTCTCTCCCTCTCTGTTGCTGTCTCTATCCCCCCTATTTTGCTCTCTCTATCCCCCCTATTTTGCTCTCTCTCCCCCTTTATTTTGCTCTCTCTCCCCATCTCTTTTGCTCTCTCTATCCCCCCTTTTTGCCCTCTTTATCCCCCTTATTTTGCTCTCTCTCTCCCCCTTTCTTTTGCTCTCTCTCCCCCCTCTCTCTTGCTGTCTGTCTCCCTCTCTTTTGCTGTCTCTATCCCCCCTCATTTGCTCTCTCTATCCCCCCTATTTTGTTCTCTCCCCCCCCCCCTTTTGCTCTCTCTCCCCCTATCTTTTGCTCTCTCTCTCCCCCCTAGCTTTCTCTCTCTTTGTCTCTCTCTCCCCTCTCTTTATCTCTCTCTCCCCTTTCTTTGTC
The DNA here is from genome assembly GCF_027579735.1 of Bombina bombina. Lineage (NCBI taxonomy): Eukaryota > Metazoa > Chordata > Amphibia > Anura > Bombinatoridae > Bombina > Bombina bombina. Next base: position 1,226,067,035 of record NC_069500.1, on the reverse strand, counting down.
TCTCTCTCTCCCCTTTCTCCCCCTCTCTTTTGCTGTTTCTCTCCCTCCCTCTCTTTTGCTCTCTCCCCTCCCCCCTCCTTTGCTCTCTCTCTTTTCCCTTTCTTTTGCTTTCTCTCCCCCCTATATTTTGATGTCTCTCTCCCTCTATTTTGCTCTCTCTCTCCCCCTCTCTTATGCTCTCTCTCTCCCCCTCTCTCTCTCTCCCCCTCTCTTTTGCGCTCTCCTACTCTCTTTTGTTGTCTCTATCCCTCTCTTTTGCTCTCTCTCTCCCTCCCTCTCTTTTGCTCTCTCTATCCCCCCTCTCTTCCCCCATCTTTTGCTCTCTCTCTCCCCCCTCTCTTTTGAGCTTTCCCCCTTCTCTTTTACATGCTGTTTCCCCCTCTCGTTTGCTCTCTCTCTCCCTCCCTTTTGCTCTCTCTCCCCTCTTTCTCTCTCTCCTTTCTCCCCCCTCTCTTTTGCTGTCTCTCTCTCTCTCCTTTCTCCCCCCTCTCTTTTGCTGTCTCTCCCCTTCCCTCTCCTTTGCTCTCTCTCTCTCCCTATTTTGCTCTCTCTCTCTTCCCTTTCTTTTGCTCTCTCCCCCTCTCTTTTGCTGTCTCTCTCCCTCTATTTTGCTCTCTCTCTCACCCTCTCTTATGCTCTCTCTCTCCCCCCTCTCTTTTGCCCTCTCTCTTATCCCCCTCTCTTTTGCTGTCTCTATCCCTCTCTTTTGCTCTCTATCCCCTTCTTTTGCTCTCTCTTCCCCCTTTATTTTGCTCTCTCTCCCCCTCTCTTTTGCGGTCTCTCTCCCTCTCTTTTGCTTTCTCTATCCCCCCTCTTTTGTTCTCTCTCTATGCCCCCTCTTTTGAGCTCTCTCACTGCCATGGGGCCCAGCTCCACCCACCTGGCCCTGTCTGCATCACGACTGACAGCCCCGCCCGCGTCATGCCCAGCCACCTCTGCCCCCATCACTCCCGGTTGGCCCCACCCCAACAGTCGGCCCCACCCCCCTCATGACCAGTCGGCCCCTCCCCGTCACGCCTACTATTCTCAGAGGATCAGATGCCAGGAGGTCTGTCTGTTGAAGGCCAGGTGTGTTTGTCCTTGCGCTGTCTCTACTGCGCATGACAGCTTCGGACAAACACACTTGGCCTTTTATATAAAAAGCCTCATTTCTTTTTCTGAAAACAGTAGAATGATGTGCTTTACCAAAAAGCCGTAATTTTGTTTAGTCTGTCCAGAGCACATTCTCCCAAAAGGATTTTGGCATTCTCAGGTAAGTTTTGGTAAACTCCAATCTGGCTTTTTTATGTTTCTGTGTCAGCTGTGGGGTCCTCCTAGGTCTTCTACCATAGCATCAGTTTTCATTCAGATGGCGACATATAGTGCGAGCTGACACATTTGTACCATGTGCCTGAAGGTTAGCTTGAATTTGTCTGGAAGTTGATTGAGGTTCTTTATCCACCATTCAAACAAAACTTTGTTGCAATCTTTGATCAATTTTTCTCTTTCGTCCACATCCAGGGAGATTAGCTACAGTGCCATGGGCTGTAAACTTCTTGACAATGTTGTGCACAGTGGACACAGGAACATTAAGATCTCTGGAGATGGACTTGTAACCTTGAGATTGTACATGCTTTTACACAATTTTTGTTCTCAAATCCTCAGAATATTCTTTGCTGCTTTTTCTCTTATCCATGCTCAGTGTGGCATACAGAGACACACAACAAAAAGGTTGAGTCATTTTTTCACCATTATAACTGGTTGCCGGTGTGATTTCTATATTGTCAGCACTTGTTAATGGATACAGGTGAGTTTAATTACAAATTACAGGAGCATCACAAACTTGAGATGCAATTGTTTCTTACAATTTTGAGAAGGTGCCAATAATTTTGTCCAGTCCTTTTTTGGAGTTTTGCGTGGAATGTGCCAGGTTTGGCTTTTCTTTCTCTACTTTTTTTGTGTCATACCAATACAAACAAAAGGAATAAGCATGAGAATGCCTAAACATTTGTAATTGCAACAATTTTCTGTGCAAAGTGGTGCATTATCTGACAGAAATGCAGGGGTGCCAATATTTTTGGCCATGACTGTATATGTTTATATGTGTGTACATATGTATTAATGTGTTTTATTGTATATTTACTGTACATATTTAACTTTCCAATGTTATTCACTTACAGGATAATGTCCTTTTTATTGTAAATACAGTACATATACTGTATATATATATATATATATATATATATATATATATAGATAGATAGATAGATAGATAGTATATATATATATATATATATATATATAGATAGTATATATATATATATATATATAGATAGTATATATATATATATATATATAGATAGTATATATATATATATATATATATATATATATATATCTGTTTACATCTGTATATACCTATACCTGTATATCTATTTTGTATAGATATATAGGTATAGATATATATTTTACATGAACAATATCAGATATATATAGAAATATATATTTAGTAATAAAAGGTACATTATTTTTTATGTGAAGAACATAGGAATGTAAAATATGTGTTTTGCGCATTGGGTTTCAAGATTTAGATTTTTACGCGGTCAATTAGCACACATGTAAACTTAGTACTCTTAAAGGGCCATAATACCCAAATGTTTAAACACTTGAAAGTGATGCAGTATATCTGTAAAAAGCTGACTAGAAAATATCACCTGAACATCTCTATGTAAAAAAGAAAGATATTTTACCTCAAAAGTTTCTCAGTAGCCACATCCCATTGTAAAGGACTTCTAAGCAGCATATTAGTATGTCTGTCCTGGGACAGCCGAAAGGATGAGCCTTGTGAACTCTCATGTTATTTCACCAATCTGGTAAAGGAAGTTTACTATGAAATCTCATGAGAGTTAAGTTAAATCTCATGAGATCACAGTAAAAGAGTTCATGACCTCAGCAATGCTCATTGGCTGCTGTTCATTTCTTCATTTTTTTTCCCTGCAGCTGGGAGCAGCTGAGTATAACTTTTTACACAGAACTTACTCTGCTGAGCTGAGGAGATTGTGAGGTAAAATATCTTCCTTTTTTAAATAGAGATGCTCAGGTGAGATTTTCCTGTCAGCTTTTTACAGTTATACTGCATCAGTTTCAAGTGATTTAGCATATGAGTATTATGTCCCTTTAAGGCATGTTATTGAAATATTGCATATAAAATATTTACAAAAAAATAAAAAAATTATTAAAAATAATTAAACATTCTGTAAAAAATATACATATATTCTATGGATCACTGAGTAATACCAGCACACGCTAATGTGCAAGCGTGAGCTCGTGATCACATTGCTAGGAAGTTGCACTCACGAGAGCGTGCTTCCGTACGTTCCTCATGCAGTGAAGGGGTAAGTAGCGCAGCAATTGCAGCATATTTTTAAATATATATCTGTTTTTTTGTCTGTTTGTGCGAAAATTATGGAGCTTATTTTAACTGTCCCCAAATGTATCCTTTCAGATGCTTTTAGTTTAGAGGGAAGAGGACACTTCTTTACATCAATAAAGTGTGTTTATGGTAAGCTCTGTATTTCCATCTCGTCTTTTCAATGCTTGCTTGAATCTTGTATTGCATTGCAGACTAGGTCCTCTAAGAACTATGCCTAAATTCTCAGACTCCAATTTAAAGGGACACAAACACTCCATGCACCTCCCTCCACCATATTGGAACTTCATGTATATGAAGAAAGAGTTGTGCACAAGCAAACAGGTCAACACTGGAATACTTATTTTATCTTTCTTCAGAAAGACACTTTTTACATAACAGGTTGTTTCAGATCAGCAAATGTGATGGCCTTTATCATCTTTATGTCCGAAGTCATGGTCAGCTGACATGGTTTTAACTCTTGACTTTTATCTCTTCCTTCTAAAAAAAAAACTGTTGGCCTGGGCTAATTGCCTAACGGCTAGATTTAGAGTTCTGTGGCCAAAGGGGTGCGTTAGCTACGCATGCTTTTTCCCCCCCCGCACCTTTTAAATACCGCTGGTATTTAGAGTTCACAGAAGGGCTGCGTAGAGCATAATTTACCGCCACTGCAATTCTCAATACCAGCGGTGCTTACGGACGCGGCCAGCTTCAAAAACGTGCTCGTGCACGATTCCCCCATAGGAAATAATGGGGCCGTTTGAGCTGAAAAAAAAACTAACACCTGCAAAAAAGCAGCGTTCAGCTCCTAACGCAGCCCCATTGTTTCCTATGGGGAAACACTTCCTATGTCTGCACCTAACACTCTAACATGTACCCCGAGTCTAAACACCCCTAACCTTACACTTATTAACCTCTAATCTGCCGCCCCCGCTATCGCTGACACCTGCATTATACAATTAACCCCTATTGACACACACAGATGCAGATGCTGCACGTTGTAAATCAAACCACTGATTAGGTACGAATGATTTAACTGATACGACGAGTAGATATCATGTAGCTTGTAACAAGTATAAAAGGCAGTACCGTACCAAATGTAGCATAAAGTCAGTGGAAGTAATCAGCTTGTAAGCACTGAGGATAGGGTCATGCAGCAATCGGGTGTAATGATAATAAAGTTCAAATATGCAGAGATTTCAGTATGTAGACTGAAGTTTAAAGTAAAACAGGTATACTCTCACCACTCTTGCCGCTTAACAGATCTCTCCCTCAGGCCGTCCCATGAACAGGTATGGATCCACTCCTCCGATATCCAAAGGCAAAAAGCTCAAATATGCAATAAAAATTACCCTTAATGGGACAGAATGCAGCCGCAGGATTCCGTGCAGGTAAAAAAGAGACTTTATTGTAAGATCATTAACAGGGTGTCAAACAAACTCAGGGGTACACTGAAACGATAGCAAACGTCCGACGCGTTTCCTGCCCGGAGGCACTTCGTCAGGGACTTAACTAGTACATACAACAAACAGCTTAAAAAGGGCTTGCCTGTCTACGTCACAATTAGAACACCTGTGTATTTTAATTAAAGGGGCAGAAGCTCATGTTTACGGGAACAGATTATTACCGGGCTAAAGCAAAACCCTTTTAAAAGGGTTAAGTATAAGTCAATATTGGGTTCAAAGTATTCAATGTATATAAATCTTCTATCAATATAAATTACTTTAAAGAATACAATATAAAAGACTGGGCACCGTGAAAGCATATTGTTAAATCTATCCGTTCCCTATTCATAAGATGTTATACAAGGATTGCTCCGTTAGCAGACAAAAAGCAAACTGCTGTAAAAATATATATATTAATAAGCTGAAGAAAAATAAAAAATGAAACATCTAAAGTTATTGTTATGACAATGTACTGTGGACTCTTAGAGAAAATGTGAGATAATTTTAGTATCAAAATTTCAGTTTCAAATAAAATCTCACACATAGCTTATAGAATGTTAGTAATTTACATGTAAACTGTCTTAGTGCCAAGGTTATTAATATATAGCAGACAACAAATATCGGAGACAACTAAACAAGAAACTTTTTATATGTTTTTGTGATGTTGTTGTGTCTATTTCTCCGACAACTGTAATTATATTAAGTTACATAAAGAAACTGAAACATAAGAGGCAATGGGTATAGCTTTGTGAAAAAGAAATAAGTGAGTGAACAACTTAGGTGGGCAAGTAAAATGAACCCATAATTCCAGTGTAAATGTGCATGAACTTAAATATGTAAGTACAAGTGCAAAATGCCTCGCTATGAGGCTTTCTAAAATTGTGTATGCTGTGTCTAAGGTATTAATTTTTAATTTCTTAAATTTTAATTTTTAATTTTAATTTTTGCCATGATTAAATCATAAAGTTAATTAAAAAATCTGTTCTTTTTTCTATTACTATTGTCCTTTATTAATTATTTTTTATACTTTTTATATAGGGATGACCTTAGTAACGTATTAGATAAAAACTGGCAAGAATCAAAGTGAGGGTGCAAATAAACAACAAGTGCTGTTAAGCACATGTAGGAATAGGAAATTCTGTGATCACATGTAGAAATAGGAAATTCTGTGGGTTATAAAATAATGATTATTTATAAAAACTAAATATATATATATATCGAGTGCACTATGTGTATACCTCATGCCTATTGGAATAGTAATTTAATATAGTATTAAAATGGCACTAGCCATCAAAACTGAAGATGCTGCTATTAATTAAGGGTAAATGAAGGGGCGAAATTTAGGACAAACAGAGATCTTTCCATGAAAAACAGACTATGATGTTACAACAAATTAATGGAAACAAATTAATCTACAAAATATCTGAGATCAGTGATTTTGTTAATGCCATTTGGTGCTCCGGTTGATAAATTAAAGATCCAAAAGGCTTCTTTTCTATTTAATGTGGCTACCCTATCACCCCCTCTAATGTCATAAGGGGCATGATCAATGCCTTGGAAGCTAAACATGGTCCTTAGGTTGGTATCATTGATAGGAATACCTAAAGATATAAAATGATCGACAAAGTGTTTAGCTACTGGAGTAGAGGGGGGATCATGTTTAATGGAGAGCAAATGGTCCCTGATCCTATCCTTAAGGAGCCTAGTCGTCCTACCTACGTATTGCTTGCAGCAGATGTTACAACTAATTAAATAAACCACAAATCTGGAGTTACAATTCAATCTAAACCTGATATCAAAACAGTTACCTGTGGTCGTAGATCTAAACTCGTTACCAGGGACCACAAACTCACAGCTCTTACAGGGGATCTTCCTACATCTAAAGAATCCCTTTTCCGGCTGGAGTCAGGACGTGTTTTCTTTAGTTGAAAAATCTCTACTAATTTCCAATAGTTGTAGCTTTTTTTACTAACGAGCCTGATGCCCTGGTTCTGTAATGAATCGTGTAACAAGGCATCTCTGTTTAAGACGGGTAAATATTTTCTAATTATATTATTTATACAGTTAAATTGTCTACTGTAACAGGTTGAGAAAGTTATTGGTGATTTAAAACTTTTTTTATCTCGATATCTATTTTTTGGGACGTCTTGTAATAAAGTATCCCTATGCATTAGTTCCACTTCTTTACTAACTTTTTCCAAGATGCTCACGTCATAACCCCTAATTTGTAGGCGCTGTGTAAGGGACAAAGCTTGTTCTATATATGTATCAATGTTAGTACAGTTGCGTCTAAGGCGCATATATTGTCCCTTTGGAATGGCCATCTTGAGATGTACTGGATGGTGTGAGTCTGCTCGTAAGATTGTGTTGCCAGATGTAGGCTTTCTAAATGTGGAAGTAACGACTGAATGAGTTAGATTGTCAAGTTTTAATGTGATATCCAGAAATGGAATACTATCTTTAGATGCAGTATGGGTAAATCCCAAATTGTAATTGTTTGCATTGAGATATTCTACAAACAAAGGTATGGAATTGATGTCCCCTTTCCATAGTATTACCAAGTCGTCAATAAATCTTCTATAGAACTTTATTTGTGACCTGAAGGGATTAGTGTCTTGGAATATCTTCTGAAATTCAAAATTCGTTAAATATAGATTTGCATATGATGGTGCAAACTTGGCACCCATGGCGGTGCCCTGGTTTTGTACATAACGTGTACCTTCAAATGTGAAGTTATTGTGATTCAAAAGAAAATTTGCACCATCACATACAAATCCAATAAACTTGTCATCATATGTAGTGTACATCTCTAGCATGGCTTTTAAAGCCTCTATACCCAAGTTATGGGGTATGCAAGAATATAATGAGGTGACGTCAATAGTAAGTAGGGTGTCATCCTCATCAACATGTAAAGAATGTAATAGCCTTAGCAGATGTTTGGTGTCACGGAGGTATGCTGGAGTTATCTGGACAATGGGTTGTAAGACTGTATCAATGAAAGACCCCAATTTTTCACCAAGGGACCCCACGCCAGAGATGATGGGGCGACCAGGGGGGCATTGCCAGTTTTTATCTAATACGTTACTAAGGTCATCCCTATATAAAAAGTATAAAAAATTATTAATAAAGGACAATAGTAATAGAAAAAAGAACAGATTTTCTAATTAACTTTATGATTTAATCATGGCAAAAATTAAAATTAAAATTTAAGAAATTAAAAATGAATACCTTAGACACAGCATACACAATTTTAGAAAGCCTCATAGCGAGGCATTTTGCACTTGTACTTACATATTTAAGTTCATGCACATTTACACTGGAATTATGGGTTCATTTTACTTGCCCACCTAAGTTGTTCACTCACTTATTTCTTTTTCACGAAGCTATACCCATTGCCTCTTATGTTTCAATTCTTTATGTAACTTAATATAATTACAGTTGTCGGAGAAATAGACACAACAACATCACAAAAACATATAAAAAGTTTCTTGTTTAGTTGTCTCTTGGCACTAAGGCAGTTTACATGTAAATTACTAACATTCTATAAGCTATGTGTGAGATTTTATTTGAAACTGAAATTTTGATACTAAAATTATCTCACATTTTCTCTAAGAGTCCACAGTACATTGTCATAACAATAACTTTAGATGTTTCATTTTTTATTTTTCTTCAGCTTATTAATATATATATTTTTACAGCAGTTTGCTTTTTGTCTGCTAACGGAGCAATCCTTGTATAACATCTTATGAATAGGGAACGGATAGATTTAACAATATGCTTTCACGGTGCCCAGTCTTTTATATTGTATTCTTTAAAGTAATTTATATTGATAGAAGATTTATATACATTGAATACTTTGAACCCAATATTGACTTATACTTAACCCTTTTAAAAGGGTTTTGCTTTAGCCCGGTAATAATCTGTTCCCGTAAACATGAGCTTCTGCCCCTTTAATTAAAATACACAGGTGTTCTAATTGTGACGTAGACAGGCAAGCCCTTTTTAAGCTGTTTGTTGTATGTACTAGTTAAGTCCCTGACGAAGTGCCTCCGGGCAGGAAACGCGTCGGACGTTTGCTATTGTTTCAGTGTACCCCTGAGTTTGTTTGACACCCTGTTAATGATCTTACAATAAAGTCTCTTTTTTACCTGCACGGAATCCTGCGGCTGCATTCTGTCCCATTAAGGGTAATTTTTATTACAATTAACCCCTAATCTGCCGCTCCGTACACCGCCGCAACCTAAGTTATCCCTATGAACCCCTAATCTGCTGCCCCTAACCCCCGCCGACCCCTATATTATATTTATTAACCCCTAATCTGCTGCCCCCAACGTCACCGCTACCTACCTACAATTATTAACCCCTAATCTGCCGACCGGACCTCACCGCTACTCTAATAAATGTATTAACCCCTAAAGCTAAGTCTAACCCTAACAGTAACACCCCCCTAAATTAAATATAATTTTATTCTAACGAAATAAAATAAATCTTATTAAATAAATTATTCCTATTTAAAGCTAAATACTTACCTGTAAAATAAACCCTAATATAGCTACAATATAACTAATAATTATATTGTAGCTATTTTAGGATTTATATTTATTTTACAGGCAACTTTGTATTTATTTTAACCAGGTACAATAGCTATTAAATAGTTAATAACTATTTAATAGCTACCTAGCTAAAAGAAACACAAAATTACCTGTAAAATAAATCCTAACCTAAGTTACAATTAAACCTAACACTACACTATCAATAAATTAATTAACTAAACTATCTACAATTATCTACAATTAAATCAACTAAACTAAATTACAAAAAAAAACAAAACACTAAATTACAAAAAATAAAAAAAGATTACAAGAATTTTAAACTAATTACACCTACTCTAAGCCCCCTAAAAAATAACAAATACCCCCAAAATAAAAAAATGCCCTACCCTATTCTAAAATAAATATTTTACAGCTCTTTTACCTTACCAGCCCTTAAAAGGGCCTTTTGCGGGGCATGCCCCAAAGAATTCTGCTCTTTTGCCTGTAAAAAAAACCATACAATACCCCCCCCCAACATTAAAACCCACCACCCACATACCCCTAATCTAACCCAAACCCCCCTTAAAAAAAAACTTAAAACTAGGCACCTGTAGATCTCCCTACCTTGTCTCACCGATCCGTCCAGAAGAAGGTCCGAAGTCTTCATCCAATCCGGGCGATGTCTTCATCCAAGCAGGGACTGAAGAGGTCCATCATTCGGCTGAAGTCTTCATCCAAGCGGGGGCTGAAGAGGTCCATCATCTGGCTGAAGTCTTCTATCAAGCGGCATCTTCAATCTCCTTTCTTCCGGCTCCATCTTCATCCCGCCGACGCGGAACATCTTTCCTCCACAACGAACTCCCGACGAATGAAGGTTCCTTTAAGGGACGTCATCCAAGATGGCATCCCTCGAATTCCGATTGGCTGATAGGATTCTATTGATCCAATCAGCCAATCAGATTGAGCTTGCATTCTATTGGCTGTTCTGATCAGCCAATAGAATGCAAGCTCAATCTGATTGGCTGATTGGATCAGCCAATCGGATTGAACTTCAATCTGATTGGCTGATTCCATCAGTCAATCAGATTATTCCTACCTTAATTCCGATTGGCTGATTGAATCCTATCAGCCAATCGGAATTCGAGGGACGCCATCTTGGATGACGTCCCTTAAAGGAACCTTCATTCATCGGGAGTTCGTCGTCGAGGAAGGATGTTCCGCGTCGGCGGGATGAAGATGGAGCCGGAAGAAAGAAGATTGAAGATGCCGCTCGATAGAAGACTTCAGCCGGATGATGGACCTCTTCAGCCCCCGCTTGGATGAAGACTTCAGCCGGATGATGGACCTCTTCAGTCCCCGCTTGGATGAAGACATCGCCCGGATTGGATGAAGACTTCGGACCCTCTTCTGGACGGATCGGTGATACCCGGCGTGGTGAAGACAAGGTAGGGAGATCTTCAGGGGTTTAGTGTTAGGTTTATTTAAGGGGGGTTTGGGTTAGATTAGGGGTATGTGGGTGGTGGGTTGTAATGTTGGGGGGGGTATTGTATGTTTTTTTTTACAGGCAAAAGAGCAGAATTCTTTGGGGCATGCCCCGCAAAAGACCCTTTTAAGGGCTGGTAAGGTAAAAGAGCTGTAAAATATTTATTTTAGAATAGGGTAGGGCATTTTTTATTTTGGGGGGCTTTGTTATTTTTTTAGGGGGCTTAGAGTAGGTGTAATTAGTTTAAAATTCTTGTAATCTTTTTTTATTTTTTGTAATTTAGTGTTTGTTTTTTTTGTAATTTAGTGTTTGTTTTTTTTGTAATTTAGTTTAGTTGATTTAATTGTAGATAATTGTAGATAGTTTAGTTAATTAATTTATTGATAATTTAGTGTTAGGTTTAATTGTAACTTAGGTTAGGATTTATTTTACAGGTAATTTTGTATTTCTTTTAGCTAGGTAGCTATTAAATAGTTATTAACTATTTAATAGCTATTGTACCTGGTTAAAATAAATACAAAGTTGCCTGTAAAATAAATATAAATCCTAAAATAGCTACAATATAATTATTAGTTATATTGTAGCTATATTAGGGTTTATTTTACAGGTAAGTATTTAGCTTTAAATAGTTATAATTTATTTAATAAGATTTATTTTATTTCGTTAGAATAAAATTATATTTAATTTAGGGGGGTGTTAGTGTTAGGGTTAGACTTAGCTTTAGGGGTTAATACATTTATTAGAGTAGCGGTGAGGTCCGGTCGGCAGATTAGGGGTTAATAATTGTAGGTAGGTAGCAGCGACGTTGGGGGCGGCAGATCAGGGGTTAATAAATATAATATAGGTGTCGGCGGTGTTAGGGGCAGCAGATTAGGGGTACATAGGGATAATGTAGGTTGCGGCGGTGTGCGGTCAGCAGATTAGGGGTTAAAAATATTTAATAGAGTGGCGGCGATGTGGGGGGGCCTCGGTTTAGGGGTACATAGGTAGTTTATGGGTGTTAGTGTACTTTAGAGCACAGTAGTTAAGAGGTTTATGAACCGGCGTTAGCCCAGAAAGCTCTTAACTCCTGGCTTTTCTCTGCGGCTGGAGTCTTGTCGTTAGATTTCTAACGCTCACTTCAGTCAAGACTCTAAATACCGGCGTTAGAAAGATCCCATTGAAAAGATAGGATACTCAATTGACGTAAGGGGATCTGCAGTATGGAAAAGTCGCGGCTGGAAAGTGAGCGTTAGACCCATACCTACAAGACTCTAAATACCAGCGGTAGGACAAAACCAGCGTTAGGACCCCCTAACGCTGGTTTTGACGGCTAACGCAGAACTCTAAATCTAGGCGATAATTTCTTCTGTAGCTGGAGGACAAAGAGTTTTCTCCCTCAGGAGAGCAAGTCCAGGGGAAAGGACAGAGATACTAGTCATTTAAGTTCCTTTCGTCAATCTAGTAACCAAAATCTGTCTTCCTATTTACATAAACATGATTCTTCCAAATTCTCCTGGAAGTTCTTCCACAATCTGAACAAACAGCCAAAAAAATATTCTTATTCTAGCAAGTAAGCATGAAGGGGCAGCCCCTGTTCCAGATATCTTTCTGGCAAAGGCTAGATTATGGGGTAGGTTTATTAAGCAGTGGATGCTGCATTCTATGCCCATCGTTTCAGGCTCACCTGAAACGGATGTTAAAGGGACAGTATACACCAATTTTCATTTAACTGCATGTAATAGAGACTACTATAAAGAATAATATGCACAGATACTGATCTAAACATCCAGTCTAAAACCGTTTAAAAACTTACTTAGAAGCTCCAAGTTTAGCACCGTTAAAAAGGTTAGCTGGAACACCCACTGAAATTGGTTCTATAGCTAAAAAAGCAGACCCTCCTCCCCCCCTGCATATGAAAAAACTCTTTACACAAACAGGAGCAAGCTGGAGTAGGTATACATCAGTATTCTCCTAAAACTTTGGGGCAATGTCAGCGCAATGTCATTTAAATATAAGCTAAACTATACTTTTTTTTTTATAAATGGATCATCTACAAAACATTTATGCAAATAAAAATCTAGTGTATAATGTCCCTCTAAGAAGCAGCGGTCGTAAGACCACTGTTACTTAACTTGTCCGCCACCTTTTAGGTCTGATACGATCAGGATGATTGACACCCCCTGCTAGCCGGTGAGCAGGGGGCAGCATTGCACAAGCATTTTACTAAAAATGCTTGTGCAACGATAAATGCAGACAGCGTATGCTGTCTGCATTTAGCGAGGTCGAGCGGACATGATTCGCTACAGCGAATCATGTCCGCTCGACCATTATTAAATCTACCCCCAATGTCTTCTCAAAAGACCTGGTCTCGGTTTGTTTTAGATCTTTGAAAAAGGTCCTAGATGGCTCAAAGCCAGAGCACTGGTGTTTAGACCCAGAGTCCCAGGTTCTGTTCCTGCCATGGCTGGTCAGTGCTCTCCTTTAATTGGCTGCAAATCAAGGCCTTTAAGGGGAAGGTTTCTTCTTTTCCATGTTCTAATGGGCCCTGTGAGGACACAAGCCCTTTTTTCTATATGTTCAGGATCTAGATTTCATGGGAGCAGTATTTCCATATCCTACATCTGATCAAAGGACAGAAAAAGAGGGAATTTTCAGATGTGTTTGAAAACTTTACACAAGTTTATCAAGTTCTTACTTTCAAAATAGAATCAGTATGGACTATTCTACCCTCAGGAGCAATATGCCCACAATATATCTGAAGTATGTTTACTTTCATATCCACTAAGATCCTCATGAGTTCCTCAGGTTTGTCTTCCTGGACAAACACTTTCAGTTTACTGCTTAACCATTTGGTCTGGCTTCTGCTCCCAGAATTTTTAAGGCTAACGTGTAGCTCAGCAGTAACTCACAGTAATTTAAGCAAGCAGTCCTGGGTTCAATACCCTTGCAGTCTATGATGTATAGTTTCATAAAAGTTCTGGGAGCTCTCTTGTCTGTATTAAGACTTCATTGGATCAATTTCTAGCTGATATTTTGGTAATAACTCCTCTGTACCTTTAGCAGAATCTCGTACCAGAGTTCTTTTTCCTCAGAGTATTTTTCCTAGGAGTCATAATAGACTCAATAATAAGTAGTCTTTACCTGAGTAAAGGAGATCATTGTTTCAGACAACATATACACGATTTTAGTCCATTTTTAATTTTACAGTAGTCCTATGCAGGAAAGTATTAGGTCTGATGGTTGCAGCAACCTCTTCAATTTTTTGCTTGCTAAGTCTATGGTGCAACGACTACACTAAGCTTTCTCAAGGATCCTCTTGGATTCCACAGCTAAGCAATGTCTATCCTGCTTTATGGAGCACCCAGACTTTTTTCTCTTGGGACATCCCTTTTCTGTCCATCTTGGAAATTTTGTGTGACAGTCGCAGGTCTCAAAGGTTGTGTAGTATGGGGGTTCAGAAGAACAAAGGGAGTTTGGTCTTCTCAGGAGGCAAGCTTACCAATAAATTTCTTGGAACTCTGTGCTATTTTCTGGACCCTCCAGAGCTGGCCCCTTCTGAAATAGAGATGTATCTGCATTTTCAATCAGATAATGTCACAGCAGTAGGCAATATCAATCAAGTGGGAACTCACAGTTCCCTAGCGATGAAGGCAGTACTCAAATTTTAACTTGGGCAGAATTCAATCTCTTTACAATATCTGCAATCTTATTCCAGATGTGAACACCTGGGAAGCAGAATTTCTAAGTTGCCAATTCCTTCATCCTGGGAAATGGTCTTGCCAATCAGATAGTAAACCAATAGGGTCCACCAGTGATAGACCTGATGGTTTCTCGTTTGATCAGCAAACTTCCAGTTATTTTGCAACAACGGAGATACACAGACTGCATTGGTATATGTTTTACCACCTCTTTTGTTTTCCGTCTTGATTCTTTTTCCTCCATCTTTTCAGTTGCCAAGAGTGATAGAATGGTTCAAACTAGAGCTCTCATCAGTAATTCTGATTGCTCCAGCTTTGCCATGCACAACTTGGTTTGCAGATTAAAATCAGACAATAGAAAAAGCTTTCTTTCTATTGGCTGATTTGAATTTGGTTTAGAAAATCAGCCAATAGAAATGAAAGGGTGACCGCATGAAGAAGACGTTGTGGAATAGATCATAAAAAGATAAGAAAAGAAGATAAGAAGATGCATTGGGTGGAAGATGGATGAAGACGTCTCCAGCAGAGCGGTGGATGAAGATGGACCATCGCCGCCGAGATCAAGAAAGAAGATTGACCAATGATGCTGGTATAGAAGAGGAGCTCCACAGTTGGCAAGCTCGTCGGAGACCGATTCAAGTTTGGGGAGTACCTTATTTGGGGTTTAGTGCTAGGCTTTTTTTGGGTGTTTTTTTTATTTTTGAGAGGATTGTTGTTTTTTCTTGGGCAGCAAAAAGAGCTAAATGCCCAACCAAATACCCTTTTCAGCGCAATCTTTTAAGCAGCAAAAGAGCTAAATGCCCTTCTATAGTTTAGTTTAGTGGGGGTTTTTTATTTTGGAGTGTGTGTTTTTTAAGGGGGGCTTTAATTTTAGAATAAGCATAATTGTGGGATATTTTTTGGTAGTGTTGTTTTTTATTTTCTGTAATATGTGTTTTTTCATTTTATTATGTTAAACATAAATATATATTTTAAATAATATATTTAAGTTTAAAATAATAAAATAAATAAGCCAGATTAAGTAGTTTAGTTTCTGACCCTCTAGGTCTCATGGTCATTGGCTGTTAAAATTCCCCATGTTTTAATCAAACTAAAGATTTATTGTTTTAATAGCACGTTCGTAAAAACTGTTACACCAAACACTATATAAACACTTAATCACTTTTTATCAGAACGGGAAAATGAGAGTGCTATATCTGTATTATTTTGCAATCGGTGGGTTTCTCTCTTTTCCACTGTTTGTTATTGTAAATAAATTTGATAATAATACACAGCACCTCCAGGCCAAGAATCTATATACATAGTTATTATATAATACTGGCCAGCAACTATCCCACTAGGTGGTGCCATTGGTCTATTCTTTTTTCAAAAATTTATGGGGGCAGTTGGGACACATTTTAAAAATTAACCAGAGGTCTGATCTCTGGCTATTTTTTTAAGCACTAATTGCTACTGCGAGCTTGCGGTATCGCAATAACCAGCCTCTTGTAATCGCTGCCTATTTATCGTGCACCCGTAAATGGTTGAATTATCCCAGTTTACGGGCGCACAATAAATTAGCGATCCACTTGTAATCTAGCCCTATGTAGGTGTTCTGTGGGAGTTAGCTGGGTGTAGGAGGAGGAGTGAAAGGTAGACATGAAGTAGGTGTAGGCGTTGTGTGGGAGTTAGTTGGATGTTTCAGGGGAGTGTAGTTAAGACATGACATACAGTGGGGCAAAAAAGTATTTAGTCAGCCACCAATTGTGCAAGTTATTCCACTTAAGAAGATCAGAGAGGCCTGTAATTTTCATCATAGGTATACCTCAACTATGAGAGACAAAATGTGGAAACAAATCCAGACAATCACATTGTCTGATTTGGAAAGAATTTATTTGCAAATTATGGTGGAAAATAAGTATTTGGTCAATATCAAAAGTTCATCTCAATACTTTGTTATATATCCTTTGTTGGCAGTGACAGAGGTCAAACGTTTTCTGTAAGTCTTCACAAGGTTGTCACACACTGTTGCTGGTATGTTGGCCCATTCCTGCATGCAGATCTCCTCTAGAGCAGTGATGTTTTCGGGCTGTCGCTGGGCAACACAGACTTTCAACTCCCTCCAAAGGTTTTCTATGGGGTTGAGATCTGGAGACTGGCTAGGCCACTCCAGGACCTTGAAATGCTTCTTACGAAGCCACTCCTTTGTTGCCCGGGCAGTGTGTTTGGGATCATTGTCATGCTGAAAGACCCAGTCACGTTTCATCTTCAATGCCCTTGCTGATGGAAAGATGTTTGCACTCAAAATCTCACGATACATGGCCCCATTCATTCTTTCATGTACACGGATCAGTCGTCCTGTTCCCTTTGCAGAGAAACAGCCCCAAAGCATGATGTTGCCACCCCCATGCTTCACAGTAGGTATGGTGTTCTTTGGTTGCAACTCAGCATTCTCTCTCCTCCAAACACGACGAGTTATGTTTCTACCAAACAGTTCTACTTTGGTTTCATCTGACCATATGACATTCTCCCAATCCGCTTCTGGATCATCCAAATGCTCTCTAGCATACTTCAGATGGGCCCGGACATGTACTGGCTTAATCAGGGGACACGTCTGGCACTGCAGGATCTGAGTCCCTGGCGGCGTAGTGTGTTACTGATGGTAGCCTTTGTTACGTTGGTCCCAGCTCTCTGCAGGTCATTCACTAGGTCCCCCCGTGTGGTTCTGGGATGTTTGCTCACTGTTCTTGTGATTGTTTTGACCCCACGGGGTGAGATCTTGTGTGGAGCGCCAGACCGAGGGAGATTATCAGTGGTCTTGTATGTCTTCCATTTTCTAATTATTGCTCCCACAGTTGATTTCTTCACACCAAGCTGCTTGCCTATTGCAGATTCAGTCTTCCCAGCCTGGTGCAGGTCTACAATTTTGTTTCTGGTGTCCTTCGACAGCTCTTTTGTCTTCACCATAGTGGAGTTTGGAGTGTGACTGTTTGAAGTTGTGGACAGGTGTCTTTTATACTGATAACAAGTTCAAACAGGTGCCATTAATACAGGTAATGAGTGGAGGACAGAGGAGCCTCTTAAAGAAGAAGATACAGGTCTGTGAGAGCCAGAAATCTTGCTTGTTTGTAGGTGACCAAATACTTATTTTCCACCATAATATACAAATAAATTCTTTCCAAATCAGACAATGTGATTGTCTGGATATGTTTCCACATTTTGTCTCTCATAGTTGAGGTATACCTATGATGAAAATTACAGGCCTCTCTCATCTTCTTAAGTTGGAGAACGTGCACAATTGGTGGCTAACTAAATACTTTTTTGCCCCACTGTAGGTGTAGATGGTATTAGGGAGTTACCTGGGAGTTCCAGGGGGAGTATAGTTAGAGTATGATGTAGGTGTATTTGTTCTGTGGGAGTTAGCTGGGCGTTCCAGGGGGAGTAACCTGTACTTTGATTGGGATACATCACCAGCAGTGCGATATATTCCAATCTCTGAAGTAAAGGTTGCGAGTAGGGTGACAGCCATGTTTGTCTAAAATAACACCCAGTTCCTCGCACACATTGACTAGTCTCACTATCAACCAGGACACTGAATATAATGCCAAAAATCAGCCATGTTTGTCTACCCACCTTTTTCAGTGGACATGCTCAGTAGGAGCTAGTGACTCAAAAAGTGTAAATATAAAAAGACACATGTGCACATTTTTGTTATTTAGAATTGCATGCTCTATCTGAATCATGAAAGTTTAATTTTGACTTGAGTGTCCCTTTATTTTTAAACCATTTTCTATTTGAAAACTTTGGTTTTAGGAGATGTGCAGGTCTCTCTTTTGACCTATGCATAGTTTGGACTTTGAGCTTCTGTCGGGAAGGTTTTGTTTCCTTTAGCAGTATCTTCTGCCTGAAGGCTTTCTGAATGTTCTTTTTCTAGTGAGTCTCATTTGATTCTTTCCCAAGTTAAAGCAGTTTTAAGTACTATATTGACCTTTTACCAAAGGTGTTTTTTTCTGATATTATCAATCAGGAGATTTTCGTTCCTTCTCTTGGGCCTAATCCACAAATTTCTAAAAGAAAGGCTCCTACATAATTTCGTTGTAGTGATCTCTTAAAATTCTTTTTACCCACTTCAAAGGAGTTTAGACAATCATCTATGGCTCTACACATAGGCCAGAATGCCAGAGCTGCTCCTTTAGCTATCTGGCTAAATTTCTTGATTCACAAGGTTTACTAGATCAGTTTCCAATCCATGTACTTTCAAAATTGAAAAGTAGCAATATGATTATCTTTACATGTCTTTCTATATTCTACCACTTTGATGTTTTGGCTAATCAGTGACCAAATGCCCTGGAGACATGAAACAGGTCTGATGCGAAGGGGCTATGGTACCCATATCTTCCTCTTTATTTTATTTTTGTATCTCCCCGAGCTGGGCTTATGATTTTACTTGTTAATACTGAATACATTTTGGACTTTTTATATGACTTACTCTTCTGCTTGCGTTGGATTTTAGAGTGCCGGGACCTTGTGTGACATCGCTATTTGCTTCAGCCTATGCCGGGGCTGATACTGGAGCACCTGAAAGACAAACCCCCCTATCACTATTGTGCCGATACAGAAGAATTCTACGGTTGGTT
This sequence comes from Bombina bombina, assembly GCF_027579735.1. Taxonomy (NCBI): domain Eukaryota; kingdom Metazoa; phylum Chordata; class Amphibia; order Anura; family Bombinatoridae; genus Bombina; species Bombina bombina. The sequence goes on along the minus strand of NC_069500.1, from coordinate 1,226,047,891 downwards.
AATCAGCTTGAGCATCTTTTATCCTTGCACTGTTTTTCTATCTGAAACATGAAAGAAACATTTTGGGTTACATATCCTTTAATTTTTTTTTAAATTTTTGGAGTTTGTAAATATTGATTTTTTTTTAATTTTAATTATGTATTAAAAGGGAGGGTAAACTTTTTAAGACTGTAATATAAAATGGCGTGCTTTTTAGTTCTTTCGCTCACATGCAAACACTGCCTGAAGTAAACTTTTAACAAGTTGAATGTAAATTGTTTGCGCGCGAGTTTAAGCCAATGCGTGCTAACTTCAGATATCACGACTGCGCTAACTTCTTTTTCCCATAGACTTGGAGAGCTCAAACTGAAAAGAACCATCTTCAAGCCATCTGACGCGGAGCATCCTCTTCCATCCGACGACTAACACTAAATAACGGTACCTTTAAGTGACGTCATCCAAGATGGCATCCCTTCAATTCCGATTGGCTGATAGAATTCTATCAGCCAATCGGAATTAAGGTAGAAAAAATCCTATTGGCTGATGCAATCAGCCAATAGGATTGAAGTTCAATCCTATTGACTGATCCAATCAGCCAATAGGATTGAGCTCGCATTCTATTGGCTGATCGGAACAGCAAATAGGATTTTTTCTACCTTAATTCCGATTGGCTGATTCTATCAGCCAATTGGAATTGAAGGGACGCCATCTTGGATGACGTCACTTAAAGGTACCGTCATTTAGTGTTAGTCGACGGATGGAAGAGGATGCTCCGCATCGGATGGCTTGAAGATGGACCCGCTCCGCTCCGGATGGATGAAGATAGAAGATGCCGCCTGGATGAACACTTCTGCCCCTCTAGAGGTCCTCTTCTGCCCGGATCGGATGAAGACTTCTGGCCATCTGGAGGACCACTTCTGCCCGGTTGGGTGAAGACATCTCAAGGTAGGGTGATCTTCAAGGGGTTAGTGTTAGGTCTTATTAAGGGGGGATTGGGTGGGTTTTAGAGTAGGGTTGGGTGTGTGGGTGGTGGGTTTTAATGTTGGGGGGGGTATTGTCTTTTTTTTTTTTACAGGTAAAAGAGCTGATTACTTTGGGGCAATGCCCCGCAAAAGGCCCTTTTAAGGGCTATTTGTAATTTAATTATAGTGTAGTGTTAGGTGTAATTGTAACTTAGGTTAGGGTTAATTTTACAGGTAAATTTGTACTTATTTTAACTAGGTAGTTATTAAATAGTTAATAACTATTTAATAACTATTGTACCTAGTTAAAATAAATACAAAGTTGCCTGTAAAATAAAAATAAACCCTAAGATAGCTACAATGTAATTATTAGTTATATTGTAGTTATATTGTAGCTAGCTTAGGGTTTATTTTATAGTTAAGTATTTAGTTTTAAATAGGAATAATTTATTTAATTGTAGTAATTTTATTTCGATTTATTTAAATTATATTTAAGTTAGGGGGGTGTTAGGGTTAGACATAGATTTTGGGGTTAATAAATTTAATATAGTTACGGTGACGTTGGGGGCGGCAGATTAGGGGTTAATAAATGTAGGTAGGTGTCGGCAATGTTAAGGACGGCAGATTAGGGGTTAATAAAATGTAACTAATGCTTGCGAGGCGGGAGTGCGGCTGTTTAGGGGTTAATATATTTATTGAAGTGGCGGCAATGTCCGGTCGGCAGATTAGGGGTTAAACAATTTATTTAAGTGTTTGCGATGTGTGGGGGGGGTCTCGGTTTAGGGGTGTTAGTGTACTTTTTAGCACTTTAGTTAAGAGTTTTATGTTACGGCGTTAGCCCATAAAACTCTTAACTACTGACTTTTAAATGCGGTAGGAGTCTTGACAGGAGAAGCTGTACCGCTCACTTTTTCCAAGACTTGTAATACCGGCGTTAGGCAAATCCCATTAAAAAGATAGGATACACAATTGACGTAAGTGGATTTGCGGTATGCTCGAGTCACGGAAAAAAAGTGAGCGGTACACCTTTACCTGCCAGACTCGTAATACCAGCGGGCGTTAAAAAGCAGCGTTGGGACCTCTCAACGCTGCTTTTTAAGGCTAACGCAAGACTCGTAATCTAGCAGATAGATAGCAGAAAGCTTGGTGCACTAGTAGATATAGTAGATATAGACATAAAAATGAAATCAAGTCTGGATCTGCTCTTACAAATAAGGAAACATTAACCAGTGCTTCTCAAACCTTTTCAGACTTTGTCACACTTGACATTGCAAACTTTTGTCGCTTCACACCTGTTGACTATATTCAGATTCTATTAAAATATATATTTTTATAGTATTCCATGTTATTGCAACCATGTTAATTTATTCTCCCCATGGAGCACACTGAAGAAAAATCCTAACACTTATCACTCACACCCTATCACGACACTGCGTTAGACCTACAGTGCTAAACCCGAAAGTAGTTATAAATATTTCACATTCAAATGTTCTTTTATTTTTAAATATATATATATATATATATATATATGCGTGTGTATTTTTAAATATTTAAATATATAAATATATATATATATATATATATATATATATGTGTGTGTGGTTATTTTTTTGTAAAATATATAAGTATGAAGTACAGGGATAGGCAAGGTGTCCGTACACAGACACTGGTGTCCGTGACTAGCCCTTGCAGTGTCCGCCACAACCTTAGTGTATCTTTTTTTTCTGATTAAATAATAGGAATAAAAAAAAATATGCAGTGTGAATAAAGTTAGTGGCTTGTCAAGAGACTGCTAGTGATATTGGGTGATAAGTTACGGAATAAATAAAGCCTGAGTGAAATACTGGATGTGTATCTGCATCTGTATAATAACACCCAGCTCTATACAAAGACACAGTAGTGACACTGGCTCATGGGTATAGCCGGAGGAGGGCTGGTTATAGGATCAGTGGTATCTGCATCTGTATAATAACACCAAGCACTATAAAATAATGTTTTTCATTTCAAATGTACCTTGGGGTCCTTCACTAAGGTCTGTACTTTTGAAAATGTCCGCCACAGCCTTTGTCTGTGCCTATCCCTGATGAAGTATAAGTATGAAAAAGGGCAGGCAACCCCTGAAACGTTGCTCTTTTATGTATGATGTTTCACGTCCAGCAAAAATCAAGTTGAATGCCGTCTCGTTATTTCTTCTTTTTTTATAGATATATGTAGATACAGATATATATAGAAATTATTTTTTAAAAATAAAAAGCACATTTAAAATATTTACAGTAAAACACAAAAGATAGTTAATTCCTTTATTAACTAATCCCCAGTTTTGCACAACCAACACTGTTATATTAATCTGTTTACCTCTCTGATAACCTTGTATCTAAGACTCTTCAGACTACATCCTTATTTCAGTTATTTTGACAGACTTGCATTTTAGCCTATCAGAGCCCTTTAATAAGTAACTCCACAGGTGTTAGCACAATATGATCTATATGACTGTATAGCTGTGAAAAACTGTCAAATGCATTCAGATAAGAATACCAAGGAGTAGATTTATCAAAGTTTTAACTTATAATATGCTGGAATCCCGCGTCAAATTCAACGCGAGATTGATCCACTGTAGTTAACAAAGTGTCAAGATCGTCAAATGTTGAAACGTGTGATGTAATATACGCTCCCGCGATCTCAATCCGACGCAGATCGATGCTTGCGTCAGTCTAGATGTTTTAAATTCACATTTGACTCTATTTGACCCTCTTCCCAATTTATCAAACATTCAACATGTACGCTTGCATCAATTCCGATGCAGCGTACCTATCGTTCAAACCGCCACCCTTGAGGCTGCGAATGCCATAGAAATCAATGGGAGTCTGAAAACACAGAAAGGTTATGTTCGATGCTGCAAGACAATGAAGCATATTAGATAATAAAAGTAAATTAGAAACTTTATTAAAATTGTATACTCTTTTTAAATCAAACAATTTTATTGCTCTAAATTTGGTGCGAAGTATTGCTTCAAATTTGGTGCAAAATATTGCTCCAAATTTGGTGCACTAGTATATATAGGGATAAAAATTACATAAATACATTACTACTTATGGATTATGTTACATATTAGAAACTTTATTAAAATTGTATACTCTTTCTACATCAAACAATATTACTGCTCCAAATTTGGTGCAAAGTATTGCTCTAAATTTGGTGCACTAGTAGATATAGGGATAAAAATTAAATAAATACATTACTACTTATGGATTATGTTACATATTTGTCTCTCATTACAAATCAAGGGGACAATATTGCTCCAAACTTGGTGCACTAGTAGATATAGAGATAAAAATTAAATACATAACATAATATAGCTAACTTCCTTTTTTTTTTGATAAATCAATTTGCACCATGTTTAAGGCATGTAATACAAGTCCCACTCTCCACTTCCCACCAAATTTGACGCAACACTTCGCACCAAATTTGACGCAATACTCCTAAACAACCCACAAACTAGTGAAAATTTCCACCACTTTTGATTGGGAAATGCATAATCACATGATTTATGACATCAGTCAATCTGATTTAAATATACATTTTATACTATCACTAACGAATCAAATTTCTCAATACTTGTGTCATTGATCAATCATCAGAACTTGTAAGTGCCATTTGTTACGTTGTGTATTATACTTTGAAAGTATGTATATGTGAAATTAGTATTAAAGTTAAACATTGATGATGACATTAGGACACACAGTGTTATACTTTAGACAATGATTTTAAAATTCGAATGATGTTTGATTCAATATAATCTTAAAATTATAGCTCAAAGAGATAGTTTACCTAACATTAAACTTTCATGATTCAGATACAGCAGAAATTAAAATGACTTATTTACTGTCATGCTATTTTCAGTGTTTTTCTTCCTTCTCTTGAATTTAATTTCCATTAAGAAATGTCATCTTATATGCCAGCCCATTTTATAACACCTGTGTAGGGGTGGTGTTTAAAACTAGACTGCAATCAGGAGGGGTTACACAGGTACAGAGAGAAAACTGCCCCAGCTCTTAAAATATCCAGTTGAAAATTAATACAATAGGAGTATTGCGTCAAATTTGGCACGAAAAGTGTTGCGTCAAATTTGGTGAGAAAAGTGGGGAGTGGGACTTCTATTACATGCCTTAAACATGGTGAAAATAGATTTAAAGGAAGTTAGCTATATTATGTTATGTATTTTATTTTTATGTCTATATCTACTAGTGCACCAAGTTTGGAGCAATACTTTGCACCAAGTTTGGAGAAATACTTCGCACCAAGTTTGGAGAAATACTTCGCACCAAATTTGGAGCAATAATATTGTCCCCTTGCTTTGCAATGAGAGACAAAGATGTAACATAATCCATAAGTAGTGATGTATTTATTTCATTTTTATCCCTATATCTACTAGTGCACCAAATTTAGAGCAATACTTTGCACCAAATTTGGAGCAATACTTTGCACCAAATTTGGAGCAGTAATATTGTTTGATTTAGAAAGAGTATACAATTTTAATAAAGTTTCTAATTACATGTTATATTTGCAATTATTCATGCTCAAAATAATAATACATTTACACTATATACATATAGTGGTATAAATAAACACAGAGATATGAAAGACATTGTTTAGAACAAAAGAAGAAGGAATTTAGGGACATGTAAATATGTTTGCAAACAATTTCTGACATAACACATAAATATACAAGTATGTGCAAAGATATATGTACAAATTCTAGCATTAATAATCAATTTAAAAAAACGCAAAAACACATGATAGGCATATCATGATTTATAGAAATAAAAATACACATTGATTTATGTGGAAATATCATATATCAGTTTTTTGTATAACAAATACATAGAAAATAACTTTCTAAGAAATATTATTGTTTGTTTAGGTAAAATCTAGCTATTGTCACACCACGCCGCTCTAGCCATTGCTAGGTGCGCTGCGTCTCCTTCCTGCTCGTTGTCAGGGGCAGTGTCGGCTCAGGATGCGTGCGGCGCTGACGTCATCGCCGCACGCTCCTGATGCTGCTGGGAGCTCACTGGCGTGAATCCTGCGCCTATTTAAACCCTGCACTAATGATCTGTCACTGCCCAAGTAGAGGTGTTACTCTGTGTGCTCCTGGGTATGACAGATCATTCTACTTTTTAATACCATTGTTGCTGAACCTGCCTGTTGCTGACTACGCTGCCTGTTTAACCCCTGAATTTTTGGATTGATTTATTGCTGCTGAACTCTGCCTGTCTGACTACTCTTCCTGTTTAACCCCTAACTTGCTGGACTGATATACTGTTGCTGATCCCTGCCTGTCTGACTTCTCTGCTCATTATCTCCTGTTGTTCTGGATTGCCTCTTTGTTGCCAAACCCTGCCTGTCTGACCATTCTAGTGGTGTGCCCTTGGACTGCCTTACTGTTGCCGAACCCTGCCTGCCGGACCATTCTAGTGGTGTGCTCTTGGACTGCTTTACTTTTGCCGAACCCTGCCTGTCTGACCATTCTAGTGTCCTTGGACTGCTCTGCCGTTGCTGCTGGGGACCGCCCTGCCTGTGGTGAGTGCCGCTCTCCTCATCTTAATAACTTTCTCTGCTCTGGGATATTCCCTATCATTCCGGCTCGACGCCGGGATAACAAGAATACTGGCCGAGTTCGGTCTGATAGAGGAGTATCCCACAAGCATTACATTATACTTGGGCCATGCAGGCAGATGAGGTGGTGCGAGCTGTTTATCTTCAGGGACAGATGTTGGGAACCCATACCACACAGTTGCAGAATATGGATTCCAAGCTAGGAGCTATTAACGCTCAGCTCTCCTTACTAATGGCAGCGAGGGATGTCACTCCTGTTGCTACACCACCAGCCCCTACTCCCAGTACTGTGACTTCCTCTGCTTCTGGAAGTATACCCCGGATACCCTTGCCTGACAAGTATGAAGGTACTACTGATTGCAGGGGCTTTCTAAACCAATGCAGGCTGCACTTCTGCAATGATCCTCACACCTTTCAGTCTCATCAGTCAAAGGTGACCTTTATCATTTCTTTGCTAAAGGACAAGGCCCTAGCCTGGGTCTCTCCTCTATTGGAACAGAACGCTATACTCCTGCATGATGCTGATGAGTTCATATCTGCTTTGTCTTCTGTGTTTGGGACTTCTGGCCGTACTTCTGCTGCAGAATATTCTCTCCTGGATCTCCGCCAGGGTAATAAAACTGTGGCACAATTTGCCGTTGAGTTCCACACTTTGGCATACAATCCACAGTTCCTCTGGACTGAGGGACAACTGGCCTCCTGGGGCACCTCCTGTTTCCACTCCTGCTGTGCTAAAGTCATCCCTCTGTCCCATATTCCCATAGCCACTATACAGACTCCTCCAAACCTTCCCTCTGTATATGCAGACTTCACTGATGTGTTTGAGAAAATAGCAGCCAACGTGCTGCCACCCCACCGTCCTTACAACTGCAAGATCGACCTATTTCCCGGAGCACCACTTCCCAAAGGGAGGACTTATCCACTCTCCAAGGCTTAAACCAAATCCATGGAGGAGTACATACAAGAGAACCTAGCTAAAGGTTTCATTCATCCTTCCTCCTCTCCTGCTGGGGCAGGCTTCTTTTTTGTCAGTAAGAAGGGTGGTGGGCTCAGACCCTGCATTGACTACAGGGCCTTGAACAACATAACCATCAAGAATCGCTATCCCATACCATTGATCACCGAACTGTATGACTCACTCTAGGATGCCTGCTTTTTCACGAAACTGGACTTACGTGGGGCATATAATCTGATTCGCATCTCTCCAGGCCAGGAATGGAAGACTGCCTTTAACACAAGATCTGGGCATTACGAATACCTTGTAATGCACTTTGGGCTGTGTAACGCCCATGCAGTCTTTCAGGCATTTGTCAATTATGTCTTCCGTGATCTCCTCAACCGCACTGTCATCGTTTATCTGGATGATATCTTTGTTTTCTCTCCCACTTTATAGGAGCATCATAGGCACGTGAGACAGGTGCTTTTTCGCCTCAGGGATAATTTCTTGGTAGCCAAGCTAGAAAAGTGTGAGTTTGATCAAGTGCGAATCCAATTCCTTGGTTATGTCATCTCAAAGGAGGGTTTTGCCATGGATCCTGCTAAACTCACCGCAGTACTAGAATGGCCTCAACCTACCTCTTTAAAGGAATTGCAGAGGTTTTTGGGTTTCTCCAATTATTACCGCAAATTCATAAAGTACTTTTCTCAAACAGTAGCTCCTCTCACTGAATTGACAAAACGGAACAAGGACTGTAAACATTGGCCTCCTGAGGCCGTAAATGCCTTCTCTTGCCTGAAAAAGGCTTTCTGTTCAGCTCCTGTGCTCCGCCATATTTGATAGCATGATTAAGGTAGTAATACCGAAACATCGCTGCTGTTATTGTTGTGTCATCTGAATAATTTTTTTTTGCTGCTACTCACTGTGGATATTTGTGATTGAACTTAGAGGCTTAAGTGGGTCTCTGGAGTAGCGTGCAGGGACCATTGTGTGCGGGTTTGAACTGTTTGCTATTGCTTTACCTAGAGACTGCTCACCGACTCAATCCTCGACAGGCCAGATGGGCCTTGTTCTTTTCTCGTTTTAACTTTGTGGTCTCTTATCTTCCTGGGACCAAGAACAAGAAGACGGACGCCCTTTCCCGTCAGTTCCCTCATTCAAGTGATTCCTCAGAAGCCCCTATTAAACATATCATACCCCCCTCCTGTGTGGTTGCTCAACTCAATACCACCCTTCTGCAGAGATTGCAACGTGCTCAGTCTAGTAAACCTCCTGGAGCCCCCATGTCCTCCAATAATATTTGTGCCCCGGAATCTACATATCCCTGTGTTAGCCTGGGCTCATGATAGCAAACTCTCAGGACATCCCGGTCCGACTAGGACTTTCAAGCGTCTTTTCCAACTGTTTGGTGGCCTACTATGAAGTCTGATTTACAGGATTATGTCAAAACCTGCACAACTTGTGCTGCCAACAAGACTCCCCGATCTTTGCCTCCTGGCCTGCTCCAACCATTGTCCATTCCCAAAAAACCATGGACACATATAACAATGGAATTCATTGTGGATCTTCTATCTTCTGACCACCATACAGTTATCTGGGTTGTGGTAGACTGCTTTTCCAGACTGGCTCACTTCGTACCACTAACCAAACTACCTTCTGCTCAAGAATTATTGTCCCTTTTTCTCTTGCATGTGGTATGACTTCATGGCATTCCTGTGAACATTGTTTCCGACAGAGGTTCACAGTTTATCTCTGACTTTTGGAGGGCCTTTTGTAAATCGATTGTAACCACGGTTTCTTTGTCTTCTGGTTACCATCCACAGACCAATGGACTAACTCAGAGAGCAAACCAGGATCTTGAAGCCTACCTTAGAGCCTTTGTCAATGCTAGCCATACCAACTGGTCTGAGTTGCTACCCCTAGCTGAGCTGGCAAGAAACACTCATTGGCACTCTTCTCTTAAATGTTCTCCATTTCAAGCCACAGCAGGATATCAATCTTGTGTGTTCCCTCTTTTAACTCAGTCCACTGGGGTTCCTGCCGCAGACGGACACGTCACTAGACTCACCACTCATTGGCAACGTATTCGCTCTCAGCTACGTTCAGCTGTCTCTAGATATAAGAAGTTTGCTGATCATCATAGGACTTCTGTACGTGCCATTCCAGTGGGTGAACGTGTTTGGATATCTACTCGACACATGCGTCTACGTCAACCCTGTCACAAATTGGGGCCCAGATTTATTGGCCCTTACAAGGTCCTGAAAAGACTGTCTCCTGTCAGATCGTTCCTGGGTTCCTGCCCGTGATGTGCATGCTCCATCTCTGGTCTCCAAATTCCATGCTGCTAATCCTTTGAGGTCGACTCTGGTTCCCAGAGGGAACCCTTGTGGAGGGGGCTATGTCACGCCACGCCGCTATAGCCGTTGCTAGGGGCGTGGCATCTCCTTCCTGCTCATTGCCAGGGGCAGTGTCGGCTCTGGCGTCTCGTTCCTGCTCATTGCCAGGGGCAGTGTCGGCTCAGGATGTGTGCAGCGCTGACGTCATCGCCGCACGCTCCTGATGCTGCTGGGAGCTCACTGGAGCGAATCTGGCGCCTATTTAAACCCTGCACTAACGATCTGTCACTGCCCAAGTATAGGTGTTACTCTGTGTGCTCCTGGGTGTGACAGATCATTCTATTCCTTAATACCATTGTTGCAGGAACAGAAGAAGGCAGGTCTTCTCCATCTCCAAATATTATTATTATCGGTTATTTGTAGAGCACCAAAAGATTCCGCAGCACTAAGGGGAATTGTTTACATAATATTTTTCCCAGTGTGTTTGTTTGGGAGAAAGCCCATAACTATGATTTGCATGACGTGGGTACTATGTGGTTATCAATTTGTATATTATGAACATAGCGAATATGGATCATTTTGAATGGGGTGGGCGGTAGTGAGTTGAGCTCACCAGAGGGCTATGAGGATCCTGTATGCCCTGATAGCACTATCTTAGTGTTTCTTCCAACATGTGAGTGGGACGGAGTATTTTTAATAATTTTTATATTGTAGTGTTATACTGCACTATGAGACGCCTCCTTTTCTTTAATGTTTTTTAGATTTGGTCTCAACATACCTGTTTTTACAAGGAGTGGAACCCGGTGGTGTCTACTTCTATGCTGATTCGGATTCTCCTTTTTAGGTACAGCGTGTGCCCCCAGTTTTTTGTTTTAGTTTGCAAATATGTTTGCATCTCCTAACCAGCAGCTGCAGAAGCAGCACAACACAGCTAAGTGAGCAGCTGCGTTTTAGTGTGAGGCAGACTGTTTAGTGGGACCCACTGAAGCCCTCTCAAGAAAGGATACTATACTAGTGCTTCAGAAATGGTAAAGGCTTATCTTTGTGAACATCCTCTGAGCTATTTGGATAACAAGAGGATTGTGTGACCTGCCCTGGCTACAGTAGTTCAGGAGCACCTCTCTGGCCCCCCAACCCCCATGCAAGGCGAGCAAGTGTTTTCATTCAATGGTAATATACTGAACCCTCAGCGCTTACAACTGCCAGTGAAGCTCATGGAGGAAATTTAACCTTCCAAAGGTTACCCTGGCTTGAGCTATGACACCAAATGATCTTGAAATATTTTCCAATATCAATGCTGCTGCTCCTATATTCATTGCTGCTGCACTACTAGAGTCCACTGTAAGTGCTGCAGCTGCTGTGAATGTTTCTTTCACTAGTGCCGCTGTCACTGCTGCTGCCACTCCTATAAATGCTCTTGCCCTTCCTGATACGTGGTGGTCATAAGTCAATGGCAAATCCTTAGGGACCTGCAAGCTGTTGTTTCAAATGGACTCTCTAGGCACTTGTTTGTTCAGCTTCCTTGGAGGTGTATTTTTGGGATTTGTGTACTAAAGTCAGAGGCCTATTTCAGTAACTCAGCTGCCTGCTGTTGTCTTTCCTGCTGCTGCAATTCACAATAATCTACAGCTCAATGTGTATCTATCCAAAGTTCCCTCCCTCCACCAAAGCATCATGTTTTTCCCATTCAGATGTGTATTAGTAAATATTGCACGCGTCATTTTTTTAGCAGGGGGACAGTTTTGGGAATTACAAAAATTTAAAAAAGCAGTAAGAAATAGATATACAGGAAACTGCAGTTATGTGGTATATCAGTTGACGTGATCTTATGTTTAAATTACAGAAAAGGGAAGCATATTGTATCTGTGTCTTAGGTTATTTACAACCCCAAGGATTAAATATGGAGGGCTAGATTACGTCCAAAATCAGAAAATAGAACAGCAACAACTGAATAGAAAATCTTTAACAAAGACTTAAAAATACAGCAACGTTTCGGGGGTGTTCCCCTTAATCATGCATGGGTAAACTGACATTGCTTTAAACCTTTAACCCCTTAATGACCACAGCACTTTTCCATTTTCTGTCTGTTTGGGACCAAGGCTATTTTTACATTTTTGCGGTATTTGTGTTTAGCTGTAATTTTCCTCTTACTCATTTACTGTACCCACACATATTATATACCGTTTTTCTCGCCATTAAATGGACTTTCCAAAGATACCATTATTTTCATCATATCTTATAATTTGCTATAAAAAAAATACAAAATATGATGAAAACATGGAAAAAAAACACACTTTTTCTAACTTTGACCCCCAAAATCTGTTACACATCTACAACCATCAAAAAACACCCATGCTAAATAGTTACTACATTTTGTCCTGAGTTTAGAAATACACAATGTTTACATGTTCTTTGCTTTTTTTGCAAGTTATAGGGCAATAAATACAAGTAGCACTTTGCTATTTCCAAACCACTTTTTTTTCAATATTAGTGCTAGTTACATTGGAACACTGATATCTTTCAGGAATCCCTGAATATCCCTTGACATGTACATATATTTTTTTAGAAGACATCCCAAAGTATTGATCTAGGCCCATTTTGGTATATTTCATGCCACCATTTCACCACCAAATGCGATCAAATACAAAATATTGTTCACTTTTTCACAAACTTTAGGGTCTCACTGAAATTATTTACAAACAACTTATGCAGTTATGGCATAAATGGTTGTAAATGCTTCTCTGTTATCCCCTTTGTTCATAAATAGCAGACATATATGGCTTGGGCTTTGCTTTTTGGTAATTAGAAGGCTTCTAAATGCCACTGCGCACCACACGTATATTATGCCCAGCAGTGAAGGGGTTAATTAGGGAGCATGTAGGGAGGTTCTAGGGTTAATTTTAGCTTTAGTGTAGTGTAGTAGACAACCCCAAGTATTGATCTAGGCCCATTTTGGTATATTTCATGCCACCATTTCACCACCAAATGCGATCAAATTAAAAAAAAGTTACATTTTTTACAATTTTAGGTTTCTCACTTAAATTATTTGCAAACAGCTTGTGCAGTTATGGCACAAATAATTGTAAATGCTTCTCTGGGATCCCCTTTGTTCAGAAATAGCAGACATATATGGCTTTGGCGTTGCTTTTTGGTAATTAGAAGGCCACTAAATGCTGCTGCGCATCACACGTGTATTATGTCTAGCAGTGAAGGGGTTAATTGGGTAGCTTGTAGGGAGCTTGCAGGGTTAATTTTAGCTTTAGTGTAGAGATCAGCCTCCCACCTGACACATCACACCCCCTGATCCCTCCCAAACAGCTCCCTTCCCTCCCCCACCCACAATTGTCCCCACCATCTTAAGTACTGGCAGAAAGTCTGCCATTACTAAAATAAAAGGTATCTTTGATTTTTTTTTTTTTAGCATATTTACATATGCTGCTGTGTAGAATCCCCCCTTAGCCCCCAACCTCCCTGATCCCCCCCCCAAAACAGCTCTCTAACCCTCCCCCTCTGCCTTATTGGGGGTCATCTTGGGTACTGGCAGCTGTCTGCCAGTACCCAGTTTGCAAAAAAAATGGGTTTTATTTTTTTTTAATTTTTTTTCTGTAGTGTAGCTTCCCCCCCCACAGACCAACCCCCCACCCCCTGACTGATCATTTTTTATAAATCTATTCCCCCCTCCTTTTTCCCCACTTTTAACACAAATCTTTCTGTAGTGTAGCGGTTCCCACCCGCTCTCTCCCCATGCACGCGCCCGCACGCGCCTCCTCGTGCGCGCAACCGGCTATCCCTGCCCAGTATCCCGCCCCCCTCCACATCACAAGGCCCATCGATGGCCTCCACCCGCCTCCCCCATGAGCTGCAACTCATGCAATTTAAACAGGGGTATGAACCCAAGTTTTTAACACTTATATATGTTTAAGTTCCCCCCTTGCTTGGGCCTACATCTGATTTAACCTCTTAAGGACATATGACGGAATTTTTCCGTCATAAAACAGTTGAGCAAACTGAAAGCTGTGTCCTTAAAGGGTTAACAATGTGGTCACAAAGATTTTTGACTCTCCTATGTGCCATAAGAGGATGATCTTTAAATATGACTACCTGGTCATTACAGTCCCTCAGTATGTGCCAATATTTGCGAATGCTTTTTGATATTTGACAACGGGTTATATTGGGAAATGAAAACTATTCTGTTACTCTTTTCTCTGGGTCCCTCAAAATTTCTCTTGCTTAAGATTTCTGGGTTTTTTTTCTCTCCAGTATCAGATCCTTGGGGTAACCTCTATCAAATAATTTTTCAGACATTTCTTGTAATCTTTGATTTAACTTGTTTGTGTTGCTAACTATTCTTTTTACTCTGAGTAGCTGACTTTTGGGTTATTACTCATTTTCTTGGATGGAAACTATCAAATTTCAGAACAGTGTTTTTATCTGTCTTCTTTGTGTACATATCAAATTCTACCTGATTACCTCTTTTGTAAACCTTAGTGGCTAAGAATGTAACATATTCCACACTGTAAGTTACAGTCAATTCCAGACCATCTATAGTCAAATTTAACTCTTTAACAAAACTATCTAGGGTCCTACAGTCACCCCACCATATGCCAAAGATGTCATCTATGTATCTCTACCAAACAGATCCATATTTGATGAAATTCTCATTTTCATAGATGACTCTATTAAATTACCGGAAGCTAAAAATCAAAGGGAATAAAGATGAATTATTAAAATTGATGACCACAGATGAAATTACCACTCTGGAAAAGCAGATTAAAGATAAAATCAGAATCCAACAGCTGGAAAAAAAAGAAAAGGCTAAAATTCCTGAGACGAGGATGACTACCGACAAGGCAATGTTTACAAATGGCGCTCCAGTAACTATGGTAATTGATTTACCAGTGAAGCAAGAGAAAGATGTGTGGCCAATCAACAAAGAGCACGTCAGACATGTCAGAGAGTAGGGACCTTGGGATCCTCCACACCGGATAGCTCATTGGAACAATCCTCCTCCAATTTAGATTAGAACGGGGAAGAAAGTACCGCTGAGGGGGCCGCAAACATGGCAAGCGGCGTAGAAGGTAGCTACACGATGATGAGATTGCACAAAAAGTACAAACCACAGAACCGCAAGTAATTTGTCTCGACTCTCATGATATTATTCATAACACGGTAGTTAATATTTCCAGCCACAAACTGACAATCCAAGAACAAGAAGTCCTTGATAAAGGATTATCCTTTTGGAGCTTGAAAAAGATTTGTACAATTCTTTTTCGAAATATAAAACTGAAATTATGGTTTGCAAATCGTGACAATGTTATTAAAGGGACAGTCTACACCAGAATTTTTATTGTTTTAAAAGATAGATAATCCCTTTATTACCCATTCCCCAGTTTTGCATAACCAACACAATTATAATAATATACTTTTAACCTCTGTGATTATCTTGTATCTAAGCCTCTGCAAACTGCGCCTTTATTTCAGTTCTTTTGACAGACTTGCAGTTTAGCCAATCACTGCCTGCTCCCAGATAACTTCACGCGCATGAGCAAAGTGTTATCTATATGAAATACGTGAACTAACACCCTCTAGTGGTGAAAAACTGTTTAAATGCATTCTGAAAAGAGGTGGCCTTCAAGGTATAAGAAATTAGCATATGAACCTCCTAGATTAAGCTTTCAACTAAGAATACCAAGAGAACAAAGCAAAATTGGTGATAAAAGTAAATTGGAAAATTGTTTAAAATTACATGCTCTATCTGAATCATGAAAGTTTATTTTGGCCTAGACTGTCCCTTTAATACCATACAAAATGACACAAGTACTGATTGGTCTTTAAAATCTTTAGGTCTTTCTAAAAAAAAAAAACACAATACATTTAAACCCAATACCAATGAGCATAGTGTAAATACATTTATAAAATTGGTGGAAAGTGACATAAGGAAACTTAAATTTCACCATAGACAGAATAAAATAAAGGGTAAAATAGAAGGAATAAGAACTTTACTGTTTTGAACCAATTATCTCTTAAATCCCTTAAAAATAACATAATTCTTAAAGGGGCCGATAAGGGAGGAACCACTGTCATCATGGACAAGACTTACTATATAGGGGAAATAAATTCTCAATTGCAGGGACCTAAGAACATATAAAAAGTTAAAGTCTAATCCTTTAATTCCCATAAAAAATAAATTACACACATTTTGCAAAATGCGCCTGATTAGGGGTTTATTGATATAAAACTCAGGGACTTTTTATACATCAGTAACCCACGTACCCCTATATTTTACACTGTCCCAAAATTCCACAAAGACAGCGAGAGGCCCCCCGTTAGACCTATTGTCTCAAGTGTAGAATCTGTGTATTCAAATATCTCTATCTTTATTGACAAAATCTTGCAAACTGAAGTCAGTAAAATGTCATCCTATATAAAAGATACCAATCATTTTTTGGATAAAGCTAAGGCTTTAGAACTTCCATCAGACAAGTTCATACTGTTCACTATTATTATTTTATTATTATTATCAGGTATTTGTAGAGCACCAACAGGTTCTGCAGCACTATGAACATGGGTGGTATATAAAAACGATTACAGGGATCAAATGGGTGAAGGGTCCTGCCGAGAGTTGCACTGTTGTAGTCGGCTCTTATGAAGGTGAACTACAAACAGCTGGGCTCATAGGCTTACATGCTGTGGGGTTTTAGGGGATAGCAGTGGAGATAGGAAGGTTAGTGTAGGTTTTAAGCGTCCCTGAATAGTAGTCTTCAGGGAGCACTTGAAGCTTTTAAAACTAGGAGAGATTCTTGTGGAGCGAGGCAGAGAGTTCCATAAGATGGGAGCCAGTCTTGAGAAATCTTGTAGACGGGAATGTGAGGAGGTAACAAGAGAGGAGAGTAGGAGATCATGAGCGGAGCGAAGGGGACGAGAGGGAGAGTATCTGGAGGCAAGGTCTGAGATGTAGGGGGGCGCACTATGGACGTAAAAATTCTGTATACCTGTATTAAACATGAGACAGGTATATCATTTTTTAATTATCATTAAGAATCTGCTGAATTTGTAATTAATGTCCACAGCGCTTATTATATTAAATTTCCTTTATTTGTCACACAGACATTAAAAATAAAAGCAACGTTTCGGGTAACAACCCTTATTCATGCTTTATACATATACTTTAAATTATCACCCTTATAAACCTTTTAAAATTCGCGTCAACTACTGTCTATGTGGCTCTGCTGCCTCCTTGTGGTGAAAATATATCATGACACCCTAATCTAACATTTAAATAAACGGTAAAATATTGACTATGAACGTTTGCCTATACCTATTCTATATTTGCCTGCCAATTAACATTTATATTAATTCTCAAATACATTTGTACCAATTACCAGATATTGCACTCCTTATAGGGAAAACTTCTTGAATAAACTTATAGAAGGAACTAAAGAAAGACTGTCCAGTCATATTCCCTATTTAGACCTTTAGGGATCATGCTTTCTAATTCTTGAATCCAGAACATTTCTTTTTGCTTTAATAATTTCTCTCTATTGCTGCCATTTCTTTGAGGGCCTATACTATCTATAATCTGCCACCTTAGTTGACTTACTTGGTGTCTACACTTTAAAAAGTGATGTGACACTGGTGCCTCTAGATTGTTGTTTCTAATGTTTGACCTATGTTGTGACATCCTGTCCCTGACCATACGTATAGTTTCCCCTATATAAATTAGGGAACAGGGGCATTTAATTAGATAGACCACGTGTGTAGACTCACATGTATAATAAGTCCCTTATTTGGTATTTTATCCCTCTCCTTGGGTGGAAGAAACAATTGCCCTTTATCATAGAGCTACAGCTCATGCATCCCAGGCATAGGAAACATCCTAAGTTTTTTTTTTATTTAGACATGTTTGTCTGTTTTTCTTTTTGGATCTTACGTCTGTTTTTGTTAATGTGGTCTATCTAATTAAATGCCCCTGTTCCCTAATTTATATAGGGGAAACTATACGTATGGTCAGGGACAGGATGTCACAACATAGGTCAAACATTAGAAACAACAATCTAGAGGCACCTGTGTCACATCACTTTTTAAAGTGTGGACACCAAGTAAGTCAACTAAGGTGGCAGATTATAGATAGTATAGGCCCTCAAAGAAATGGCAGCAATAGAGAGAAATTATTAAAGCAAAAAGAAATGTTCTGGATTCAGGAATTAGAAAGCATGATCCCTAAAGGTCTAAATAGGGAATATGACTAATCAATCTTTCTTTAGTTCCTTCTATAAAAGTTTATTCAAGAAGTTTTCCCTATAAGGAGTGCAATATCTGGTAATTGGTACAAATGTATTTGAGAATTAATATAAATGTTAGTTGGCAGGCAATTATAGGATAGGTATAGGCAAATGTTCATAGTGTATATTTTACTGTTTATTTAAATGTTAGATTAGAGTGTCCAGCGCTTGAAACCCCTGATGACGTGCCAGGCACGTCCTTGGTCAATAACAACTGGTTTTTGTAGGACGTGCCTGGCACGTCCTTGGTCATTAAGGGGTTAACAAAGTATGCACAAAACCACAAGGTGATTTTTTTGAAGAAATGCTTAAAGGGACACTGTAGCCAAAAATTTTCTTTCGTGATTCAGATTGAGCATGAAATTTTAAACAACTTTCTAATTTACTCCTATTATCACATTTTCTTCATTCTCTTGGTATCTTTATTTGAAATGCAAGAATGTAAGTTTAGATGCTGGACCATTTTTGGTGAACAACCTGGGTTGTCCTTGCTGATTGTTGGATAAATTCATCCACCAATAAAAAAGTGCTGTCCAGAGTACTGAAACAAAAAAAAATCTTAGATGTCTTCTTTTTCAAATAATGATAGCAAGAGAACGAAGAAAAATTGATAATAGGAGTAAATTAGAAAGTTGCTTAAAATTGCATGCTCTTTCTGAATTACAAAAGAAAAAATTTGGGTTCAGTGTCCCTTTAAACATTCTATATTGGAACTATTTTCTTTTTCAAGATGAGTGGTATGTACAGGTTAGGGGGACAGCTATGGGGTCCAATGTTGCCCAATCATATGCCAATTTGTTCATAAACAAAATTGAGTAAAGGGTTATCTATGAAAATGAGAATTCCATCAAATATGGATCTGTTTGGTGGAGATACATAGATGACATCTTTCTCATATGGTGGGGTGACAGTAGGACCCTAGCTAGTTTTGTTAAAGAGTTAAATTTGACTATAGATGGTCTGGAATTGACTGTAACTTACAGTGAGGAATATGTTACATTCTTAGACACTAAGGTAAAAGAGGTAATTAGCTAGAATTTGACTTGTACACAAAGAAGACAGATAAAAACAGTCTTCTGAAATTTGATAGTTTCCATCCAAGAAAATTGGTAGAGTCATTACCCAAAAGCCAGCTACTCAGAGTAAAAAGAATAGTTAGCAGGAGACACTACGGCAGTCTTTAGGACCAAAGAGGACTTTCCCCGACTTTTGAGAAGCCCTACAGATATCCATTTCACCACCAGCACTTGAAAGGCAAGGGAATGCCGACTTTAAACCTTCATAGAAAAGACCACAATCACTTTCAGAGGGGACATCAGGCCTAGACACAGATAATCACCTGCCCAGGAAAGGCCTTGCTATGGACCATACAGACTCTGATCTGCTTCCTAGCTGATTACAAATTGAATGAGGGGACTCTCGTTATCACATAATGGCTCTACACTCCAGCGACTGAAACAAGAACAGCCCTTCTGGGACTCACCTGACATAGGCTTATCTATACATCCATATTTCTACAATCCTCGACTCCCATATGACCCCATACAGATATGACTGACATAGGAAATCCACAATCATGCCCTCTTAAACTAATAACAATCAATGCCAAAGGGCTCAAAAGCCCATGAAAAAGATCTATAGCTTTCAATCAGTTGCATAAAGATCTAGGGGACATCCTATACATACAGGAAACACACTTTAAAAAAGGGAGGGAACCCAAATTTATTAGCAGTCGGTTCAAGACCTCATTCCTAGCCATAGGCAACATGAAGAAGGGGGGGACTAGGCATTTTCCTTAAAAACATCATACATTTCCAACCAACATATGTAATCAAGGACCCTAATGGGTCATACTTAATAATCATTGGTCTACTGTTTGATTCTTATGTGACCCTAGCAAATGTATATCTACCTAACCAGGGCCAACACATAATCTTCAAACAGGTAACCCAGCTGCTGTTGGAACACAGTAGAGGTATATTGCTCCTGGGGGAGGATTTAATTTACCTTTAGACCCAGTTTGCGACACCTCATTGGGCAGTACTAGCACCCCACAAAAAGTCATAAAGTTTTTAAACACAGGTTTACAACAACTTAAACTTCATGACATTTGGAGGTCGATAAATCACGACACCCAGGATTACACATTTTACTCCAACCCACATCACATCTACACCAGGAATGACTACCTCACCGCGGACCAGATAGGATTCTCAACGATTGAGAATTCTACCATACTACCGACCACATGGTCTGACCATGCGCCAGTACAGTGTACAATAGCATGGCCAAATATACCCACATGACCATTTATGTGGAGACTAGATGATCACTACTTAGACAACCCCTTGACAAAACTGGATGTTGACTCTACATTAGGTCATTACTTCAGGGAAAACAACTCCGACAACATATCACCAACCCCAATATTGGAGGCCCATAAATGTGTAGTGAGGGGGGAATTCCTTAAACATAAAGCGAGAGAAACCAAAAACAATAGGCAATTTGTCAATAACACACTATCTCAAATTAGATATTGGGAGACAGAACATAAAAAAAACACATCTACAAATGTCTTAAAGTCTCTAACAAAAGCAAAACACGATCTTAACAATTATCTCATCAAGGAATATCAGCGCAAAGCTACCCTACTACAGCAAAGGTACTTTGATGTAAATGATGAGGCAGATTCTTCCTTAACTAAAGCACTCAGAAGGAAACACATAGGGACAGCAAACATATTGCTGAGACATTCAGACGGTATTACGAGACATTATATAACCTCCAAAATATAAGTAAGCAAGAAGACATAGATAGTTTCTTATCTGATATACAACTAACCACACTGGACGAAGCTGACATTGAGTTTCTTGACTCAACAATCGAACCCAAGGAAATCAAGATGGCCATTAAGAACATGTCCAATGGTAAAAGCCCGGGCCCAGATGGACTGGGCATAAAATATTATAAGACATTGTTATTCAATTCCTTGCTAAAAGAAAAAGGTTTTACCAGCCAAATGCTAGAGGCACATATCTCTGTGCTCCCCAAACAGGGTAAGAATCCGGACAAACCAGAACATTTCCGCCCTATTTCACTTTTGAATTCAGATATTAAGATGCATGCTAAAATTATGGCCACCAGAATTAATAAATTTCTCCTAAAACTAATACATTCGGACTAGGTAGGCTTTGTGCCTGGGCGGGAGGCCCGTGATAATATGCTAAAAGCATTTAATTTAATTTCCTATGCCCAACAACAACAAATACCCTTAGTCCTGGTCTCCACAGATGCTGAAAAGGCATTTGACAGAGTCCATTGGCAATTTTGAAAATCAGTCTTAAGCAGGATGGAATTTAGTAAAACATTTATAGACCAAATTTTCACGCTATATCAAAGCCCAAATGCGAGGGTCAATGTGAATGGCCTTCTTTCTGACAGTTTTGCTATTCCAAACAGAACGAGGCAGAACTGCAACTTGGGAACATAAATTGGCGTTATATGCGGACGACATTCGGCTCACACTAACAAATATTGATACATCATTGGACAGAACGCTAGCCATATTTAGATCATATGGAGAAATCTCCAACCTCCACCTTAACCTGTCAAAATCCGAGCTACTGAATATCACACATAACACAGAAACACTCGCTAGGGAATTGCAAAATTGCCCCTTTAAAATACAACAACTTAAAATGAGAAATCTAGGAATTTATTTGTCCCCAGACCAGCAAGATGTATTTCAAGCTAACTATAAAACTCTAGAAAACAACCTAATTGCCGACTTCTCCAGCTAGAAAAAAAAAAATTGATCCATTGGGTGGGTCGGATCAACGTAATCAAAATGAATGTGCTGCCTAGATTACTGTACTTACTCCACACTACACCTATACCCTTACCGACAAACTACCTACACAAAATACAAAACACCTAAGAACAATAAATATGGGGAGACATCAGACCAAGAATCACTAAAAAAACACTCTATTTACCTAAGGATAGGGGGGGGGGGCCTTGGGGTTCCTAACATACATATTTATAAACAGGCTATCACCTTGCATAGGCTTTTGGACTGGTGCTATAATGACCACAACAAGAAATGGGTGCAACTGGACTGTGACATCTTAGGCACAAGAAATGCCGGTATAATGGCATGGTTGTTAGGGAAAGACAGCCCAAAAGCAACCTCAACTTAACCATTACTATTAGATTTTTACACCAATTGGGACAGGATCCTGAATACCTCAACAAACATATCTTCACAGTTTTCCCCACTGACTCCCATTTATCAAAATCCAGCAGTCCAATGGAATCACAAAGAGAGAAGCTCAGACCAGAAAACAGCTTTTAGGAACTGGACAATTTCAGTATTGATGGAAGGAACCAAGCTTAAACCTCTAGCAGAAATAAAAGACAACACACCTGAGGTCAACATGAATTGGCTCTCAAATTTTCAACTTAACCACTTCTTAGTGACACAAAGACAGAAACACAACCTCACAAGACAAATGACTCCCTTTGAAAGTATCTGCATACGCAAAACACCAACAGTACATGTAATATCACTTATGTATAGATGTTTGCTGGTGGAGGACACACATTCACTCCCCTCATATACCAAAGCCCGGGAAAAGGAGTTACAAACAGACATAGATCATCAAGATTGGCAGATAGCATTCCAGATCAAAAAACAGTCATCAATTTCAACCAGAGTAGAGGAGTCGAGCTACAAATTTGTATCTAGGTGGTACCTCACCCCTAGTAGGCTGAAACGTATATATAAAACAACCTTGGAGAAATGCTGGAGAGACCGCGGGGGGGGGGGGGACACACACACCCACACACATCTGGTGAGACTGTCCTAGACTGGACATGTATTGGTTAGAGATCCTAGAACACATTGACGCAGCAACGGGAAAACCTTTACAGAACAGCCCTAAGACATTATTATTCCTCTCATCACCCAAACTTGAGTGCAAAACACGCAGAGCATTGAGGCTGATTATGTTAAATGGTGCCAAGATGCTAATTCCGAAACATTTTCAAATCTCGAAATGCAGCAACAGTTAGGGAATGGCGATGCCAGGTAGATACACAAATACACCTAGAAAGGTACCATCACATACAGAAAGGAACTACAGACATAAACGAACACATGTTGGCACAATGGGCCGAATGCATGCCACCTCAGGGTAGAGGAGCATTAGGAGGATCACTCAGACCTATAGCGTAGAGACAAAGTATTATACTCCTTCTCAGGGAATACACACTGAGGTGAGAAAGTCATCTCTTTTCATCTTATACCGCATTAAGAACCACTTTTTGAATCTAGATATTTTATTGTATATCTTTGCACATGCTTAGTTAATATTTGTACAAAACGTAACATGGTCCGGATTATCTACATGGACAATGACTTGGGATGCTATTCTGGAATAACCATGCATTGACAATTTGTAACTTCAAAGAAAAGTTTATTGTATAAGGCATTGGATGTCAGCGTTTTGAAACTCACTTGTAACCATAAAAATTTGAACAGTTTGTAATATTTACACAAACACTGACTTCAAAAAACAGGGCTAACTAAACCCTTTTTGATAATAAAACTCTATTTCAAAATGTATGATACAGCTATTGTCAGTATATTCTTATCACAAATGGTGTAAATTGTATTTGTCACCTTTTGATTTCCTATTATATACAAATAATATTATTAGTATTTTTTCCTTTTATTGTGGTGAATCTTCTGTTATAACTGATCAATAGCTTCTTACTGCATATTCAGAAATTTACAATATTGAGAAAAATACTCACATGTTATAGTAGCTTATAAATAATATTCCTGGGTTTATATATACTGATTTATATTTACCATAATGTCTCAGGGAGTATGGTAGAAAATATCTGATCTCGGAAGCCTTTTCTGTTCAACTCTCCTCTGTTCTCTTGCGGGTGTGGCGTGTATCACACTACGAGATTACTGCAAACACAAAAGAAGAGAGAGCGCAGCCATGACTCACGGTAAAAGTTTTAATAATTCCTCTTTGCGCATTCATACATATTGCACTTACAAACATTAAAATAAAAACAGGCCCCTCTTTATTCCCACTCTGTCCTGAGTTCTTGTTTCTGCGATAATAATATCCAGTCCTTCTCAGGCGTGTGAGTTCCGTTCTCAGACTTCACAAAGGTAGGCGTCTTACGAATCACTGTCTCCTTGTAGCGGTGCTTTTGGTGACTGTTCTCCTGTGCCGTCTACGTGTTTCGTCCGTCTTATGCGGAATTTTTCAAGACTTCTAGGCAAGGAGACAGTAATTTGTAAGACGCCTACCTTTGTGAAGCCTGAGAAGGACTGGATATTATTATCGCAGAAACAAGAACTCAGGACAGAGTGGGAATAAAGAGGCGCCTGTTTTTATTTTAATGTTTGTAAGTGCAATATGTATGAATGCGCAAAGAGGAATTATTAAAACTTTTACCGTGAGTCATGGCTGCGCTCTCTCTTCTTTTGTGTTTGCAGTTTGTAATATTTCCATGATCTTCAATAAAGCTCTTTTGAAATAAAAAAAAGAATAAAAAAAAAGAATAGTTAGCAACACAAGGATCTGATACTGGAGAAAAAAACAGAAATCCTAAGCAAGAGAAATTTTGAGGAACCCAGAGAAAAGACTAACAGAATGGTCTTCATTTCCCAATATAACCCGTTAAGTGGTCAAATATCAAAAAGCATTCAAAAATATTGGCACATACTGAGGGACTGTAATGACCAGGTAGCCATATTTAAAGATCCTCCTCTTATGGCACATAGGAGAGTCAAAAATCTTCGTGACCACCTTGTTAAATCAGATGTAGGCCCAAGTAAGGGGGGAACTCAAACATATATAAGTGTTAAAAACTTGGGTTCATACCCCTGTTTCAATTGCATGAGTTGCAGTTCCATTATAAGAGGGAAGTTTTTCCCTCACCCACAAAATGGGAAACAGTATAAAATTACTGGATCTTACACTTGTGAACAGGGGGTGAAAGGGGTGACTTTTTAAAAAAATTGCAGCTTGCATTCTACGCATGAAATGAGATAGATAATATAGCACATGCTACAGTTAATACATTGTGAAGTATTAAATGTTTGTCCTGTCCTGTATGATTCAAATTGGGGGAAGACCAGGATATAATCACATGCTTTAATCTAATGTTTCCGCATTTAAATGTACCTCTGTGTGTAAGCCAACTGCTCCCTCCACTTCTTTTAGGGAGTACTATAGGTGACAAAATATTTCCCAGAGTGGTCCCTTTACGATAGGAAAACCTGCAGCCCGAGTTAGCTAGCCCCTTTAGTTTAGTGTCTGCTAAGAGGATTGACATATGTTTTCTGACTATTTTGCAGATTTCATAGTATTGGACACTGTAATTCGTGACAAAGATCACCTGGTTATCATTTTTAGTAGTATTATAAAAGCTTTTGGTTTTGTCTTCTAATAGATGCTGTCTTGAGATAGAGTCAACCGCTTTACGTGTCTTTGAGATAATTTTAGTACCATATCCTCTTTGTATGAGGTCTCTACTTAATCTCTCACATTCATCCTGGTAAGCAACTTCTGATGAGCAATTACGTTTCACTCGGATAAATTGCCCTTTGCCAATAGCTCTAGCCATATTTTTAGGATGATTACTAGAACTATGAAGAAGGTTATTTTTCGCTATAGGTTTACGATATGTACGTGTCTCAATTCTACTAGTTGTTCTATCTGCCGACAATGTTACATCAAGATAGTTGATCTCTGTATTGTGGACTTCCATAGTAAATGTAATGCCTATTTCATTGGCATTAAGATATTCCAAAAATTGTGCCGCTTCTTCATGTGTGCCATTCCACACCATGATGAGATCATCTATAAATCTCCTATAAAAGGAGATAGATGGTAAAAATTTGTTTCTATCTCCAAAGATGTGGGAGGCCTCCCACCAACCTAAAAATAAGTTGGCGTAGGATGGCGCATTCAGATGGCAGGCAATCGAATTGATGAAAAGTCCCAAGAGGGGAGGGGACAGAGACAAAGAATTAACCCGTAGAGAAGCATTCTGGATATTTAAGCTCGAAACCAGATATCCTGGAGGCTTCAACTCGGTATATGATATTATGAATAGTGATGTCGCAAATTGTTCGCCGGCGAATAGTTCCCGGCGAACATAGCTTGTTTGCGTTCGCCGCGGCGGGCGAACATATGTGATGTTCGATGCGCCCCCTATTCGTCATCATTGAGTAAACTTTGACCCTGTATCTCACAGTCTGCAGACACATTCCAGCCAATCAGCAGCAGACACTCCCTCCCAGACCCTCCCAGCTCCTGGACAGCAGCCATTTTAGATTCATTCGGAAGCTGCTTTCTTAGTGAAAGGAGGGACAGTGTAGCTGCTGCTGATTTAATAGGGAAATTGATAGCTAGGCTAGTGTATTCAGTGTCCACTACAGTCCTGAAGGACTCATCTGATCTCTGCTGGAAGGACAGCACCCCAAAAAGCCCTTTTTAGGGCTGCTTTTTTTTTTTCCTGTGTAATCTAATTGCAGTTGCCTGCCTGCCAGAGTGTGTGTCAGGCTCACAGCGTATACTGTGCCCACTTGCCCAGTGCCACCACTCATATCTGGTGTAACAGTAGTGTAAATAATTTAAAAAAAAAAAAAACTTTTTTGACTGTGAAACATCAGTCTGCTAGTGTAACCTAATTGCAGTTGCCTGCCTGCCAGTGTGTGTGCCAGGCCCACTTGCCCAGTGCCACCACTCATATCTGGTGTAACAGTAGTGTAAATAATTAAAAAAAAAAAAACTTTTTTGACTGTAAAACATCAGTCTGCTTGTGTAATCTAATTGCAGTTGCCTGCCTGCCAGCGTGTGTGCCAGGCTCACAGCGTATTCTGTGCCCTCTTGCCCAGTGGCACCACTCATATCTTGTTTAATAGTAGTGTAAGTGTACATTTAAAAAAATAAACTTTTTGGACTGTCAAACATCAGTCTGCTTTTTTGTGTCAGGCTCACAGCGTATACTGTGCCCACTTGCCCAGTGCTACCACTCATATCTTGTTTAATAGTAGTGTAAGTGTACATTTAAAAAAAAAATGACAGGCAGAGGCAGGCCACCCCGCAGGTGGCGTCATGGTCGTGGTGCTGTGATTCCCTTTGGCCATAGAATAATGCCCAGTGTTCAGAGGCCACGTACCATGAACTCGAAAAGTTCTGAGGAGGACATAGTTGACTTTTTAACACAGGACACCCAATCTTCTATAGCTTCCCCTCCGAACCTTGACGCACCATCCTCCTCCAGCTTATCTTCGGGCACCTCTCAAGTTACCACCACTCGCCCGCCTGCCGCCACCACCAACACTAGCACCACAGCCGCTTCACTTGATCTGTCAGAGGAGTTTTTTACACATCAGTTGGAAGAAATGAGTGATGTGCAACCATCATTGACAGAGGATGTAGATAACAGTGATATGTCTCAGTCAGGCAGCATTACAGACATGGACGTTGTAAGATAAACTGTATCTTTTAGAATTGTAGTGTGTTGCTAGTTGCAAACGCCAAGAGATACAAATTATAACCTGGCAATATGCTTCAAGCGTTTTGCTAAGAGTGAACTCACAGGAAATGCTGCTAGACAAATATGATTCTATTCAGACAAACAAGTGTGCAAGTCTGATAAATTCACAGAGGCAAATATGGATAGCTAGATCAAAAATAGAGTTCTTTAGCATAAGATTAATTGTTAATATAAAGACTGAGTAAGTACTGTTGATAATATGAACTAGAAACAACTTGAGAGAATCTGATTAGCAGAGTTATACTTGCGGTAGCCTGTGCTTGGCTTTCCCTTGCAGCATGGAACGCTGTAATGGCGGAGTGAGACTGGAGTTCTTCCTGAGAGCTGAGTGGCTAGTTGCAGTACTGGTCAGGCTGAGAGATTGTTCTGTAGCTTCCGGAAGGAAGGTGAGTTGAAGTCCTAGCGAAGCAGGTGAATGAATCAGCTGCAGCTGGAGATGTGAGAAAATCCTCTGTAATACTGTGGTGGAGCTGCACTTTAGGAGAGAGACTGACAGGCAATCTATGAAATGGATTCAGATGGCTGTGCAGATTAAGTGTCTTTAGTAGAAAGCAGCAATTAGTTAGAAAGTTCCTTTTTGAGGGTTAAATTCAAATAAACAAAAGTTCAATATCACTCAGTTTGAGATGATAGCAGGAGTGACTTGATTTCTGTGAAGTATTCCAATCAGAACAAACAAAATAATCAAGCAAAGTAGATCTCAGGAAGTGAGGTTTTATAGGCAGGTGAAAAGGTGGAAGTGGAATGTCTTAAAGGGACATTACAGACGTACGGTGTGATGATGATGATGTTGTACCCGCTGCTGCTTCCTTTGTTGATTTGTCAGATACAAGTGAAGCGGTTGATGATGACGATGCGTCTGTGGATGTCACGTGGGTGCCCGCTAGAAGAGAAGAAGAACAGGGGGAAAGTTCAGATGGGGAGAAAGAGAGGAGGAGGAGGAGACGAGTTGGAATCAGGGGAAGGTCGTCGCAAGGAGCTAGTGGCACAGTCAGACAGCATGCATCGGCACCCGGGGTCAGCCAGACAGCACGCCAATCAACGCATTCTGTTGCCACCACCAGAATGCCGTCATCTCAGAGCTCAGCAGTGTGGCATTTTTTTTGTGTGTCTGCCTCTGACAACAGCGATGCCATTTGCAACCTGTGCCAAAAGAAACTGAGTTGTGGGAAGTGCAACACCCACCTAAAAACAACTGCTTTGCAAAGGCACATGATCCTGGTCCAGCATCTTCAGCCACGTCAACCACTGCTGTCCTCCTTGCCCCCTCTCAACCATCCGCCACTCCGTCTCTCTTCCGGAGCAGTTCCTGTTCATCTGCCCACAGTCAGGTGTCTGTCAAGGACATGTTTGAGCGTAAGAAGCCAATGTCACAAAGTCACCCCCTTGCCCGGCGTCCGCCAGCTTTTACCATACAAACTGGTGGAGTCTGAGGCATTCAAAAAATTTGTAGCTATTGGGACAACGCAGTGGAAGGTACCCGGACGAAATTTCTTTTCACAAAAGGCAATCCCCAACCTGTACTCGATTGTGCGAAAGGAAGTAATGACATGTCTGGCACACAGTGTTGGGGCAAGGGTCCATATGACCACTGATAGCTGGTCTGCAAAGCATGGTCAGGGTAGGTATATCACCTACACTGCGCATTGGGTAAACCTGCTGACGGCTGCCAAGCATGGAATGCGTGGCTCTGCAGAGGAGGAGTTGGTGACACCGCCACGACTTGCAGGCAGGCCTGCTGCCACCTCCTCTACTCCATCCTCTTCCATAACCTCCTCGGCTGAGTCCTCTTCTGCTGCTGCGTTTTGCTCCACATCAACGGCACCCCCCCAGCTCCGCAGGTATTATTCCACATCCCGGATACAGCAGTGTCACGCCGTCTTGGGGTTGACTTGCCTGAAAGCACAGAGTCACACCGGACCAGCACTCCTGTCCGCCCTGAACGCACAGGTGGATCAGTGGCTGACTCTGCACCAACTGGAGATCGGCAAAGTGGTTTCTGACAACGGAAGTAATTTGGTGGAGGCATTGAAATTGGGCAAGTTGACACATGTGCCATGCATGGCACATGTGTGTAATCTGATCGTACAACGCTTTGTGCATAAGTACCCAGGCTTACAGGATGTCCTGAAGCAGGCCAGGAAGGTGTGTGGCCATTTGAGGCGTTCCTACATGGCCATGGCACACTTTTCCGATATCCAGCGGCGAAACAACATGCCAGTGAGGCGCTTGATTTGCAACAGCCCGACACGTTGGAATTCAACACTCCTAATGTTCGACCACCTGCTCCAACAAGAAAAAGCCGTTAACGAGTATTTGTATGACCGGGGTGCTAGGACAGCCTCTGCGGAGCTGGGAATTTTTTTGCCACGTTACTGGGCGCTCATGCGCAATGCCTATAGGCTCATGCATCCTTTTGAGGAGGTGACAAACCTAGTCAGTCGCACCGAAGGCACCATCAGCGACATCATACCATTTGTTTTCTTCCTGGAGCGTGCCCTGCGAAGAGTGCTGGATCAATCCGTAGATGAGCGTGAAGAGGAAGAGTTGTGGTCACCATCACCACCAGAAACAGCCTTATCAGCATCGCTTGCTGGACCTGCGGCAACGCTGGAAGAGGATTGTGAGGAAGAGGAGTCAGAGGAGGTATGTGGCTTTGAGGAGGAGGAGGAGGAAGACCAACCACAACAGGCATCCCAGGGTGCTCGTTGTCACCTATCTGGTACCTGTGGTGTTGTATGTGGCTGGGGGGAAGAAGATACCTTCAATGACATCACTGAGGACGAGGAACGGGACAGGAGTAGCTCGGCATCCAACCTTGTGCAAATGGGGTCTTTCATGCTGTCGTGCCTGTTGAGGGACCCTCGTATAAAAAAGCTGAAGGAGATCGACCTGTACTGGGTGTCCACGCTACTAGACCCCCGGTATAAGCATAAAGTGCCAGAAATGTTACCGAATTACAACAAGTCGGAAAGGATGCAGCATTTCCAAAATAAATTAAAAAGTATACTTTACACAGCGTATAAGGGTGATGTCACAGCACAACGGGAATCTAACAGGGGAAAAGCTGAAAGTAATCCTCCGACTCCCACGACCACGCCGGCAAGGACAGGACACTTTACAAACGTGTTGTTGATGGAGGACATGCGGAGCTTTTTAACTCCTATGCATCGCCACAGCCCTTCGGGGTCCACCCTCAGAGAACGACTCGACCGACAGGTAGCAGACTACCTCGCCTTAACTGCAGATCTCGACACTCTGAGGAGCGATGAACCCCTTGACTACTGGGTGTGCAGGCTTGACCTGTGGCCTGAGCTATCCCAATTTGCAATAGAACTTCTGGCCTGCCCCGCTTCAAGTGTCCTGTCAGAAAGGACCTTCAGTGCAGCAGGAGGTATTGTCACTGAGAAGAGAAGTCGCCTAGGTCAAAAAAGTCTAGATTACCTCACCTTTATTAAGATGAATGAGAGATGGATCCCGAAGGGACTGACATTGGGCGATACATTCGAGCTAAAAATGGTCCACACGCTGCTGTATTTTATCTTCAAATGCCGGATGACTTGCGTGACTTATCCGCCACCAACTAGGGTTTAAGCCGCAATGTTTTAGGGCACTTTCTGCCTGGGAAACAAACATCAATTTTTCTGGCCGCTGCTACAGCAGCGGCTGCAAAAATACCTAATTTTTCAGGCATGTGTACATGCCAAATTTTTGTGTACATGCCAAATTTTTCTGGCCTCTGGTGCTGCACTGTGGCTTCAAAAACCAAACAAAAAAAAAAGACACATAACAGGATTAAACTGATAGGAATAGTACTACTTAACACCCCACTCCTATCTGGTGGCACATTAGATTACACGCGCAGTGCCCCAAATTTGAAGTAGGAGGACCGACCATGCATCTTTTTCCATCTCCCGGTTCCTAAAATCCATGCCATATACACATCCCCTGATAGGGGACACCGCAATGGAAGGTACCCGGCCGAAATTTCTTTGCACAAAAGGCAATCCGCAACCTGTACTTGATTGTGCAAAAGGAAGTAACCTTACCATGGGTCCCAGACCACACGTCTTGTAATCCTCTGTCTGGGAAATTATCTATCTATCAAATCTATCTATTTATCTATCAAATCTATCTGTCTATCGTATCTATCAAATGTATATTGCATCTATTGATCTATCTATCTAATCTATGTATCTATCTATCAAATCTATCTATCTCGTGGCCGGACTGTTTTGGGACAGCTACTTGTGTTTACGGACAAATGTCCGACGGACAAATGTCCGTCGGCTAAAAGTCCGGCCACGATTGCACGCGCAGTGCCCCAAATTTGAAGTAGGAGGACCGACCAAGCATCTTTTTCCATCTCCCGGTTCCTAAAATCCATGCCATATACACCTCCCCCGATAGGGGGAGTAACAGGTATTAAACTGATCAGAATAGTACTACTTAACACACCACTCATATCTGGTGGCACAGTAGATTGCACGCGCAGTGCCCCAAATTTGAAGTAGGAGGACCGACCAAGCATCTTTTTCCATCTCCCGGTTCCTAAAATCCATGCCATATACACGTCCCCTGGCGCCGCAACTGCCTCTGGGAACCTTACCATGGGTCCCAGACCGCACATCTTGTAATTCTCTGTCTGGGAAATTATATATCTATCAAATCTATCTATTTATCTATCAAATCTATCTAACTATCTATCGTATCTATCAAATGTATATTGCATCTATTGATCTATCTAATCTATGTATCTATCTATCAAATCTATCTCGTGGCCGGACTGTTTTGTGACAGCCACTTGTGTTTCGGTCAAATGTCCGTCGAACAAATGTCCGTCGGCTAAAAGTCCGGCCACAATTGCACGCGCAGTGCCCCAAATTTGAAGTAGGAGGACCGACCAAGCATCTTTTTCCATCTCCTGGTTCCTAAAATCCATGCCATATACACCTCCCCCGATAGGGGGAGTAACAGGTATTAAACTGATCAGAATAGTACTACTTAACACACTCATATCTGGTGGCACAGTAGATTGCACGCGCAGTGCCCCAAATTTTTAGTAGGAGGACCGACCAAGCATCTTTTTCCATCTTCCGGTTCCTAAAATCCATGCCATATACACGTCCCCTGGCACCGCAACTGCCTCTGGGAACCTTACCATGGGTCCCAGACCGCACGTCTTGTAATTCTCTGTCAGGGAAATTATATATCTATCAAATCTATCTATTTATCTATCGAATCTATCAAATGTATATTGCATCTATTGATCTATCTATCTAATCTATGTATCTATGAAATCTATCTATCTCGTGGTTGTGCAAATGGACTGTTTGCGGTTGTTTGCGGTGCGTTAAACAGGGAGTTTGGTCTGTCACTGTGAAGCGGGCGTAACCCTTACACTACCTGATCGATACAACATCATACCTGATGTTTTAAAGCATGTTATTCCAAACAATTTAGGAATGTTAGGTAATTTATGCCCTTTATGGATTAAAACCAGACTCTGCATCAACTATGTAATTTTCTGTGGGAGTTTTGCCATGGATCCCCCTCCGGCATGCCACAGTCCAGGTGTTAGTCCCCTTGAAACAACTTTTCCATCACTATTGTGGCCAGAAAGAGTCCCTGTGGGTTTTAAAATTCGCCTGCCTATTGAAGTCAATGGCGGTTCGCCCGGTTCGCCCGTTCGCGAACAGTTGAGGAAGTTCGAGTCCGCCGTTCGCGAACGGAAAATTTTCAGTTTGCGACATCACTAATTATGAATCATTGTGAGAGATAATAAATTTAAATATAACATCTTCTATCAAAATATTACAGAATATTAATTTAGTCTCCCTACAGACAATACTAACTAGACACATTTTCTATGAAGTTATGACTCTCTAATGTAAAAACAGGATATCATTTGCCAAGATAGTTATAAATCAGTCCCATTATATCATCTCTAGCTTATATTAAAATAACATTCTTTTAGCCATACTTTTGGGGACCATCTAGAAAGAATATAACTAGATATGAGCCAGTTATTTTATTACATTATGCTGTTCCTATGCAACGATTTAATTTTCCTGTTCTCATTACCCATATGCGATAATATTTTAATCTTTTAGCCATATTTTTTGGGGACCATCTAGAAAGAACATAACTAGATATGAGCCAGCTATGATATTATATTATGTTGTTCCTATGCAACTATTTAATTTTCCTGTTCCCATTACCTATATGGGATCTAACTATCAAATAATCTGGTATATAAATATAAAGATTGTTGGCTTGGTGTGCTATAAATCAAGTATAAGTATAACGAGCCCTATGTAAATAGAAAATTCTAATAATATTAATATTGGTCATTTGGTATTTAGTAGTACACGCCTCCTAGTTCTTCTATAGATATATACCTAAATAGTAAGTTTTATGATTGAGATTAACAACATACAATAGAATATCTGATTTGTGGAGGTGCTGTTAAACTCTAAATTCTAAATAATATAAAGCTTACCTCTGCTTTACTTATGCATATATACAAACTTATGCCAAGCAAATGTGTAAATACATTGTTTTTATATACTGATGTCCGCTAATAGAATAATATTTAAACTTACAGATGGAGTATGCTTGTAAACATGGAGTTAACTCTTTTACAGCAGTGTATGGCGAAATCTATGAAAATAATATTTTATGAATGAATAGTATGTATGTACATTCCTTGGGTATATATAAAAAAAAGGGAAATGGGGTGTATATTAAACCTATCTCAAAACACTGTAGGTAATACTTTCATAAATGACAAAAGTCAATATATGGCGTAAAACTGAAAGACAAGCTTGTGTATCGTGTGTGTCCAGTCCCGGTAAGTGCAAATGTTAACACTCAGTTCAATGAATAAACACAATGGATTCCTCACCTCTCTTCGTGACCAAACCAGGCTGGCCCCTTGAATTGTGGATAGATGCGGTTGCTTCAGGTGGAACCTTAGGCTTGGGAGGTTGTCACTATTCCACTATTATGTGACCCCTCCAATGCTTCCGTAGCAAAACCATCCACAGGTTCGACACCACTAGTCGAAAACCGCGCGATAATCCTCAGTGTGCAAAGACGGAGAGTGAGGTGACGTCAGTGATGACGAGTCTGGATCCCGATATCCAATCCGGGTGTGTGGAACGAGGGTGTGTTACCGCTTCTGGGATAGGATTGGATGTCCGTCCACAGTCCCACTCGACACAACAAAAGTTGTCAGTACAGCAATGGTACGGACAAGTCCTCAACTGGTGGAGAAGTAGATATAGTGCAAGAAATTTCGGACAGTCCGTAGTTAAAACTTAGTATTTATTTGAATTCATTAAAAATATACAGGAACAGGCTAGTAAGAGGAGCTACTTAAGATTAGAGAGCCACCCTAAATCAATGGCTATGATTACGGCAAACGCCGAAACGCGTAAGCCAGTTTAGGTTTACACCTCCTCTACTTACTAGCCTGTTCCTGTATATTTTTAATGAATTCAAATAAATACTAAGTTTTAACTACGGACTGTCCGAAATTTCTTGCACTATATCCATTCCTTGGGTATATCTTAGAGTTGAAATCCATATAGAGCTCTTCAAATAATACCTTAAAAATGAACACGATATGCGTGTATTCTAAATAGACATATAAGATTGTTGTAGTCTATACACAGCTTCCAAATTTCAGACTGTGTCCTTAAATAGCAAGTTTTATGAATAAAGTTAAACAGACAACAGAATCTCTGAGGATGGGAGTTGTTGTTAAATTTGAAATTCTAAAACTTGAAATAATATAAAGTTTAACTTCGTTATATTCATGTATGCACACAAGCCCATGCTAAGTGAGTGCTTAAACACAATGCTATATTTTATAAGCACTGACTGTTGCTATTAACACAGCAATGCCTAACCTAAATGAAGAGTGCCACTGTAAATATGGGGTTAAGTTTTCCGCAATCTTGTAAAGTGGTAAATGGCAATCAGGTGTAGTATGTGCAAGTAAAGCTTTAAGAATGAACAGGATATCCTTCTCAAACATATGTGAATACGGGGCAACCCGAAACGCGTCCTTTCTGAGAGGATGTGTGTCTCACTGTTCAGATTTTAATATCACTTTTTATGTGTCTGTATTTTGACCCTCGTTGGTCTAACTTTTTAGCACATCTGCAAATAAAGGATTTTTCATTTTAAGCCGTTCTAGCCTTTGCCTTTTGTTTCACTTGATTGACTTTGGACGGCTAATGGGCTTGAAAGTATCCACAAGGACTGCATCCGTCGATGGTGTTAGAGCTCCGGAGAGCTCATTGTGCAAGCGGCACTGAAACATAGGAGGGACACTATTCGCTAACAGCTGATCAGCGGAAGGAGTAAAACACCGGGCGTGTGATCCAAGGAAGGTTTCCTGGCTGACAGGCTGATCTGTAATACTGCAGTAAACGTGAGTGATCCCCTTTTACTTTTATGATTTCTCATAAGTGTGCCACTTGCCACATAAGTTCAACACTGACTCTACAGTTATTAGTCTGTTTGTATACAAGCTAGAGGGATAAGCTTTGGTGCTATGGCTTTGTTTGTTTGTTTCAGTTTTATGGTGGGGCCAGGGGCCCATAAAAACAATATGCCATATGCAGCAGTGTATTTATGATTATTTGACAATGCTGTAGAAATTCTATATTTAAAACCATGCAGAAATGTTTCCTCCTCAATACACAAATGGTTGGTGCCCTTTTGGCAGATATGATATATATATATATATATATATATTATTTTTTCTTCATAAACGGGGAGAGTCCACAGCTGCATTCATTACTTTTGGGAATTCAGAACCTGGCCACCAGGAGGAGGAAATACACCCCAGCCAAAGGCTTAAATACCTCCCCCACTTCCCTCATCCCCCAGTCATTCTTTGCCTTTCGTCACAGGAAGTTGGCAGAGAAGTGTCGGAAGATTAATGATAGTCTCTTATGGAGGGTAGTACTCTTCGAAATGGGACTGGAGTTTTTAAGTAATCTTGTCAGCCTCTCAGTGAGAGCATGGATGAATGTTAGAGTCCAGAGATGCAGGGAGAGTCTTTTTGCGAAACCATCCCGACTCATGTTAACAGCTCCTTAGCAATCAGCGTTGATGAGTTTTGCTGCCTGCTTTCTTCACTTAAGTCCATGTCAGAAGCGAGGCTATATCTGTCACACTTGAAGGGTTGTGTTCCTGATCCATGGCGTAGATTCTGGTAAGATCGTTTCATTTTACTTCGATGATGTGAATGTAATGTAAACGAAGAAGTTAGGGTCTCAGTGGGATTCTGTTATTCTGTTATGTTCCGAATGCCGCTTTAGAGTGTTCTCTTCTTCCGAAACAGGGAACTTAGAGTTCGCCGAGCCATCCCCCCTGGGGATCCCATATCCCGTGAGGTGCGTTCCCATTAACCTTATTTGGCTACACAAGCAGGTGTCCCTAATCCTGTTACCCCTTCTCCGGAAGGCGGCTTGTTTTCTCCAGAGGTTACAGCATGGTCCACATGGCAATATCTATGGCGTTGGCGCATTTACATCTTCCAGGGAGGGAGGTGTTGCTGAGATACTGTCCATGTTCTGTTAACCAGGGCTTGTCAGGCATGGGATCATCTGGGTCAGATCAGCCATCTGGGGAAACGGTTTCCTCTGAAGCTTCAGGGGCCCAACCATCGGGGTCGGGGTTGTCAGCTGCCCCGGCGAAGGTAAGTCTTGCTTTTCGTTATAGACTGGTGCACCTTTGTGTCCTGCTGCGGCATGTTTTGGCGGTGCTTGAGGATCCCAGTCCTAATAGGTTGAGGGATCCTCGGTCTTCTGTTCCAGACAGCAAGCTGGGTTAGACGTTAATCTCCTTGTCGTCTCCAATTTACTTTTACTTTTTTGGGTATCTTATTCCAGTTTTGAGCTTCAGAAGAATGGGGTTTTTGATTGGCTGGTCCTGTTAGTGTGCCTTTTCTTCTTGAGCGTTCACCTGCGGGTGCTGCCCTCCTTTTCTTTGATCTGGTTTGGATGTATTTTATTTAATTTTAAGAAAGCTCATGTCTGTTAGAATTTTTTCCTTTGAGAAACATTTTCTTCTCTGGAATTTGATACTTGAGATTTTGTGGTCGCATTGGGCGCTTCTGCAGAAGTTAGATGAAAAGTTAGGATATTGTTATGTCTACCTTTTGTCTGTTTAATTTGCCTATCCCTTCTAGGGTTGCTACTTTCTGTGGCCTTGGACAGTTCTTGGGTGCCTTATGTATCAGGCTGGTCCTGGTTGGGTAATAGTTTTCTGTTCTTTGGGGTCTATATCAGACACGTGGTGCCCGTTATACCTGGCTGGTTCGGTCGGGGTGCCAAATGGCTCACTCTTGTTTTGAGTTTAGTTTTCTTGTTTTTCGTTACAAGTTATAGGTGGCCTTTCGTTCCTAGACTTCAGGCTGGTCCTCATTATTCTGGGGGCATCAGAGGGGATTGTGCTTAGTCCTAATTGTCCTACCCCATGCTTAGCTGGCGGGGTTTCCGAGGTTCGGATCCTGCTAAGGCATACTCTGTAGGCTCCTGGGTTCTTTTGGTTCAGGTGCTAGAGTTATTATCTCCTTCCCATAGTGGGTCGGAGGTTCAAAGGATTCCATGGAAATTCGTGGTGCCAGGTTCTGGTGGCATTTTCTCGTCTTCTGCTTTGAGGCTTCCCTTGATGATGGTACCTCTTCCTTCAGGTCGAGGCCGATTGGGCCTTTGTCCCCTTTCTTGGGGCTGGCCTTCTGGTCATTGGTTTCAGGAAGTTAGGGCCTTTTTGGTTTTGTTCTACTTCCGGGATCTCGTCTTCTCCCATATATTTGGAGCTCTGCAGATTATGTTGTCTCCTTTTTTTCTGGTGTTTGTCCCTGCCTAGGCGTTTTGAGTTTTATCCGCCAGGGGTTAGAATGCTTGTTCATTCGTAAATCCTCGAGATGTAGGTGCGGGAAGTTGATCCTGAGAGGATCTTGGAGACTATTGTTATCTTCTCAATCCAGATTTTCTAGGTTTGAGCCCTGTTCTCTTGTACGTTTACCTTAGTCTTTGGACTTTGTGGGTGTTGTCCCTAGAGCCTTTAGGGGTCAACCAGAGTAGCTGTGGGGCTTCATCATTGCCTAGCACCCTTTAGGTTGGGAGTTTGAATCCCGCTGTGTTCTTTCAAGCACTCTGATTCTGGGATACATACGTGAGAGTTCAGTGTCCAAGGTGCCTTGGATATGACTGTGATTGCATCGCCTGTGCTGCAAGGTCTGTTCCAGATGGGGTAACTCGGTGGTTCCTCATGGGTTATGAGTTTGTTTGAAGCCGGCTCTGGGTTCCGGGTGTCTGTGTGTTTTTGTTCCTTGTCTTTGACTGGACATTATGGGGTTCTGTATCCAGATCCCTTAGGACTGGTTCAGGACGGCCCAGTTTCCCGGTTCAGGGACATCTTCTGTTCCTTCGGGCGGATTTTTTCTCTCTTATCAGAGAATTGGACATTCTGCTGGACCGACCATAGTGGCCGGATGGTTCTTCATTCGGTACTTGACCTTTTGGCCCATCTACAGCTTTACACTCCATACCTGTGTGCGGATGAGCTGTTCTGTATTTGTTTTCCCTCCCTTTGGGGTTGATTTGGCATTCCACAGTATCTGCCTGGTGCCCGGAGGTACTTTTTCTTTCTCTGTTCAGTGGGGTTGTCCCCTCTGCCTTGTGTGCAAGGTGTCAGGGAAGGGCTGATTTCTTGTGACATGCCATTACTCCTTTTGGGAGTGTCCTTAGTCATCTTTTTTGGGGGGATGGATCTCCTCCCTTTTCCTTCCTGAAGGTCTTGGTGATTCGAGGAATTTTTAATTTCTTTTTTTTCGGACATTGCCAGTTGCTTTGGTGCTGGGTCTGTTGCCCGGAGTGAGGGTTAGGGATCTGTCTGATCTGTTGAACCTTGACCGTGTATCATAGATAGATCTTGTGAGCCTTCCATAAGTGGGAGGTTTCACGGTGGATCCCTCCTCAGCAGGTAGTTTTTCTCTGCTGGTTCTG
Source organism: Bombina bombina (assembly GCF_027579735.1). NCBI lineage: Eukaryota > Metazoa > Chordata > Amphibia > Anura > Bombinatoridae > Bombina > Bombina bombina. Next base: position 1,226,008,150 of record NC_069500.1, on the reverse strand, counting down.
GGTACTATCCTTCCTTTCTTTTCTTGGTAAAGTGTTGTTTTGCACTTCTTTGAAGTTTTTCTTTCCGAAGATGGTCCTGTGCAGTTTCCTAGCTTGGTTAGCTAGGATGGGCAACTTGTGTTCGCTTAGACCACTTTGCTGCTGGAAGCCTTTGGCTTTCAAAGGAGCATATTCAGATATTCTGATGCTGTTTGTTTCGTGGCTCCCGGGGACGGTTTGTCTTCGGTTGCTCTGTCCTGGATGCGAGTTTGCACTCTGCGTAGGGGAGAGGTTCTACCTTCTCCCTTAGTTTTTCAGGGCTTTACTTTGGTCCCTTGGAATCCATGCAGATACGGGTCTGGGATATTCCTCCCTTGCTCTGCGGTAGGGTCTTTCATTGGATTTGCCCTGTTTGATCCTTGGTTACTCTCTTGGAGTTACCCTTGGGTTTTTTCTTTATTGCCCTTTTTGTTTTTCTGGGGGTTCTTTCAGACTCCCTTATCTGAGTCCTTCTTCTTCCCTAAGGGGAGAATGTGGATGTTTCCCTTCCTTCTGGTCGGGGGTGAGATTATTCGCGGGCTGAGAGCCTTCAGACTTTGTCTCCTCAGAGGCTTTTGGGCTCCGTCAAGTCTAGTGATTCTAAACGGTCTCTAACAAGGGCCTTGCTGGTTCTAACTGTTGGGCAGTTACTTGGGCCTTTCCTTTTTGTCCTTACTGCTTCTGGTGAAGTGTTTTTATTTTGGGGAGTTTGGGTGTTTTCAGGCTATAGTGCCCTCAGTATGGGCCTCCTTTTGTATCCGCCCGTTTTGCATTCAGTGTCCTCTATAGCTTGGGTATTGTTTTCCCAAAAGTAATGAATGCAGCTGTGGACTCTCCCGGTTTATGAAGAAAAACTTAAATTATGCTTACCTGATAATTTTCTTTTCTTCACACGGGGAGAGTCCACAGCTCCCCACCCACATTTTATATGGGGCGGCCGTAATTTTTGTTTGTTCTTCTGGCACCTTTTTTCACCCTGATATTTCTCCTACTGTTCCTTATTCCCTCGGAAGAATGACTGGGGGATGAGGGAAGTGGGGGAGGTATTTAAGCCTTTGGCTGGGGTGTTTTTGCCTCCTGCTGGTGGCCAGGTTCTGAATTCCCAAAAGTAATGAATGCAGCTGTGGACTCTCCCCGTCTGAAGAAAAGAAAATTATCAGGTAAGCATAATTCTGTTTATTCTGACAGATCATTAATGTACAATTTTGAATTCATTTTTCAGCTAGATTACGAGTTTTGAGCGATATAAGGATTTTAACGACAGCCACAAAAGCAGCGTTATTTCAACTCCCTATAGTGCTGATATTACGTGTTTTAAAAAAGCAGGCTTGTGCAGGCGATATGGTTGCGTTGAGCTCCATACTGCACCGAAATCAAGCGCTGCTTTGACGTGCTTGTGCACGATTTCCCCATAGACATCAATGGGGAGTGCCGGCAAAAAAAAGCCTAACACCTGCAATCGCGGAATGAAAAGCTCAGTAACGCAGCCCCATTGATGACTACGGGGAAATAAAAAGTTACGTTTAAACCTAACACCCTAACATAAACCCTTAGTCTAAACACCCCTTATCTGCTGCCCCCAACATCGCCGATGCCTGCCTACAGTTATTAACCCCTTATCTGCCACCTCCAACATCGCCGCCACCTACATAAAACTATTAACCCCTAATCTGCCGCTCCCAATGTCACCGCTACTATACTAAAGTTATTAACCCCTAAACCTCTGGCCTCCCACATCCCCACCACTAAATAAAACCATTAACCCCTAACCCTAACGTAACCCTAAGCCTAACACCCCCTAACTTTAACATAATTAAAATACAGCTAAACTAAATTTACAATTATTAACTAAATAATACCTATTTAAAACTAAATACTTACCTGTAAAATAAAACCTAAGCTAGCTACAATATAACCAATAGTTTGTATTTATTTTAACTAGGTAGACTAGTTAGTAAATAGTTATTAACTATTTACTAACTACCTAGTTAAAATAAATACAAACTTACCTGTGAAATAAAACCTAACCTGCCTTATACTAAAACCTAACATTACAAAAAAAATTACTAAATTACATTAAAACTCCCCCACTAAATTACAAAAAATAAGAAACAAATTATCAAAAATAAAAAAGAATTACACCTAATCTAATAGCCCTATCAAAATAAAAAAGCCCTGCAAAATAAAAAAAAACCTAGCCTACAATAAACTACCAATGGCCCTTAAAAGGGCCTTTTGTGGGGCATTGCCCCAAAGATATCAGCTCTTTTACCTGTAAAAAAACACCCCCCAACAGTAAAACCCACAACCCCCACAACCAACCCCCTCAAATAACAGAATTTATGTTTACCTGATAAATTGCTTTCTCCAACGGTGTGTCCGGTCCACGGCGTCATCCTTACTTGTGGGATATTCTCTTCCCCAACAGGAAATGGCAAAGAGCCCAGCAAAGCTGGTCACATGATCCCTCCTAGGCTCCGCCTTCCCCAGTCATTCGACCGACGTAAAGGAGGAATATTTGCATAGGAGAAATCATATGATACCGTGGTGACTGTAGTTAAAGAAAATAAATTATCAGACCTGATTAAAAAACCAGGGCGGGCCGTGGACCGGACACACCGTTGGAGAAAGCAATTTATCAGGTAAACATAAATTCTGTTTTCTCCAACATAGGTGTGTCCGGTCCACGGCGTCATCCTTACTTGTGGGAACCAATACCAAAGCTTTAGGACACGGATGAAGGGAGGGAGCAAATCAGGTCACCTAGATGGAAGGCACCACGGCTTGCAAAACCTTTCTCCCAAAAATAGCCTCAGAAGAAGCAAAAGTATCAAATTTGTAAAATTTAGTAAAAGTGTGCAGTGAAGACCAAGTCGCTGCCTTACATATCTGATCAACAGAAGCCTCGTTCTTGAAGGCCCATGTGGAAGCCACAGCCCTAGTGGAATGAGCTGTGATTCTTTCAGGAGGCTGCCGTCCGGCAGTCTCGTAAGCCAATCTGATGATGCTTTTAAGCCAAAAAGAGAGAGAGGTAGAAGTTGCTTTTTGACCTCTCCTTTTACCAGAATAAACAACAAACAAGGAAGATGTTTGTCTAAAATCCTTTGTAGCATCTAAATAGAATTTTAGAGCACGAACTACATCCAAATTGTGCAACAAACGTTCCTTCTTTGAAACTGGATTCGGACACAAAGAAGGCACGACTATCTCCTGGTTAATGTTTTTGTTAGAAACAACTTTCGGAAGAAAACCAGGTTTAGTACGCAAAACCACCTTATCTGCATGGAACACCAGATAAGGAGGAGAACACTGCAGAGCAGATAACTCTGAAACTCTTCTAGCAGAAGAAATTGCAACCAAAAACAAAACTTTCCAAGATAATAACTTAATATCAACGGAATGTAAGGGTTCAAACGGAACCCCCTGAAGAACTGAAAGAACTAAATTGAGACTCCAAGGAGGAGTCAAAGGTTTGTAAACAGGCTTGATTCTAACCAGAGCCTGAACAAAGGCTTGAACATCTGGCACAGCTGCCAGCTTTTTGTGAAGTAACACAGACAAGGCAGAAATCTGTCCCTTCAAAGAACTTGCAGATAATCCTTTCTCCAAACCTTCTTGAAGAAAGGATAGAATCTTAGGAATTTTTATCTTGTCCCAAGGGAATCCTTTAGATTCACACCAACAGATATATTTTTTCCATATTTTGTGGTAGATTTTTCTAGTTACAGGCTTTCTGGCCTGAACAAGGGTATCAATGACAGAATCTGAGAACCCTCGCTTTGATAAGATCAAGCGTTCAATCTCCAAGCAGTCAGTTGGAGTGAGACTAGATTCGGATGTTCGAACGGACCTTGAACAAGAAGGTCTCGTCTCAAAGGTAGCTTCCATGGTGGAGCCGATGACATATTCACCAGGTCTGCATACCAAGTCCTGCGTGGCCACGCAGGAGCTATCAAGATCACCGATGCCCTCTCCTGATTGATCCTGGCTACCAGCCTGGGGATGAGAGGAAACGGCGGGAATACATAAGCTAGTTTGAAGGTCCAAGGTGCTACTAGTGCATCTACTAGAGTCGCCTTGGGATCCCTGGATCTGGACCCGTAGCAAGGAACCTTGAAGTTCTGACGAGAGGCCATCAGATCCATGTCTGGAATGCCCCACAATTGAGTAATTTGGGCAAAGATTTCCGGATGGAGTTCCCACTCCCCCGGATGAAATGTCTGACGACTCAGAAAATCCGCTTCCCAATTTTCCACTCCTGGGATGTGGATTGCAGACAAGTGGCAGGAGTGAGTCTCCGCCCATTGAATGATTTTGGTCACTTCTTCCATCGCCAGGGAACTCCTTGTTCCCCCCTGATGGTTGATGTACGCAACAGTCGTCATGTTGTCTGATTGAAACCGTATGAATTTGGCCTTTGCTAGCTGAGGCCAAGCCTTGAGAGCATTGAATATCGCTCTCAGTTCCAGAATATTTATCGGGAGAAGAGATTTTTCCCGAGACCAAAGACCCTGAGCTTTCAGGGGCCCCAGACTGCGCCCCAGCCCACCAGACTGGCGTCGGTCGTGACAATGACCCACTCTGGTCTGCGGAAGCTCATCCCCTGTGACAGGTTGTCCAGGGACAGCCACCAACGGAGTGAATCTCTGGTCCTCTGATCTACTTGTATCGTCGGAGACAAGTCTGTATAATCCCCATTCCACTGACTGAGCATGCACAGTTGTAATGGTCTTAGATGAATTCGCGCAAAAGGAACTATGTCCATTGCCGCTACCATCAAACCTATTACTTCCATGCACTGCGCTATGGAAGGAAGAGGAACAGAATGAAGTATTTGACAAGAGTTTAGAAGTTTTGATTTTCTGGCCTCTGTCAGAAAAATCCTCATTTCTAAGGAGTCTATTATTGTTCCCAAGAAGGGAACCCTTGTTGACGGAGATAGAGAACTTTTTTCTACGTTCACTTTCCACCCGTGAGATCTGAGAAAGGCCAGGACAATGTCCGTGTGAGCCTTTGCTTGTGGAAGGGACGACGCTTGAATCAGTATGTCGTCCAAGTAAGGTACTACTGCAATGCCCCTTGGTCTTAGCACCGCTAGAAGGGACCCTAGTACCTTTGTGAAAATTCTTGGAGCAGTGGCTAATCCGAACGGAAGTGCCACAAACTGGTAATGCTTGTCCAGAAATGCGAACCTTAGGAACCGATGATGTTCCTTGTGGATAGGAATATGTAGATACGCATCCTTTAAATCCACCGTGGTCATGAATTGACCTTCCTGGATGGAAGGAAGAATTGTTAGAATGGTTTCCATTTTGAACGATGGAACCTTGAGAAACTTGTTTAGGATCTTGAGATCTAAGATTGGTCTGAATGTTCCCTCTTTTTTGGGAACTACGAACAGATTGGAGTAGAACCCCATCCCTTGTTCTCCTAATGGAACAGGGGAACAGGATGAATCACTCCCATTTTTAACAGGTCTTCTACACAATGTAAGAATGCCTGTTTTTTTATGTGGTCTGAAGACAATTGAGACCTGTGGAACCTCCCCCTTGGGGGAAGCCCCTTGAATTCCAGAAGATAACCTTGGGAGACTATTTCTAGTGCCCAAGGATCCAGAACATCTCTTGCCCAAGCCTGAGCGAAGAGAGAGAGTCTGCCCCCCACCAGATCCGGTCCCGGATCGGGGGCCAACATCTCATGCTGTCTTGGTAGCAGTGGCAGGTTTCTTGGCCTGCTTACCTTTGTTCCAGCCTTGCATTGGCCTCCAGGCTGGCTTGGCTTGAGAAGTATTACCCTCTTGCTTAGAGGACGTAGCACTTGGGGCTGGTCCGTTTCTGCGAAAGGGACGAAAATTAGGTTTATTTTTGGCCTTGAAAGACCTATCCTGAGGAAGGGCGTGGCCCTTGCCCCCAGTGATATCAGAAATAATAAAAACTACAGTTAAACACCAAAAAACTCTAAGCCATCTCCGTGGAGATGTTGCCTGTACAACGGCAAAGAGAATGACTGGGGAAGGCGGAGCCTAGGAGGGATCATGTGACCAGCTTTGCTGGGCTCTTTGCCATTTCCTGTTGGGGAAGAGAATATCCCACAAGTAAGGATGACGCCGTGGACCGGACACACCTATGTTGGAGAAAAAATAACTTTTTAAAAAAACCTAAGCTCCCCATTGCCCTGAAAAGGGCATTTGTATGGGCATTGCCCTTAAAAGGTCATTTAGCTCTTTTACATGTCCAGACCCTAAACTAAAAATAAAACCCACCCAAAAAACCCTTAAAAAAACCTAACACTAACCCCCGACGATCCACTTACAGTTCTTGAAGTCCCGCTTGAAGGATCCATCCAGCTGGCGAAGTCCTTGTTTAGGCGGCAAGAAGTCTTCATCCGGGCGGCCTCTTCCATCTTCATCCAGCCGGCAAGAAGTCTTCATCCAGACGGCATCTTCTATTTTCATCCATTTCATTAGTTTAATTGTTAGTTAAATATTAATTTATTTAACTTGACAGGTAAGTTTTAATTTAAATTAAGATAGGGAAATTGTAATTTTAATATAAAGTTAGGGGGCGTTAGGTTTAGGGGTTAATAGTTTATTTTAGTATATTTGGTTGTGGAGGGCTTTCGGTTTAGGGATTAATAGTTTATTTAAGTATATTTCGTTGTGGGGGGCTTGCGGTTTAGGGGTTAATAGGTTTATTATAGCGGCGGTGTGGACGGACGGCAGATTAGGGGTTAATTATATTTAAATAGTGTTTGCGATGCGGGATGGCGGCGGTTTAGGGGTTAATAGGTTTATTATAGTAGCGACGATGTTGGGGAGCGGCGGAATAGGGGTTAATACATTTTAATAGTGTTTGCGATGCGGGAGGGCCTCGGTAATACCGACGCTATGGGAGTCCCATTGAAAAAGGACTTTTTTAAAAGTGCGGTACTGACGTTGCGTGACTGCGGTACACCTATACCGACAAGACTCATAATAGCAGCGTTAGGGAAAATTAAGCATTATGGGCCATAACGCTGCTTTTTCACTCATAACGCCAAACTCGTAATCTGTTTGTTTGCACATTTATAAATATGATTCTTTAAAAAGTTCTCTCTTAATTTCTGCTATTTTTTTTATAATGCATTGTTGATTTAGGGGAAGGCAATGTGCAGACATTTTACCTTATGTGAGTGTTTCTGTGGGTGTCTGTGTTTATGTCTTTGTGCTTTTGTGGGTGTCTCTATGAGTGTGTATGTATTTTTTTTCTTTTCTGTGGGTCTCGCTGTAAGGGTGTGTGTGTCTGTCTTTGTGCATTTTCTGTGGGTGTCTCTGTGAGGGTGTGTGTGTGTCTTTGTGCTTTTGTGGGTGTCTCTATGAGTGTGTATGTATTTCTTTTCTGTGGGTCTCGCTGTAAGGGTGTGTGTGTGTGTCTGTCTTTGTGCATTTTCTGGGGATGTCTCTGTGAGGGTGTGTGTGTATGTCTTTGTGCATTTTCTGTGGGTGTCTCTGTGAGGGTGTGTGTGTGTGTATGTCTTTGTGCATTTTCTGTGGGTGTCTATGTGAGGGTGTGTGTGTGTGTGTATGTTTGTATGTCTTTGTGTATTATCTGTGGATGTGAGGGTGGGTATGTATGTCTTTGTGTGTTTTCTGTGGATGTCTCTGTGAGGGTATGTGCATATGTCTTGGTTCATTTTCTGTGGGTGTTTCTGTGAGGGTGTATGTGTGTGTATGTATGTCTGTGCGTTTTCTGTAGATGTCTCTGTGAGGGTGTGTGCATATGTCTGTGTATTTTCTGTGGGTTCTTTTTAATATTTTTATAAATGACTTGGAGCAAGGATTAAATAGCGACATCCCTATTTTTGCAGATGATACTAAATTAAGTAAGGTTGTTAGGTCAGAGCAGGATGAACTTTCGTTACAAAAGAGATCTGCAAAAATTAGAAGTATAGGCACCAAAATTGGAAAATTAGATTTAATACGGGAAAATGCAAGGTTCTACATTTTGGAAGTAAAAATAAGCAGACAACGTATTATTTAAATGAGACAAGACTTAGCCAAACAGAGGAGGAAAGGGATTTGGGAGTAGTAATAGATAACAAGCTAAAGATGGGTGCACAATGAGGGCAACGGCTACAAAGGCTAATAAGATACTAGCATGTATTAAAAGAGGCATTAATTCAAGGGAGGAAAGCATAATTCTGTCACTATATAAATCCCTGGTAAGACTTCACCTATAGTATGGAGTGCAGTTCTGGGGACCGATCGCAAAAAAAGATATTGCAGAACTAGAAAAAGTTCAGAGAATGGCCTCAAAGCTAATAAGGGGAATGGAGAATTTAAGCTATTAGGAGAGGCTAGCCAAACTGGGTCTGTTTTCTTTAGAAAAAAGGCGCTTGAGAGGTGACATGATTACTTTATATAAATATATATTTAAGGCCCATATACAGAAATGGCAGATGCTGTGTTTATTCCAAGAAAATTGTTTGTGACAAGAGGACACAATTTAAAGTTGGAGGAAAGGAGATTTAATCTCCTGCAACGGAAATGTTTTTTCACTGTAAGAGCAATAAAATTGTGGAAGTGAATGCCAACACCCTAGATACATTTAAAAATTGTTTGGATACATTTCTGTCTAGAAACAAAATT